>NW_021604613.1:17165739-17229121 GCF_004785775.1 Grammomys surdaster
ATATGTATCTCTATCTCTATCATCTATCTCTATCTGTATCATATATATATATATGACAAGGACCAGAGAAATGGTCCAGCAGTTAAGAGCTCTAGCTGCTTTTCCAGAGGACCCGGGTCTGGTTCCCACTACCCACAGAAGGTTCATAACCGTCTGTAACTTGAGTCCGAGAGCATCTGATTTCCATTTTCTGGCTTCTGCAAGCACTACACTCATGTGGTACACAGACAAGCATGCAGGCAAAACACCCGTAAAATTAAAAAAAAAGCATCAAAATAAACAAATAAACACAACCAAACCAAACTGGTCATGCTGAGGCAGCTGAAGAGCAGTTCACTATGACAGCAATTCAGAAGCTAGCAGACAGGATGACATACTGGGGGCTGGGGAATCACCATGCTTCAGAACACACATAACGTCTATGCATGTTACCTCTGTACTTTGTAAGAGGGCTGTCCCCAGAGAGGGCAACTAGTGCAGCAGCCACAGGTTGAAGCTTAAGAATACCTGATCCTGTTCTGTGGGCCACAAGTCACAAATCACAGACAAGGGTAGAGAGGGCAGGGTTATTTATAAAAGTGGTTTCTAAAAATTGTAAGTATTAATGGGCATTCATATATGATGCTATGTTGCTAGCTTCTTATAGTCTTAAAATATTTAGAACTTGGCATAACAAGAAATCAAAAGAAAGTGATTGTCTCATTCATTCATTTATCCATTCATAATTCAATAACTATTTACTGAATGTTTCTTCGTGATAAGCACTGTGTCAGGTGGGCGTGCAGACGTGGCCTATCCTGGTGGAGTGGGCAGTCTTATTCCCTTAGAATTTGCCTATCTGCATTCCACACAGCAAAGATGAGGTAAAAAGAAGAAAACTGTACCCTCCAAAACACTCATGGGCTCTAGCCTTGAGCCTGACTGCTCTCTGCCCACTAGCTGTGTAGCTTTCTACCCTGGGCAGACAATTTGCCGAAGGTATGAGGGCTGTTGGAGGTAAGCATACCAATTGAGAAGATACTCCAAGTTTTAATGTTTAAAGAGACTGAAACCATGACAAAATTACTCAATAATGTATTTATCTATTATTTGTGAAGTTAGAAATAAGTAGCAAATCAGGAAGGAAAGCAAACAAGGAATTTGGCCATGATTTATATTGTGCTTGCCTCTCAGAGGCAAGCTTACGTCATCATCATCATCATCATCATCACCACCATCACCACCATCACCACCATCATCATTTTCTCCTCCACCTCTTCCTTCTCCTCTTCCTTTTCTTCAAACCAACTGAGAACCAGCAGAAAAAATTTTTTCCAGCTTAGCAAAATACACACTGTACACACACGTACGTGGTCACACAGATTCACAAAGCCACTGTCTCCAGAGCACAACCTCTGAGATACACAACTGTGAGTTGTCTATATGCTAGATATTCAATTCCTTCCCAGTTAAACACCCAATTATGCCAAATGATAAGAAAGAAATGAACAAGAAATGTGCACCCAGAGAGTGAAGAGCAAGCTGCAATGTAAAGAAGACATTTTACCCTTCCAAAAGGTGGGGATTCTGCTCTGGGGTGGGAATGAGTTTGTAGGAAGAAAAAAGAAATTTCCTGCTTCTAGCTTTCCATCCTTCCTTTGTACAATCAACACTTGGGAACACGTTTGTGTTCCCCTTTTGAGTGTATAATGACTCGCTTAGTGACAAGTAATCAAGCTGACAAGTAGAGAGAACATTTTACACAGCAGACCTCAAGTGAACATTAGATAGAACCGAATAGCCAGAGGCCGGAGATCTTGCTGTTGCAGCTACGCGGCAATCCCCACACCCTCACCTGTCAAACATGGCCAGAAGAAGACTCAGAGTGAGCTCCGGTGCTCTTGGGTGTACTGGGGCTGGATTTCCTATCCCAGTTCTCTGAAACAGCTCCCGGAGCTCCTGAAAAAGCTGCTGCCCAGAAATGGAGGTGTCTGAGCTCTCCCCAAAATGTCCATACCATAGAACCTGCTGAATCAGGGAGCTGTCCATCAAGTCCACTGCAGGAAGCAAACAAAAGATGGAGCCATATTTTCTAATGAGAGCAAAGGGCTTCAAACACACACACACACACACACACAAATTTCCCAGTGTTTAAGTGAGAATGCTGTTTGTTTGTTTGTTTGTTTGTTTGTTTTACAGTGGATTTTTCTTAAAGGGAATTAAATATGTTCACCATGGACCTAGATTTTTTTCTGAAACCGTATGTCATTAAGGCCTGAAAAACACTATTAGGAGGACAGTTGCTGGGGGTAGGGCATGGATTTTATAGACTGAAGGTAAAAAGTGATGGAAACTTGAAGAATAAACCTTCTAAGGCAGTTGAAACCCTGTGGTGATGAAGTGGGAGAGAATCTTTTTTTT
Organism: Grammomys surdaster; assembly: GCF_004785775.1. Lineage (NCBI taxonomy): Eukaryota > Metazoa > Chordata > Mammalia > Rodentia > Muridae > Grammomys > Grammomys surdaster. The sequence continues at coordinate 17,168,140 of NW_021604613.1, forward strand.
TTGCCCTGTGCCCTGGGAGGACTAAACGTTGGCCTTTCCTATCTGAATACAGCTTTCCTGCCTACAGCTTAGCTTCAGAGGGGATGTAGAGTATTGGAATAGTTCCCATAGTAAAGAATAAATCTTAATGGCATCCTAAAATCAGTGGCTGGCTGAATTACCAGACTGTATCACTCTTCTACAACAATATCAGTTTTAAAAATCTTGATTCCATCAATATTATTTATATGGTACTTCATAAAACTGTAAAACCAGGGCTATTTACAAAAACAGTGGCTTGTTTCTCACAGGCACACATATGTATTGCCATCATGTAAAAAAGTTTACAAGGCGAGGATTAGAAAGAAGAATGAAATCTAGCTAGCTCTGTAGATCCCTGCCAACAGAGGGTGACAGGCAAGTTTAATAAACACTCCCTGTACCACCCAAGAGGTAGGGATGTCAAGAGTCCCAAGAGCTGCTAGCATTTAAAATGCTTCAGCCTGCGAAATGATAAAACCCGGAGCTTCTCACTACTTCATAAATCACCCTCACAGATAAGGAATCACCAAGCATAATAAAATTTTTTATTTGTTTTCTGATATTGCTTTGAAAGGGAGAGTCTAGGGCATAGAGGAGCAGGTTTCATGAATGCCCCTTCAATAAAACCTGGCCAGGGGTGGTAGCAGCTGTAAACTTTTTTTTTTTAATCATTGATCACAAGCTTCTATCGTCTGGGCCTGGCATTTGGAATGCAGGGGGTTCTTGTCTTGTGAGAGTTCTAAATTACAACCATGCAGATAAAGGCACTGTCCATTAATCTCACAAGATTCCAAATGGTGATAGTCTCTGGCTCTTACTACATAGAGCCCCTGTCGTACTTTATGTTGGAGTTTGGGACTTTTTGTTTTTCAATACCCTTGCCTACCTTTCCTATTGCTGTCAGTGAAGAAACGTATGGATAGACTGTTCACCAACCCTACCTCTTGTATGTTACCGATGGGTTCAATGCACAAGTCCAGCTTTCCTGATCCAGGAACTTACCAGAGGGGCCAATTTTGCTTTTCTTCATGAACTGAGCATCATACATCATCAGGGTCAGATTGCTGACCCTTCTTGAGTGTTACAAAGAACTTGTACTTACATTGACAAAGAGTTTGCACAGATCGTAATTTGAAGGCTGTTCTATAGACAGAATTCTCAATCCTATTAAGAGCACCTGCAAAGAAAACATGAAGTAGAGTGGATACAGTTTATATCATTGAGCAAATCCCACACCCCAGGAGAGAATGGAAGGGCTCCTAGAGCCTTATCTTGTAAATGAGACAATTAAGACAGACGGTACACTATTTTATCTGTAAACGTCAATGAAAGACACATAGAAGTTTCACAGTTCAGCTTTTCGTTGTCTCACAACAGATTTCTTGTCTGATAAGACTGGTGATCAGGTTTCACAGCTAGCAAAATGCAAAACTGCAGACTAGATCGCCCCCTGTGTTCATGTTGGTAATGCAGTTTAATGAAGCTTTAGAAAGTCTTACACATACTCAGGTAGAATGGTCTTCAGACGGCCTCTCCTTCAGTTTCTGTCCTTCACTTTGTCTCCATATTTGCTCCCTTGAGTATTTTGTTGCTCCTTCTAAGAAGGACCGAATCACCCCCACTTGGTCTTCCTTCTTCATGAGCCTCATGTGGCCTGTGAGTTGAATCTTGGGTATTTCAAGGTTCTGGGCTAATATCCAGTAATCAGTGAGTGAATACCATGTGTGTTCTTTTGTGATTGGCTTACCTCACTCAGGATGATATTTTCTAGTTCCATCCATTTACCTAGGAATTTCTCGAATTCATTGTTTTTAATAACTGAGTAATACTCCGTTGTGTAAATGTACCACATTTTTTGTATCCATTCCTCAGTTGAAGGACATCTGGGTTCTTTCCAGTTTCTGGCTATTATAAATAAGGCTGCTATGAACATAGTTGAGCATATGTCCTTGTTTTATGTTCGAGCATCTTCTGGGTATATGCCTAGGAGTGGTATAGCTGGATCCTCAGACTGAGTATCCATCCCATGTGCAATCACCAAAGGTAGATGCTGATGTGGAAGTCAGGAAGTGCATGCTGATAAGCGCCTGATATAGAGGTCTCCTCAGAGGTATTCAAGAGTCTGACATATTCAGAGGCAGATGCTCACAGCTAACCATTGAACTGATCATGGGGTTCCCAATGGAGGAGTCAGAGTGAAGACTGTAGGAGCTGAAAGGGTTTGTGGCCCCATGAGGAGAGCAACAACACCAACCAACCAGAGCTCCCAGGGTCTAAACTACCAGCCTGGGAGCACTTAGGGAGGGATCCATGGCTTCAGCTGTATATGTAAGAGTGGAGGGCCCTGCTGAGCATAGGTGGAAGAAGAGATCCTTGGTCTCATGAAGGCTAGACGCCCCAGGGGGTGGGAATTTGAGGGTGGAGGTGCTTGTGGGGTGGGTAGGTTGGGGTACATCAACAGAGAAGCAGGAGGAGGGGTGAGGGGATAGGTGGTTCCTGGGTGGGTGGGGGATGGGGTAAGGGGACAACATATGAAGTGTAAATAAAACATCCAATAAAAAAAAGAAAAAAAGAAAAAAAAGAAGGTCTTACACATGAAATGTTCAGTTTATTGTAAGCCTGCTAAAACTAGTTATTGATGGTGCAAAGCAGTGGTCCTCAGATTGTGATTTCTGGCTCAGTGGCATCTGCATCACCTGAGGCTTGTTACAAATTCACATTCTAACATGTCTGTAGCATGTTGCCAACACACTTCAGGGGCAGGTGTAGGCAATCTGCTCTTGAACAAGGCCCTGAAGTAGATGTATGTAAGCTAAAGTTTTCAAAACTTTCTGTATTAAAAAGTATTATTAATTCTAGAACTTGTAATGACTTTTGGGAATTATCTCTAGACAATAAGAGTATTTTCAGATCTTGATATCAGCCAATGATGTCTTTTTTTCAGATATTTGAATATATGTATAGATTACGGTTCACAAATAAACAGAAAATAATCTACTATTCTGTGCCGCATCTAATTTGTGGATACTGATTTAGTTGAAGACTCTCTTGACAAGATCTTGACAAAGAGGAGACCCTTTAGTGTAGAAAGTCAAGTGATGACTCTAACGTCTGGTATTTTACTTATTAGCTCTTTACTAGTGGTATATTACAGCAGGGATATAGGGTACTATTGGAATTCCTTTCTACTTTTACCAAGTATGTCAAGATATTGTTTAACATGTAATCAAATTATTCATGATATAATTTTTTTATTATATTTAGTTTTTGAAATATTTTAATTTGTGGCACATCTCAGTTCATAGTAGCTATAGTTCAAGTATTCAAAAGTCACATGTGGCTAAAGACTGTGTATTGTCAGTTCAGCTTAGGAGAGAAGCTACACGTATTGCTAATTGGTTCTCTAATTTTTGGTTATGCATCTTGAGTCAGGGCTGCTGCTTGAGCTGAGCTAGAGATTCAGGTGTCATCAGTGCTAGTTGTGGACAGTATCATGTCCATCACTTAGATTGCTTGAGTAGAGTGAGTAGAGTGGATAGAAAGTAGCACTAAGTAATGAATGTGGGGAACATAATCAGTCAATTAACTAAAGAGGAAAAGAAGTCCAAGAGGATATATAAGCAAGAACACCAAAGATAGTGGGAGAAAGCAATGGCTGAAGGTCAAAGAGGGCAAACTTTAGGAAGCAGAGGCAAGCTATTGGTTTGCTACCTACAGGCCACATGAACATCATCTGTGAGCTACCATACTATCTGTTTATGATCGTCAACTTGATTCTTGAAATCTACACAAGAGTGGGTTTAGGAGAACCAGGAGAGCATCCCTCAATGCACAGGGCTGAATGGAAAATGGAAGGCCAAGAATAAACCGCAAAGCAGATGATGTTTTCAAGACCTTTAATTTGAAGGGAAGGTGAGAAAGCCAGAATAAACAGTGTATAAAATGAAGACTAGATTGCAAAAGCAGGAGACATTCTAGAATATATATATATCTCATGGGTTGGGGAGGAGGATCCAGCAAAGGAACAGATGGAGGACTCAAGAAGTGAGGAGTCTAGGTATATTTGTCATAGCCAAGTCCCATCGAGGGAGCACATGTCCCTGTAGCGTGCTTCACTTTTCTTCTGTTGAACTACTTTCCCCTAATCTGTTTCCCCTTAAACTCTATTAATGTCGGCTGTCCTCTGTCGGTTGGAAAATGAAGCCAGAGACTACACATAGTAAGGAGTGTACACATCAACGTGTGTGTGCTACTTAATCCCCGAATCTTGGTCCAAGGACTCCATGTTCAAGGTGTTGGGCCAGCAGACTGAGTTTTTCCTGCTGGATTTCAACTTGGAAATGTGGATTAGAGCAGCAATCGCTGCCCTATCAGGGTCTTTTCTTGAGAAGGAAACAAGGAAAAGGAGCCCGGATGTGCTTGCGTGCATCGCTTCCTGGTGACGGCTTCTGAGCATAGCACAGGCTTATTCTTTTCTTTCACTTTATCACATTAGTTTTAATTAACAGACACAATTCTAATGTAATAACCTTTTCTAATGTATAACCTTTTCTCAGAAAAACATGAGATCAAACATGGGTCATTGTATATGCTGGGCAAGCTACTCTACCACCGGGCTATCCCCTAAACCCTACTTTGTGTAGTATGCTTTTAAAAGAGGTGTGCGTATTGTGGATCAGTTACACAGATTTAACCAATACATGCTTCTCTCACGTGATTATACTGTTTTGGATGTTGAGAACAGTTAATATATAGTGTCTAAGCAATTTTTAAGAACACAGTGGCTTACTATCATATTGTCATCTCGTTATAAAACAGCTCTCTCCACGGAGTTATCAGTGATACCAGGTAAAGCCTCTTTGGGTAAAGCTCTCTGTCCCAACTGAATACCACTGACCTTAATGGGGAGAGAGGCTGGATGGGATAGAACGCACAGCTGACAGAGTTAGTTTTTCTGAGAATCCTATCATCCCTCATTCCTTGAGAGGAACACTAAATAAAAGCATTGATGATGGTGTCTGTTCATGTCTGAGAGCTACTGTTTTCTTTATGAATGGGGATAAGCTCACTCACTCAATAGGTGGTAGGGTGTACTGTTCTTCCATCATCATAGAACAAGCAAGAGTCACCTGGATAGAGAAAACCTCAACTGAGAAAATGCCTCTATTCAATTGGCCTGTAGACAAGTCTGTGAGCATTGTCTTGATTAATGATAGCTGGGTGAGGACTCAGACCATGGATGGTGCCATCCCAGGCAAGTGTTTCTGGGGTTATACAATAAGACAAGCTGAGAAAGTGGGGTGCTCAGGAAACCAGTAAGCAGTGTTCCTCCATGGCTTCTGCTACAGATCTCACCCTGCAGTTCCACAATGATTGACTTTAAGCTGGAACATGAGATAAACCCTGTCCTCACCCAAGTTGCTGTTGGTCATGGTGTTTACTACAACATTAGGAAGCAAGCTAAAAAAGCGGGTGTAAAATCTTCAGGAATAATGAAGTTTGGATTAGGTAGAGCTCTTGAGTGAGAGAGGAAACAAATTGGGAAATTTGGAAAGAGCTGTCCTTGTATTTTGTATTCTGTATTTTGAACACTTTGTATATTGGATATTTTCTGTGGTGACAAACTCCAGCTAAATAGTTTATAACCATAATGTTCCTTCTGAAGCAAATGTTTTGTATATGGCTAAGCTCTGAGCTCAAGACTGACATATTAATTATGCTAAGGAGAAGAAGACTTCAAAATACAACTAATCTCAAATTTAATACCAGCTGATTTCTAAGCTGCAGGACGTAGGGAATAAGTGGGGAAATTTTGTGATTAAGAACACAGTCAGTCATTCAGCCTTTGCTAAGTGGCCCCAACAGGAGTGAAATAAGGAGCAGTTCAGTGGATTTCATTGGCTCAGGCATACATGGCAGGAGAATTATAATAACATTTGTCTGTTTCTTCTCCAGACGGCAATTGGAGAAGTTAAAGGGTGAAAAGTTAGCATTTTCTTGATCATGCTTGCGTGTGTTCCAAAGTTCAAACTCTTCTAGTTCTTTATCAGAGAACTAAAGCTTCTTTGAATTTAAGGAGCAGTCCGTGAACCTTCAATCCAACAGAATTTAATGAGTTTAGACTCTGGTTGAGTGCAAAGCCAAAGTTAGCACCACCAAGAAATAAAAGAATAGAGAAAGATTTATTGCTGACAGTATGTAAAGAGACCATGAGACTTATTTTCTTTTTTCAGTTTTAAAAATTTTTTTATTGGACAATTTATTTATTTATATTTCAGATGTCATCCCCTTTTCTCATTTCCCCCCCCAGAATAAAAAAAGCATGGACTTTTATTTGGGAAGGGCAGAATATCTCCTCTCTCTCTCTCTTTCTCTCTCTCTCTCTCTCTCTCTCTCTCTCCCTACCTCTGCCCCTATCTATCTGTCTGTCTATCTATCTATCTATCTATCTATCTATCTATCTATCTATCTATCTATCATCTATCTATATCAATATTTATATCTATGCAATTGAGGGACAGCCACATTTTTGAACAAGTTAAAAACCACCTTACTGACATATTTGGTTTAAACTCACAGATCCAGAAGGAAAGATGCCAGGTATGTTTTTTTGAGTAATCTTATCCCCAGACATAGAGCAAATTCTTGAAAAGTTAAAGATACAGATACTTCTGGATGTGCTCATCTTGTGTAATGAAGGTGGCAGTCAGGACTGCCTCTAGGGATGCTCAATTTTCATCATAAAAGTTTAGTTCATAATGTCAGAGGTCCTGTGTAGGCTGCTGGAGAAGAATTGTCAACAACAGTCTTATTCAACTGCAAACTCTGCACACAACAATAGTTCCTGGCCAGGCAGTACTAATCCACTGGTACAACAGTGGTCCATATGTTATGGAGCTAGCCAATAGATTTCTGACAGTGTACAATGCCTGCTTCAAGGAAGCAATTCATAATTGCTACTGTGAGTCCAGCTAGAAATCCCAACGGCTGGGAGTATTGAACAAGGCAATGCTGAGCTAAGACAGGTTCATCTTTGCAGGTAGAGTGGGCCACAAGCCATACTCTGAATTTAACAGCTGGCTATCTGTATTAGAAGTTTCCACATCCATAGATTCAGTCAAGTGAAGGATAAAAAATAGCCATAAAATTGCATCTATACCAAACACAGACTTTTCTTTAAATTAATTCACAAATATAATAAGATCTATTTCCACAGACTATATACTTTATTAAGTATTATAAATAAACTAGGGATGATTTTCAGTATGGTCAGACATGCACCAAATCTGTGCAAGTACCAAGGACATTTTAGTAAGGGATTCAAACATTTTCAGATTAGGCTCTCTGGAGACTTAGAATCAATACTTTGTAAATACCAGAGAATATCTAAGTATATATTAATTCAATAAGCAGCACATGATCATGAGTCAAAGATCTCTATATGGATAAATGTGGGCTCTGCCTAAAGATTATCATCCAAGAAAGACACAGTGCTCAAAACTTCTTTGTGTCTGTCTTTTCTAATGAGCACTATACAAGCACATAACAGACCCCAAACTTTGATTTAACCCTTTTGAATTCGGTGTTTCCTTATGCTTTAAACATGCTTACATTCCAGACAACACTAGAGAATGGGAGAAGTCAGAAACATCTTAGCTCTGGAGGAGAACACACTGATGGTAGAGTAGAGCAGAAATAATTTATGAAAGTGTGATTTCTGGTGCATTTTGTTCCTCTGGAAATCAGCAGGTTTCTATGCCCTGATTTCTCTCCAATGCATCAAGCAGACACCGAGACTCAGCAAACCCAGGGCCTTGCAGGCCCCCAGATGCAGCTACTGTTGAAGGAGTCATGGAGCTGCACAACCATCTGCCCCTTCATTCCTGTCAAGTGATGCTTTACAGTGTCATCTGATGAAGTTATGCAGCATAACGTGGCAAGCTGTGGGACAACGTGCCGTGGAGAACGAGCGAGTACCCCGGTGACCTGCTGCCAGCCTCACCTCCTTGAGGCTCCACTATTTTTTTTTTTCTGGCAATAGGAGGAAAGTCAAGAAAAGGAGGAAATGCTGCTTGTCTCAGGCCTCAAGCCATGAACAAGCAGTGTGAGGTATTAAATCTATAACGGCAGAAGCTGTGTGTTTTCTTGTTCATAGAAGCAGTTTGAGAAACAAGTTTTGGTCCCCATCATCCTTATTTTTGTTCAGCTGCATCATCGTGCGTATTTTCCACAGATATCAAGGTGAATATGATAATGTCTTTTTCAATTTCCCACCATTAGTTTGTTATGTAGAACTTCACACAGTAGGTTAGTGGTCCTCCAAACATGGCCCGAGAAAGCCCTGTTGGTGTTGTCTGGGAACTTACAAAACTGGGAATTTCCGAACCATCCAGAAGCACCAAACCACAAACTTGGAAGGCAGAACCCAATATTTCCCCAGCCCCTGGATGTACACTGTATTGAGAAACACTGCATTAGGGACAGAAAATAGAACCGTAGATGGGTTGCCCACTGCTTTGTGTATAGCATATTGGTAGGATGGCTCAAATTTGAAAAGGCTAAAGATAACTTGAAACACTTATGTTGATTTTTTCAATAAAGAGTATGAGATCATAAAATTTAAAGCCGAACAACTCAGGTTAACAGTCTAGATTTGCTAAGGTAAAAAAGTTGCAAGTAAATTCAAAACTAAAAATGCCACTGACCCCTCTGGGGCTTACTGTGACATTTAGATATGCTGGAAACAGTGGAATTAGTTTCCCCAAATGTGTTTTTACCAAGTATCTGTCTAGTGATAGCTGGGGATCTTTCGCTCACCTTTGGGTCCATATTGGGCTGTGATCTTAACTTGATAAAGCATACATAGGGATGACATTTTAACAACAAGATAGAAATTGTTGTGATAAGAATAGTAATTTACAATATAATTACATTGATGCTAAGATATTTTTGTTAAATTATTATTAGGATTTTAGAGATAATAGATCAAATATTCTTCTGCACATTATGGATTTCTGTTTAGAAGAGAAAAGATCATTTTAGCCATCCAATAAATTACTTCTCACCTACAAATTTGCCCCATCTCTACTTTGTGACTCAGGGGTCTAAAACCACATCTGTGTTTAAATTTTTGTCTGCAATTGATGTCAAAAAGCCTAACAATAAATACTCACCTTGCTTACTTGAGTCCATCTCACAGAATTCCTGGGATGATGGGACAGATGGCAAGATGGTCCTTGTGACTAGAAATGAACCATTTTCTGCAGAAGTGTTTCACAGAGGAAGGATGATGGATGAGGGGCTGCCAACAAATCATTCACCTGTGGAGCAGCGAACACAGGTGTGCAGGGAAGACCATTACATCCCTTGGGAGATAAAAACAAAGAATATTGGTATAGAGATTGCTTTCTCAGAAAACTAGGAATAGTTCAATTAAGCTAATACTTAAAAAAATAGGAGGCAATTGCATTTTTAAAAGTGGACTGAATTCTCATTTGAAGAAAATATTAAGTTTACTTGAATGTTAAGGGTTAAATATGAAGGCCTCAATTGTTTAAATTTATAGTAAAACGATGCCAAATCATTCTATACATAAGATTTTTAACTGAGATTATCTAGCTATCATACATATGCATACATATATGTCTACATAGAATTTGGCCCTTAGTTCAGAAAAGTCAGTGAATTAGCTCCCTGGCTAATAACTATAAACTATACTCTTTCAACAAAAAGGATATTATGTGTGGGCTAGAGAGATGGCTTAGTGGTTAAGAGTACTTGTTTTCATGGAGCATCTGGGTTTGGTTTCCAACACCCACATGGTGGCTCACAGCTATCTGGACCTCCAATTCCTGAAGACCGAACCCCTCTTCTGACATCTGTGCATTCATGTGATGCACATGCACACATGCAGGCGAAACACTCACACACAGAAAATAAAATGACCTAATCTAAAAGAAGTTTTGAAAAGAATATTATGACATAAGAAAGTTTTATACAGTTCTAAAAAAGGACATTCATTAACAACAGCAGTTGAAGACGTTCAAAAAGTTATACACAATAATTCAATTTAAATAATATTCTCACCTCCTCCAGTAAATAAATGAGTTAAAGTAAAAAGTCATGGAGGCTAGAGAGATAAGTCAGTGGTTAAGAGCACTAACTGCTCTTCCAGAGGTCTTGAGTTCAATTCCCAGCAACCACATGGTAGCTCACAAACATCTGTAATGGGATCTGATGCCCTCTTCCGGTGTGTCTGAGGACAGCAATTGTGTGCTCGTATGTAAGATAAATAAAAATCATTTAAAAATTGTAAAAAAAAAAAAAGCTGGGTGGTGGTGGCACATGCCTTTAATCCCAGCACTTGGGAGGCAAAGACAGGCAGATTTCTGAGTTCGAGGCCAGCCTGGTCTACAGAGTGAGTTCCAGGACAGCCAGGGCTACACAGAGAAACCCTGTCTCAAAAAACAAACAAAAAAAATTGTAAAAAAAAAAAGCACTTGGTAGATAAATATTATTTTAAATAAATGTATACCAGAAACTATTTATTTTCTTCTTTAAAATATAATAGTGAGCTGTGGATGCAGCTTGGTCGGTGGAGTATTTGTTTAGTGTGCAGGAAGCCCCCTGGATTTGATCCCAGTCCGTAGAAAGTAAGTATAAAGATGTGTGGCCAAAGCTTGGAGCTAGGTTCAGGGGCATGAGAAGCTCAAGGCAACACAGAAGCCTAGTCTATATGAACTTCCATCGTGGGTTATTAAAAAAAAAGAACTGCAACAAAATAATGGCAATAGTGACAATCTGAGACTTGTCAAGACTCAGAAAGCTTCCTAATATTTCAAGTAGAGTGTGTTTTGAAGCATTCAGCAAGAAAAATTAGGTCAGAACTCGCTTCAGTATCGGAGTGCTTCCACATATGCCCCCTAAAACCTCCATGTGGTATGGAAAGTGGCCTCCCGTCCAGTCTGGACAGCTGGAGATGCACCGAGGACAGCTCCTTACCTTTCTTAGTTTCCCTGGAGCAACACTTTAGTCAAACACTCAGCAGCTGTGACTCCCCTGTTGTGGATGCAGAGAAGGGTAAGGATAGCAGATGTCCAAGAATGACCTTCTCATGTAGGGATGATGTCTTCTCCTGACAGTTCAGCAACTCCAGAGTCAATTGAAGTTGCTCCACTTTTAAGAGCTCCAAGAAGTACATGCATTAGTAATCATATGCTGAATAATTTAGGGTCACTCATACGGCTCTGTTTCAAAGGGTCATTTCTGTATTAGTTTCATGTAATGAGGAGGGAAATAAAGCATCTCTCAGTTCTTCTGGGAGCGAGAATCACCATAGAGCTTAGGGAACAGTAACTAGGACCCCAAATCCCAAGTGATAGCACCTAGCAAACCAATCTAGAAAAGAGTTACACAGGAAGGGAGTCAAACTCATTTTATTAATTTTTTGGTAAATGTAGAGGTGTGGTTGTACATTTTTAAAGATACTAAATATAAGACCAATCACCAGAAGGATGATAATAATTTCTGATGAATTCACAATTCCTCCTAAGTTATATTATTTGATGTCTTATTTCTAAAGAAGTCCAGACTTAAAATTTCGCTGTTTTAATCTTGTTAGGATTTTTAAAAAGTGTTATCACACAAACCAAATGTATTAAAACTTTACCATTAAGGATGCCAAGCAACCATGGAATCAATTGTAACTTACTCCAAAAACATCTGTGGCTGACTGGGTGGGCCAGTGGGGAAAAGTACTTACTCTTCCCCAAGCCTGGGAGTCTGAGTTTAATCCTAGAACTTACATGGTGGGAGGAGAAAACCAGCTCCTACAAATTGTCCTCTTTCTTGGCCCCCATGCACACACAAACACACACACACACACACACACACACACACACACGGTGGGGAGAATAAATAAAATGTAATTTCAAAATCAAGTGAACAAAACACTTGAACCAAAGTACAGGAACGTTACTTCATGCACAGGTGTGGAGTAGCTGAGGAGCTAGGATACCCGAGAATGCACGCTCAGCTATGACGAGAGCGCACACAGCCTTTCTAGAAAGTTCCATAATGAAGATCAATTTGGAATGAGTGTGAAGCCGAGGACAGCTTTTTGAAAAGCATTATTAGTACTTCACTATTAGTCTCTCCAAAGAGGAAATGAGCTCTATTTAAAAATGGAAATTGGTAAATTATGGGACAAGATTAGAATCACGTGGGGTGGAAAAATACATCTTAGTTGTCTGTGTCTATGTAAGCTATATTGTTTCCCTGTGAATAGGTTAAGACAAAAAATTCAGGAAGAAAGCAAATCTATTTTGCATTAACTCTCTAACTGGCTGAGAGGAGAAGATGGAGTTGAAACTCTATCTAGTTTTGTATATTGTATCTGCCTCAAGCCAACATGGTTCCTGGTATTGGCAATAGAAAAAAAATGTCTGAATGTTTTTCTAAATGATGCTGTGCTCAGATTTGGACAGATAGCTACCATGGACTAACTCTGTCAACTAAGATTCTGTACTCATAAAAAGAGTTGTCTGAAGTCCTAATCAAATTAAGGTAAATTAGATTACTTTTAAACACCAAGAATGAATAAAAGTATACTGAAAGTAATTTTGGCAAAGTGAACATTGGTAGTCTTAAACTTAGCTGGACTTCTGGTTTCAGTTACTTTAGACTAGTGGAACTTTGTAGCTACTATTGCAAACTGTGGCTCAAGCCCAAAGTCACATCAAGGTCTCTTCTCTCCTCCTAGTCCCAGTCACTCCTCCTGTCTTTTCTCTTCTGTGTGTGTGTGTTTTAGGTTCTTAATCAAATCTAGCTGTTGTCATTTTATATTGTAGACTGTCAAGACAAGATCTTTGCTAACATGGAAGTTTCTGAATATGCTGATTGGTAATCCAGTCTCTGCATCTGAAACAGCTCTCACCAGGCAAGCAGGTAGGAAGGGGGTCAGGCTTCCTATTCCATCATAGCCTGCCTTCAATCGGGTATAGGGATTCCAGAAACTAGATGACAGCTCCTTGTGGCAAATGGGTACTATTGGAGGCAAGCAGGAGATTGTACACTCTCTGGTTAAAACATTATATGTGAAGAATGTAACTTGGGGAGAGGGAGAGGGGGAAGGGGAGGGCGAGGGGGGAAGGGGAGGGGGAAGGGGAAGGGGAAGGGAGAGGGGAGAGGGGGAGGAGAAGAGGGAGAGAAGGAGAGGGGAAGAGGGAGAGAGGGAGAGGAAGGGGGAGGGGGAGGAGAAGAGGGAGGGGGCTCGAGAGATTATAATTAAACCTACATAGTCAGTCCCATATGTAAATAAAGAATACTTTATGAAATTGTTTATGTTGGATCATTTCAGAAAGAGGTTAACTTGTTAATGCTGATGCTTGAAAAAAAAATAGAAGCCATTACCAAGGACAGCATAAGAAATGAGCTAAAAATATAATGTCTGAGTCCACATAAGCTGTGTCTTCATGGTTTCCAAAACACAAAAGATTCTTATGCAAATACAATTAGAAGAAATACGAACATATACATTTCATTTTATGAGCTCAGCAAAAAGTTGAATGATGAAATAGAGGATCTCTCTCTCTCTCTCTCTCTCTCTCTCTCTCTCCATTCATTCAAACATATGCTTGTAAAAAAGTTTATGGGCCAATATTATTTACAAGCCTTTAAGGGGAAATCCTAAAGAGACTATGAACCATGCATTAAAGGACTCCTGTACCCGAGTAGCTTTAATTCTATGGACATAAGCAAAGATGACTGACATTTTGAAATCGATACCATAATATATTAATGAGTCCAAAAAAAGAAGTCTGGTATTTTAGTACATATTATACATGTATTTGGTATAAATATTATGTTTATAAATTAGTTAAGTTTAAATGACACAATTCTATAAATTGATGTCCTACATAATGTTTTAAGACACACACTGAGGAACAGATAGATTGAGTTAATATGATTCCTCCTCACACATTATTTTTTTTGTGGTAACAAAAAAACCAATCTACCCTTAGTGATATTTTAAAACACGTTGTTATAACCACCATATGGTTATGGCCTGCTGTGCAATAGGTTCCTTAGGCTTTTCCTGCTTAGCTGAAATTGCACATCCCTGGACCAACCAACATCTTCACAACACTAGAGACTTCCATCCTACTGTTGACTTCAGTTCAATGGAAATCTACATATAAATGAGGTCACACAGTATCTGAGTCTATGTGTCTGGCTTCCTGTTACATAACAATGTTCTGTAGGTTCACCAATATTGTTGAAAAGACAGGATTTTCTTTTTGAAAAGACCTAACAATATTGAATTGTTACTTGTTGACCCTTGGCCTGAGAACACAGACATCTTTTCTATGTGTTCATTCTGTTTCCTTTGGATATGTGCTCATTAGTGACAATGCTGATTCACATGTCACTTTGTTTTAAATTTATTTTCTTTTTTCATTTTTGTGCTCATATGCATGCATGTGTGTGTATGTCTGCGTGTGTGTATGTGTGTGTGTGTGTGTGTAGACGTGTATGCACATGTGGTTATATGCATGTGGTGGCCCTGGGTTGATGTTGGAAATCATCTTCCATCACTCTTCCACCTTATTCATCAAGGCAGGATCTTTCATTCAAACCCAGACATCACTGCTATGGGTAGTCTTGCTAGCCAGCATGCTCTAGAAATTGCTTGTCATTAGACCCACCCAGCATTTATGAGAGTTTCTTGTGATCCACACTGTGACAGTCCTCATGCTTGAGTGGTAAGCACTTTTACCACTGAGCCATATCTGCAGCCTTTACTTTTATTTTTCTTGAACAAGCTCCATACTGGTTTTCATAATGGCTGTACTAACATATTTTTATCAGCAGTGTAAGACAGTTTCTTGTCTTCATATTCTCACAGAGGCTTTTTATCTCTTATGGTTTTGTTACTGGCCATCTCAACAGGTGCAAGACCACACAGAAAGACCAATGAGAAGAGGATTATGATGTCCAGCCAACTGTGAGCTCCATGAATCTACGGCAACCCTGCTGTGGTGTTGTGAATTGTGGAGGTATGGGTTTCATCATCAGGATTGAATGCAGTGTTACACCCAAGTTATTCATGAGATCATTTACATTTTATTTTATACAGGTTATTAGGATTTAAACCAGTTTTAAGTTAGCATACAAAGTAGTGAACTCCACTAAGACGTTTTGATACATACCTATCGCAACATTTTGTTATTATTTGTATTAATCATTTTCCTCTATTACCATCTCCCATTCACTCTGACCCCACTTATTAGTTCCCTTCCTCTTGTCAAAAAGCCTTCTCTGCTTTCCTGTTATTCTCTCAGAGCTTTTCTTCCCTCCCTTTCCTGTAGGACATCTCCCTCCCCTCTCATGATCCCTTTTCTATCATCATAACCTATACACAACATTCATATTTAGATTCCATGTGTGTGGGAACAGGAAACTTTTGTCTTCCTAATTCCAGCTTATTTTGCTTCACAGAATGGTGTGCACTTCCACCTATTTCCCTGCAAATGTCAGGATTTCATTTTTCTTTGAGGTTGAGTAAATTCCATTGTATATACAACTAAATTGTCTTTATCCATTCACAGATCCCTGGATCAGTTCCTTATTTTGACTATTGTGAACAGTGCTGAAGTAAGCATGAATATGAGGTATATTGACTTAGAATCCTTTGGATAGATACCCAAGAGTGGTACAACAGAGTCATATGGTAGTTCTGTGCTTAGTTGGATTTTTTTTCCTTTCAGGAATTTCCACACTGATTTCTATGGTTGATGGATTGGTTTGCATTCCTACCAGCAGTGTCTAAGGCTCCTCTTTCCCTACTGTCTCAGCAGCACTTGTTGTCTTTAATTGTTGCCATTCTAACTGAGGTGAGATGGAATTTCAGTGTAGTTTTAATCTGCATTTCTTTCATGGCTAATGGACATTTAAAAAATGTTTGTAGGCCATTTACCCTTCATATTTTAAGAACTGTTCAATTTATTAGCCCATTCATTGATTGTGTTGCTTAGCTTTATTGATATTTAGGTTTTTGCTGAATTCTTTATATATTCTAGATATTAATCTTTTCTCAGTTAATGGAGACTTCCCCCGTTCTGTGAGCTATTTCCTTATTAAGTAGTTGCTTCTTCATCGTTTAGAAGCTTTGGAATTTTACGCAACACCATTTGTCAATTCTATATTTTGCCTTTAGCTGTCAGAGGCCCTTGCCCATGTTTGCCCCTTATAGTGTTTTCCCTTTAGCAGTTTCAGGGTTCATATCTGACATAAAGATTTCTGACTCTCTTTGAATTACTTTCTGTACAGAACAAAAGATAAGGGATATAGTTTTATTCTTCTACACATGGATATCAGTTTTCCTGAAAACATTTTTTGAAGGAGAAATTCCTTTTCTCTGGTGAATGTTTTTGATCTTTGCCAAAAATCAGGTAGCTGTAACTGTATGGTTTTATTCCTGGGTCCCATATTCTTGTGTGTGTGTGGGGGGGTATGTGTGTATACATGTGTGTCTGTTCATGTATGTACAGGTACATGATTTTCAGCCACCAAAACTATGAATTTTTGAGACTAAAAGCCCAAATAATATAAAGACAGCTCTGGTGAGAGTCTGCATGTCTGTATCATATCATGGCAGATGGCAATATGAAAGGAGAAACATTCGAGAAGAAGGAATTACCTGACAATACAGGAAGAGGAAACATTACATATAAGTCTAGAATTTTATAATTAGTTCAGAGCCCCCAAAAGACGAGGGCAGTGTTTCAACAGACCTCACACTCAGGATCCACCACTTGAAACTCTCACCATGTATTAACACTACCACACAGGAAAAAACAAAAACAAACAAACAAATAAAAAGCCAAAAAATGAAACATCCAAACCTTTGAGGGACAAACCATATCCAAACCATGGTAGAGTCGTTTGATTGAGAATGGCCCCGTAGGCGCATATGTTTGAATGCTGGGTCTCAGGTGGTGGAACTATTTGGGAAGGTTTGAAAGTGTGGCTCTGTTGGCAGGGATACGTCACTGGTAATAGGCTTTGAGATTTCAAAAGCCCATGCTGTTCCCAGTTAACTTCCCCTCTCTGCCTCATGCTTATGGCACCAAGGCGTGTGTCTCATACCCTGGCCTGCCTATTGTCACACTCTCCACTATTGTGGTCACAGACTCACTCTCTGAACTGTATGCCCCAAAGAAATGCTTTTGTAAACGGCCTTGGTTATAGTGTCTCCTCACAACAATAAAAATGAAAGTAGGACACACAGCAAATACTGAGAACTCATTACAAGATTTTTGTAAATACAGTTGTAATATTGGGTGTGTATGAAAGTTGATTTGTTAGCGTTGTTTGATTGTGATTAATGTATGTCGTTCTTGAACAGGATAAAATTTGTGGCTTTTTTTTCCAGATGGAGGTAGCATACTTACAGAAAGAGGGGAGACAGAGTGTACTCCTCAAAACCCTGGCTTGTGGCACCTTCAGTAAAAACCATGCGTCTCTGTACCAGCAAAACAAGAGACTTGTGATTAGATCTCTCTTTAGGCTCCTAATTTCTGCCCAGAAAAAAGTTACTGAGACGGGTAGAGCAGATGCTCACACTGGGAGGTTACCAGTTTGCTGCCAGAAGCTCAGCTGTAAGCTTGGGTAACCTTTCCATGTCCTCTGCAGCCTGAGGAAGCATGCAGCTCTGGGCCAGGACCATCTCAGAGTTAAAGATGTTCAGTCCAAGGCCAGAAAATGAGCAAATTGATGGCTATATAAGACCTTACTTCACTTGTATCTCTTGGAGTCTCACAAGTCTCATCTCCTTTAGACAAAAAGAGTTGTTACGCCAGAAAATTGGGTTAAACCTAAAGAGGCCTCAGTAACATGGGTCTGTGGGACCCCAGGAAAGAAAGATGTTATGCAAGAAGCAGCAAGAACCCAGGGCTCCATCTGGTAGAGAAGACTAATTTGGATGGTGATAGCTTTAAGAAATCTTAATTTCTTAAAATTTATAAGATGGGATAAAAATACGGTGGCCAGAACGTGAAATCTAGACTAAAGTATCTGTGGTACTGGTGTGCAAGGAGTGAATTCAAGGCTCACTGATGACTTATTGTCAGCCTGGAGCAGTGGCCATTAAACTGTGGTCCACAGAACAATAGCAGCAGCACTTGGAAATATATTGAAAATGCCAGTTCTCAAGCTCCAGCATGCGTAGCTAGCAATCTGTTTTAACTGATGAGTTCCATTGGTGCTAATGTAAAAAAACAAAAACAAAACAAAAACAACAACAAAGAACAAAAATCTACTGGTATAGGATTGATAAATCTTTACGGTATTTATTGTCTGGAATTGGGGAAAATATTAAAAACTAAGACAATTCAGGTTTTAAACCTGATTGAATGGGAAAAGTGATTTATTTAAATTATCTAAATACATTTTAATACACCTAAAACAAACAGTTGAAACCTATTTCTTTATCAAGTTATATAGATGTATATATAACTCTATACAGAAGTCATCTATAAGTAAAGGAAATCCCTACCTAACCAACAGGTTAAACCACAAAGTTCAGTATTTCACCAAAGTGTAGAATTGGTCTTGCATTGGTTGAGAGTTTCTTTGAACTCCTCATGGCCAAGATTTCCCTACATCTTGCATTGTTTATTATCATCACCTTATTGTCTAGTTCTAGTGGTATTTCTCCTTGTGTCCGCAAATAGCTCCCAATAATGTAAGCATTGCATCTTGGGAGGATAGCTTTTTAAGATGGAACCAAGTATAGACTTTCCCCTATTTATTGTAATGACTTAACAATCCCCAACGAAATGTTTCCCAATAATATTGTGCTATACTCATGGATTTTGCCATCAAAGAAGCTTCATCCAGCAACTGATGGAAACAGTTGCAGAGACCTACAGCCAAACATTAGCCAGAGCTCAGTAAATCCTGCAGAAGAAGGAAGGGAGGATTGTAGGAGCCAAAGGGATCATACCAAGAAAATTCACAGAATCAACTAACTTAGACCCATAGGGGCTCACAGAGACTGAACTGCCTACCAGGGAGCCTGCATGGGACTGACCTAGGCCCTCTGCATGTATGCTACAGTTGTGTAACTTGGTCTTTTTGTGGGATTCCTAACAGTGGGAGCTGGGGCTGTCTCTGACTTTTTAACCTACTTTTGGGATCCTTTGCTCCTACTGAGTTGCCTTGTCTAGCCTTAATATGAGGGAGATGCCTAGTCTTACTATGACTTAATATGCCATGTCTGGTTGATATCCCTGGGAGGCCTGCCTTTTTCCCTGGAATTGGTGGGGGGAGGACTTAGGGGGATGAGATGGAAACCTAGTGTGATGGGAACTCCCAGGAACCTACAAGGGTGACATAGGATGGGGATACAGGAGGAGGTATAGATTGAGGGAAAGAGGAGAGGAGGGAGAGGAAATTGCAGTCAGATGTAAGATATGAGAGAATAGATACATACATTTAAAAAACAAGAGTGGCAGGTAGAAGTCAGTGCTTGGGAGCAGAGGCAGGTGGATCTCTGTGAGTTTGAGGCCAGCTTGGTTTACATAGTGAGTTTCAAAGCTACACAGTGAAACTCTGCCTCAAAAAAAAAAATATTTTACAAGAATGTCAGATAGGAGATAGGTGATGTCCAGGCAAAGATGCAGTGATTGACAGCACGATGTTAATGTCTTTAAAACAGCAATTTACATTTACTTATTTTTTAGGACATACAGCAGCTGACAAAAGTGAGATTGGATGTGGCAGCACATGACTCTACTAGGTTTTGGGGTCTTTTCTATTTCATTGTTCTTCCCTAAGTGCAGACATGCGCAGGCCTTTTTGTCTTTCCTTCATATTTGTTCTGGATGAAGCTATTAGTACTCCTCATTTTTTCCTTCAGAGTCTGTAAAGGGAGGAAAACATGGAAAGATGTAACTCTTTTTGTTGTTGTTGTTTTCTTTTGTTTTATGTAACTCTTAAAAAAGAACCAGCAGCTCCTGTTTTTGTTAGCTTTTACGTTTGTTCCCCTCTTCCTCCAGCCACTGACTTTCTGCATTTGGTTTGGCTCAGTGGCTGAAAGGGGACCTGTGTGAGACAGATTCGGGGGTGAGAGAAAGCCACCAGACCCCTCATTAACCATTTCCACATGGCTTCCTTCCTGACTTTCTGTGTGAGTATCCCTGCTTTTGCTCCATTATCTGAGCTGCACATGCAGCTACAGTCTCAGCTCCTTTCATCTCTGGGCCTTTAGTCAGTGCATCAATTATAGCCCTCCATGATCAACTCCAAAGCTCATCATACTGTGCACTTTCAGAATACAAAGTCCCCTGGATTGTGTCCACTGGACATGTAAACACAAGGGTAGAGGTGCAAGTGAACATCCTGATTGGTCAGACACAAAGAAATCCACATCAACTTGTTTTCATAAGAAATAGAAGAGCACAGTT
This sequence comes from Grammomys surdaster, assembly GCF_004785775.1. Lineage (NCBI taxonomy): Eukaryota > Metazoa > Chordata > Mammalia > Rodentia > Muridae > Grammomys > Grammomys surdaster. The sequence continues at coordinate 17,188,629 of NW_021604613.1, forward strand.
AAAAGCTTTGGAAAAGGAAACTCACGTGGCTCAGCCCACCTCCTGGCTTCTCCCATCATTCATCCTGAGGAAATAGATTCCCCCATCATACCCTTGGTTATTAAAGTGCGGAACTAGGTTCCAGGAAAATGAGCAAAGGCAGCCTGAATCTCAGTAACGTGGGGTTGGGAGGAAGCTGTTGGGAAAGGATCACTCTGCAGGGAGCCCCGATCTTCTGCTAACTTATTCTGTTTGTTGAAAAAGAAGCACTTGTTAATGCGTTGTCTACCTACAATTTGTGGTTTCCTGAACTGATGACTTCTTGGTGGTGAGCTGATAACTCAGATCTGAAATAATCCTCTGCAGCGAGTACCCAAAGAAGTAATATATAAAGTGTGTCGATGGATGTGGCGGCCATTCTCGTTTCTCCTACCTCATTCCTCCCCCCACGGCTCTTCCATGATGGCCTGGCTCTATTAGGAGCTGACAGATGCGAGGTCACATCTGTATGGAGTCTCAGTCTAAGACAACAGCTTTTTCTTGGTCCCATGGACAACAAAGCAAAAATCCCGTCCAGCCAGATAACTGTGCTGCAAGTCTCTGCTGACGTCCCACAAATGCAGACTTCCCGGCCCAACTCACTGGGAAGCTGCTCAGTGAAGCCAACTTCAGGTAAAGAGGAGGTAAAATGGAAGTGCACTAGATTGTTACTGTTCTATGTGTGCAGACTTAGAAAACATCCTTGCTTCTGTATCAGGATCTTCAAGTTTTCTCCTCCTATTCTCCAATTCAACTACTAAGAGCAAAGTTCTCAGAGTCCAGGGGATTTCTTCCTTGGGTCTCTCGGGCTTCCCTCTCACTGACCTTCTGAAGAAGATTCCCTTTTTCTCTTGGCTATTTTGGGCTTTGTAAAGGAGAATTAAATAGAGAAAATCGAAAAGGGTCATACAGATGGGGCCAGGGCTGAGCTAAAGTGTCCTGGGAGTTTGATGTATGACATGATGTGAAAAGCAATTGTTGGTGCTTTCATCCCCCTGCCTCAAAGTGTTTCTGGGATATAAGAAGAGAAGCTAAGGTGTTGTTACCAAGCCCTGACTGTGAGCCCCATTGACTCACCATCAGACCCAGCCTGTTCCTTTTCTTCATTCAGGACGATGCTAGAAGGTTCGTTATCTTTGGGATCTGAAACCAAAAATGTAAGAAGTTAATTCTCAAATATAACCAACAGATTGTGAGATGTTCTCAGTTAGTGCTTTTCAAACTTTGTGCCAAGAGCCATGATAAAACATGTGTGTGTTTTATATCATAACTCAGGTTGTGTGTTTTGTGTACGTACAAATTAACCAAAAATTACTTTCTACAGTACTCTTTTCTAATTCACTTTTATTTACTACCACCGTTCTTTAAAAAAAAATTTTTTTTGAGAAAGATACCACTGCATAGTTAACTGTTTACATGCAAGGATCACAGGCATATTACTCAATGTATGAGTAATACATATTCTTAACATACAGATTATATGTTCTTAATATTTAGTATATGCTATTAATATGTATAAAATTTACTCATCTATTGTTTTGTCCTTTTTCTTTCCTTTCACCATCTCTTCCTTCTTTGTATCCTGTCCTATCCTGTTCTATCCTGCTCTGTCCTGTTCTATCCTTTCCAAGTTCAGTGGAAAAAAAAATCTGTTCTTAACTCACCTATTATGAATTTTATAATATTTCAATGGAAAGGTCCTAGTGATTAAAATTGGTTTTCTTAACCATTAATATTTTGCAGCCAACATAAGGTGTTTTTATAACTCATAAAGAACTATATGTTATATCTGATTATAACGCTCATTCAACAAACCACTCTCTGAGAGTCTAAAGTTAGTGCCACTTTCTCTACTCTGTCAGGGGACTCAGATGACTTGAGTTCTGCATAAAAATCTTGCTTGGCAGAAGCGTTAAGTACCTCAAGTTCTAGCTGGCAACTTAAATTGGAGTTATTCTAGAGGATGTGTTCTCTGAAATTTGGTTTCTCCCCTTCCCATCCCTTAAAGAGGCCAGTCACCTTCTTTAAGACAGGTTTTATGGATTTTTCTCAGTTCTCTCAGGGCCCCAGTGCACTCCAGCTTCTCATTAAGCATTGCTTGACACTGGAGGAATTGTGCCTATGTGCACATTCAATCTAGGCTTCTTAAGTTCTGCTGAGCCCGGCACTCAGTTCTCTGGACAGTGATATGGGCTGGAAAAGATCTCCATAGGGCCACTGACATGACCAAGTTAGTTCAAAAGGCCTGGCCTCCAACTATTCCATAACCTTGTAGCCAAACAGCCCGTAACTCCTAACTATCTTCCCAGGTCTGTTAGTCTATTTTGTATCATCTGACCTAACCCAGATACCTTGCTGTTTGGGGGAACTATGTGCTTCTGGCCTTGCCTTGGTTTCCTGCAAGGCCTCTTTGTCATGTTCTTTTCCCTCTGGTAGATGCTTTACATAATCCTCTTTCTCCTCTCCCCTTCACATACACACCTTTGTTCTAAATCACATGAAGAAAGGAGCTGTCATCCTACAGCCCAGCTTCCCTGTTATCTATTCTTGGAAGTCTTTCCTGACGATTCCAGTTACCACAGGGTAGCTCCAATTTCTTCCATTCTATTCTGGGCCTCTGTCGTAGGAACCAAATGTTTGAGTCCTGCACCATATCAACTCCTCAAATAGTCTAAACCTTCTCATAATATTATTGAAAGGTTGGACGTCAGGAAGTAGTTAGAGGAGGATAAACCCCTCATGGATTCTCCCAAAACCAGCTCATGGGAATTCATTTGTGCTTGTCCTTCATGTGAAGACAGATAGATAAAACTGTCCCTAACCACACACTGAATCTGCCAGTATCTTCATCTCAACATGTCCCTTGATCTTCAGTTGCTTTTTAGAATAATGACTAGAATAAGCACAGCCATCTCTCAGAACTGAAATTCTCCTCATTGCTCTGATATTTCACATGCTAAAAAGTAGCGAAATTTGAAGGCAGGTGTCTTAGATTGGGTTTTATTGCTGTGAAGAGACACCATGACCAAGGCAACTCTTTTAAAGGCAAACATTTAGTTGGGGCTGGCTTACAGTTTCAGAAGTTCAGTCCATTTTCATCATGGTAGGAAGGATGGCATGTGCTGGTAGACTTGGTGCTGGAGGAGCCGAGAGTTCTATATCTAGATATGAATGTAGTAAAGAGACTGTCTTCTGCAGGCAATCAGGAGGTGCCTGGAATTTCACACTGGGCAGAGCTTGAGCATAGAGAACTCAAAGCCCACTCCCACCATGACACACTTCCTCCAGTAAGGCCACACCTACCTTAATAAGGTCACACCTCCTAATAGTGCCACTCTCCATGGGCCAAGTATGCAAGCACAGGAGTCTATGGGGACAAACCTATTTAAACTACCACAGGCAGGTATGTGTTTGATGTGGTTTTAAGGCACCTGCACTTAGCAGAGCTCCCTCTTCTCTCCCTCCAGCCTTCCATCCATTTGTGACATAAAGTACATATGACATGAAAACTACCTCGTTAAAAAATGCAAACGTGGGCTGGAGAGATGGCTCAGTGGTTAAGAGCACTGACTGCTCTTCCAGAGGTCCTGAGTTCAATTCCCAGCAACCACATGGTGGCTCACAACCATCTGTAATGGGGTCTGATTCCCTCTTCTGGTGTGTCTGAAGAGAACAATGGTGGTATAATCATATGCATAAAATAAATAAATAAATCTTTAAAAAAATGCAAACGTACAACACAACATTGTTAACTGTGCATACTGCTGGGTGACAGATCTCTTGAACTCTTCATGCTACATGACCAATACGGTGCTGTGCCTGAACAAGAAGCACCTAGGTATTGTTCCTCAGCTAGCTTAGTTCCCAAGCAACTTCCAAGACGTGTTTAGGTTTGTCTCCTTCATGCTAACCAATCTTTCCTCTCCCTCTGAGTATTAGGATTGCCAATCATGTTTTCTTCAATTTTGACCTACAAAACTCTGTTTATTTAAGCTGCTTAATTAATTGTGAATCTTGGTATGTCACAGGGTCTTGGGTTCTTTCCCTGCACAGTTTGTGAAACTAGAACCTCTGTGCTGGCTAGTGTTGAGTCAAGTCTCATGTCATAAGAGAGGACTTCAACTGAGGAAATGACTCCATAGGAGTGGCCTGTCAGGGAGTTTCTGACTAATGATTGATGTGGGAGGGTCCAGCTTATAGTGGGTAGTATCACTTTGGGCTGGTGGTTTTGGATGCTATTTAAAAAGCAGGCTGAGAAAACCAGTAAGCAGCACTCGTCCATGGCCTCTGCATCAGTTCCTGCTTCCAGGTTCCTACCCTAAGTTCCTGCCCTGACTTCTTTTGATGATGGACTCTCAAGTATTAGTGTAGGCTGAAATAAACTCTTCCCTTCCCAACTTGCTTCTGGTCAGTGTTTAATCACAGCAAAAGAAAACCTAATATGACAACTTCCTTATTGACTCTCACAGCAACCCGTGGATCCATGGAGTTCATATAGCTTCTTGACCTTAGGACTAGGATCAAATATAAAATATAATCTTTTAAAGTGTGGGATGGGAATTTTGATAGTCTTAACTATTTTATGGCTGGCAGATGATTAAATTTCAGATATGGGAAGAGACAGGAAAGAAATACAGAGGGACAGAAGAATAAATAGAAATATGTAGCGGTGAGGAGCAGGGAGGGAGGAAACAACTAGAAAGTCCCAGATGCTAGGGATGTGAGAGACTCCCAGGACCCAATCGTCCTTAGCCGAAATATCCAACAGAAGGGAAATAGAACCTGAAGAGACCACCTCCAGTAGATAGGCATGGCCCCCAGTTGAGAGAAAGGGCCACTCACCCATTTCAAAATTTTTAACCCAGAATTGTTTCTGTCTAAAAAAAATGCAGGGACAAAAATTGGAGCAGAGTCTGAAGAAAAGGCCATCCAGAGACTGCCCCACTTTGGAATCCATCCCATCTGCAGACACCAAACCCTGAAAACATTATTGATACCAAGAAGTGTTCACCTACAGAAGTCTAGTATGGCTGTTCTCTGAGAGGTTTTGCCAGCACCTGTATAAGACAGATGCAGACACTCACAGCCAACCAACTTGAAGAGAAAGACTGAAGGAGCTGAAGGTAATTGAAATCCCACATGAAGAACAACAATATCAACTAATTGGATCCCTCAGAGCTCCCAGGGATTAAACCACCAACCAAAGAGTACACATGGGTGGGCCCATGGCTTCCGATATATATGTGACAGAGGATTGCCTTATCTGGCATCAGTGAGAGGGGAGGCAATTTGTCTTGTGGAGGCTTGTTGCTCCAGCAAAGGGGGATGCTAGAGGGGTGAGGTGGGAGTGGATGGGTGGGCTGGGGAGCACCCTCTTACAGGTCAAGGGGAGATGGGGATGGGATGGGGGGATTTGTGGAGGGAAGACTAGGAGGGGGACAATATTTGATATGTAAGTAAATAAAATAATCAAAAAAAAGTTTTCTTTCTTTGAAACTGTGCAAAGTTTTAGATTAAAAGGAACATTTTTTTTCTCCCACCTCAGTCTGCAAGCCATTCACGGCCTTTGGCTCTTCCTGGTTGTCATCTGTGGAGGAGCCAGAGGTCTTTTGACTTTTAAAAATTTAGTGTATAGTCTAAATGCTAGAAAATTATTAAATAAATTGATGAGATTTTATAGCTTCCTACATGTGTCTTCTCAATGACGGGTTAAGCTCACCTCCAAGCTCAGAGATGCAATCCCTCATTATTTTTAAGTTTCTTAGTTTGAGAATATCTGGGGCAGTGGGTTTAATTTTTTTTTGGAGGGGATACAAGGTCCAAAGGTAACAAAGTAATCTAGATCTTTGTTTATAAAAATTCAGTCTATACTATGCCACCTTCTCTCACAAGACTATCTATAATCAAGAATAGTTGGAAAATTTAGGATCAGTTACTAGTCAATAAGTCACATACAGTTTTGTAGCCCTTTCCAAAGAAAGAAAATTATAGCTCTAGTCTGCTAAATACAGGAAGCCACCCAGAGGGCCTATAAATTCTAAGAGTAAAAGAACTCGTGTTAAAACCAGATGCCCCTTGGACTTCTTCATCCCACAGACCCCACCTTCATTCTGCCTTTGGGCTGTGTTTGTTTTGGCTCCATCCTAGGGACTTGGTCATCACCCAAGCTCTGAATTCCCCAGCCTCATGCTCTGCCCTCACCTCCACTAAATCTTCTCTGGTCTGAACCAACAGCCTTCTGCCAGTTTCTTTTTACTAGTTCATTCTGAAAGACAACAGCCATCTTAGATGGTTAGAAACTGCAGTGATTAGATCTTGGATCTTTTAAATATCACCTCTGGTTGGACTTTGAAAATCTTATTCCCAGTTAACCTTTTCTTCCTTACACGCTATAGACATGCCAAAGTCAATGCTTCTCAGTCACCTTCACCCACCTTGCCTTACTCCTCTTCTTCCTCAAATGCCAAGGGAACAACAAGACTGAGCTCATTTTCCATCCCCACATTCAATGCTGATGGGCAAAATCACCCCAGCATCTATTTAAAGCCCAAATAATAAAAGGAGTAGAATATCGAGAAAAAGAAGAAAACTTTTTGGAAACAATTTGTTATTCCAAATAAAGTCAGCACGAGAAACCTCAGAATAATTTTTGGAGCACAGCATTGAGTTTTGTAGTTCTTACTGAATGGGTTAGAAGTAAGCACTAGTATTTGGGGCACGTTCCACTTCTACATCCAGGTAGCTGGGGACTGTTTTTAGGGAACTCCACAACCACATACTGGACTCCCTACAAGTTTTGGTCTCTGACTTCCATTGAACTCCCTGTATCTTTTCTGGATGGTTTATCCTTTTTAAAAATTAGCTATTTCACGCTCTGCCCTTCTTCATTGTGGTCTCTGAGTCTAGGGATCTAGCCTTGTCTCCTGCTTTGTTTTGTGCTCTCCTCGCCTGCACAGGTACCTCCATCTGCAACCATTGCCTCTTCCTCCAGACTTAACTCTAGACATGTTCCTCGTGTAGGACTGGTCCTGTTCCTTCCTCAGGACTCATCTCCTTACTCTCCTGTAGCTGCATTCTTTTCCTCCATAATGGTGGTTAAACATTGACACCTACCTATCCAGATAGCCACCCATTACTTTCTATTTTTGGATATATAAGCAATGTCCATGAAACCAAGTCTGAAGGCATGAGAGAGTACAGGTGAAGTGCTCCTTCCCTTGTCACTTAGGACTTCTTCTTGGAGGTCACCAGAGTTACCAGTTTCTTCTAAGAAGTAATGATTGCTGATAACTCCATATCCTTATATTCTACACAGTTCTGTCTTATGCTCAAAGACACGTGTTCATTGTTCAGTAGACATGCTCACTTACAGGATTCCTGAAAACCTTCTTCATCTTTATCTCTGTTTTTACCTTAGTCATGCTTTGCTAGTCATCCTTTTTTTTTTTAAAGATTTATTTATTATTTATATGAGTACACTGTAGCTGTCTTCAGACACACCAGAAGAGGGCATTGGATCCCGTTACAGATGATTGTGAGTTACTATATGATTGCTGGGAATTGAACTCAGGACCTCTGGAGGAGCAGTCAGTGCTCTTAACTACTAAGCCATTTCTCCAGTCCTGCCAGTCATTCTTAAGACTTGTCACACATAGCAAATGACAAGGACAGTAGAGGCAACCAGCATGGGGACTCTAATTTATCCAAGCTGTTATTAGGACTGAGATTAATAGCTCCACATTCTTAACCCATTTGGGGCCCACTATTGGAGGAGTTCTGTTCCAGGGAATGATATATCTTAAGGCCAAAACCCCTGAGCACTTTGTGTGTGTGTGTGTGTGTGTGTGTGTGTGTGTGTGTGTGTGTGTGTACATGTATGTGTATATGTGTAGGCCAGAGGTTAATGTCAGCTGTCTTTCTTAGTTGCTCTGAACCTTACTATTTGAGGCATGGTCTCACTGAATTTAGAGTTCACTGATTTGGCTAGCCTGTCTAGAAAGGACCAAAAACCCTCCTGTCTGCCTCTCAGTCTTTATACTTGCTAGCAAGTCCTTTACCTACTGAACCATTTCCCCAACCCACGGCACATTCTAGATGCCCTTGACTTTTCGTTGTCTTCTCAAACTGCCCAACTTCAGTCAACTGTAACTCTCTCAAGTTACAGTTCTAGCTGCAGCTCTATACCACCATGGCCACTATTTGTCTGGCTTCTAGCATCTCTCCTCCTGCTACAGAGCTAGCCTTCTTTGCTTCTTGATTTTTCTTTGGAATCACTCTCTCATTTCAGACAGTACAGTTAGCAACCATCTTAAACACAAAATTTACATCTGTCTCTCTCCTGTCCCAAATCACTCATTGGTTTAAAATGTTCCAGTTCCTTTCCCTGCCTCATGATACTTCTCCTATCCAACTCCTTATTTTCCTTCAATCCGAGATCCCTTTTCCTCTTCTGATCTCATTTTTTCCCTTTTCATCCCATGAGATTTTTCTCACCACAGCTGTGAGTGGCGTCTCTGCCATTTAGCTACTGGGTAGATTTGGCCCCTAGCTTTATGTGACTGGCCCTCTTCCCATTGCCCATCATACAACTTAGTCTTCCTTCCATGACATAGGATCAGCTCATTCCATCTGTCCCTCAGGCACCTTTGACAACCTCTCCTGTGCTAGTTAACCATCGCAGGCTGGATCCCCCTTTACCTTCTTGTTTTTTAGATAGATCCGCCATAATCATGTATCCATTGCTATCTATGAAGCAATGACTCCCAGTTTGACAACTGTAGTCCATCCCTGAACTCTGAGAAGTACGGCATTCTCTATCTGATATTTCCATTTTAGACATTGCATAGGTTACTGCACAGTCAGGATGTGAAACCCTGAATTCACTCTTCAGTTACTCTCATGTTACAACTCCTCATGTCCCTTTCACACTCCCTCACTAACGTACCTCATATACTATATCCCCTTCTCTGAATGATGATGGTCTTTTCGCCATTCCTCCTATCAATCAATCTACCCAGTTACCCAATCAGAAAGAATCTCTTGTTGTTTCCAGAATCAGTCCATCATCAAGTCTTGAAAATTCACCCTTCCTTCATGTTAATGTGCTTCCCTCTGGATACCCACTGTCTACTATGTCTTGTTCTCTGAACCATTTTACACAACTGTCCCAGCCTCACAGCTCATCTTGTGTGTCTGTTTTTTCTGTCCCTCTCTGCTTGTTTGTTGTCAGGGCATGCTGCACACAGAAGCCTTCAATTAGCGAACAGAGCTATTCTTAATGGCTTTGTTTCTCAGATATTCTCCTTGGGCTTTGGTTAACTAACATTTTCTTTAGTTTCCCCAAACAAGCCAATCTATGTGTTCCTGGCCTAGGTTTGTCTCTTCTACTCCCAGGCATAAGCCCTCTCTGAACCCCTTGCTTCTCAATACTGAGAAAGACATTCTTTGTGAAAGGCAGGGCCACCATTAACCTTATCTACCCTGTGTTTCCAGTTTCTACTGCTGAATCACTGTTGTCTCTCAACAGATATTAGTGGAAAGAAAGAATCTTAGGTTTGAAAAGATAATTGGTTAACGTTCTTCGCATAAACAAGTGTACACAAGTCTACTTGTCTTCTAGATGTAAATTGATAATTTGTTGTTATTGTTGTTTGTTTTGTTTTTCAAGATGGGGTCTCTCTCTTCAGAGCCTTAACTGTCCTGGAACTCACTATGTAGAGAGGTAGGCCTGAAACTCACAGAGATCTGCCAACCTCTGCCTAGAACTAACGCACTAGGATAAAAGGTGGTAATTAACGCACCATGGCCAGTTAAGGTGCTTTGTTTGTTGATTGTTTTCTTTTTGTTTATTTGTTTTAATAACAAAGAGAAGGAATAATAGAGATGGCCGCACTTCCTCAGCAGTTTAAAACTAAAAAAAAAGTCAATGAGAAAAATAGATTTATTGATAAAGTTATTTGAAAGTAAATATGGCATATTAGGTTAGATTGTGATTCCCAAAATATACACTTCAGTTCTAACTGCTGGCACCTGTACTTGCTTGTAAACAGAGACTTAGCAAAAATAATCAGTTTAAAATGGAGTCATATCTGGGCTAAAGAGATAGCTCAGCAGTTAAGGGCACTTGCCATTCATGCAGAGGACCAGAGTTTGATTTCCATCACTCACATGAAAACTCACAATTGTTAATACTATAGGACACAACACTCCCTCATGCATAAATTCATCTGTGTACATACATACATATAATAAACAAATACAAAGACAGAGTTAAATCAAGTCATATTCGATTAGGACAGGTACTAAATGCAATGACTACTTCTTGTGACTAGAGAGGCATTTGTTAACACAAACATCTAGGGGACAGACAGAAGTGCTCAGGATGGCAGAGGATGGGGAGATGTGGTTACAAGCACACAATGCCAAGCATCTCTACTAGAAGCTAGGCCATGTAAAAAAGGGTTCTTCTCCAGATCTGGCAAAGTACATGACTCTACTGACACCTTAGTCTTAAACAACCTAGGGTATGATGATTTGTTATATTAGTTCTAGAAAACTAGTAAATATAGAATATACAAAATTACAAAATTTATATGGTCATAGTATTCTAAAAAGGAGGGTGTTTTTTTGTTTGTTTGTTTTTTAGCAGTTTTATGCTTTTTTTTCCCTAAAGAGATGCTAACCTTAGCAGCTTGGCTCTACTAACAATTTAGTTTAAAAATAGATTTTAGTTATCTATATTAGTATTAATAATTCAGTTATAAGATATATTTTATACCTGTGTATGTTTGTGTGTGTGTGTGTGTGTGTGTGTGTGTAAGAGAGAGAGAGAGACTGCAGGTTCATGGGCCCACCCATGTGTGCACAGAGACAAGAGGAGGAGATCATATCTCTTCTCATCACTGTCCGCTTTGTTCTCTTAAGACAGGGTTTCTCATTACAACAGAGCTTGGGGACAGGAAGCGCAAGCCTCGGAGACCTTCCCATCTCTTCCATGCCTAGAGCCCTGCCTTACAGGCACGAGTGTTTGGCCACACTCACTATTATGCATTAGGGGCAAGGATTCATGTTTCACATTTGGGCAGCAAGTACTCTTACCCACAGGGCCACCTCTCCAGCCCTATAGTACCTTTTTTTAAAAAAAGAAAATAAAAGAGATTCATTTTTATTTTATGTGTAGAGAGTTTTGCCTATGCATATGTCTGTGTAGTACATACATGTTTGGTGACACAGGGGGCCAGAAAAGGACACTGGATACCCTGAAACTGGAGTTGTGCATGGTTATGGGTCACCAAGTGGGTGTTGGGAACAAAACCTAGGTCTTCTGTAAGAGCAGCCAATGTTCTTAACCGCTGGGTCACCTCTCCTGCCCTGCTGTCGTACCTTTTGACATCACCCAATGGGACAACACATTTATGAAATTACCTTCTTCAATTGGCTGAAAAGTTAATGAGTCTCCAAATGCAATCAGTTTCTCCTGTTGAAAAATTTATAATCAGAAAATTAAATGACAGCAACCACTAAGTTATTCTTCAGCAGAAAAATTCTGAGTCTTGATTTAAAATAAATAATTTTAGCATACTGAAGATTATAAAACTAGATGCATAACATGCTTTTGCTACATTCTCCAAGCCTTTGTTGCTATGGGGTTTTCGGGGATATGATGCAGATTGAGCTCAGAAAATCATGAGTGCCTTAATCTACAGAATCATTTTAGGATCATGATGAAAGCCATTTTCTTTGCAGGCTTCTGCCATTACCTGAATCAGATCACCTGTGAGCCTGTTTAGTATCTTCTCACTAAGGGAAATGTCTTCAAGATCAGTAAGAACCACCCAAGTTCCGTTCTCAAATTTCACTGGCATAGAAAAGACAATCCCTTCAGGAATGCCAAACTGGCCTGCAGGGAACACACATAAGGCAAAGCATAAATAAATAAAGAATTTGGAAAAATAACTGAGGACACACATAATACATTATACGATTTTAAGATTTTATTTGTAGTGTGTGTGTGTGTGTGTGTGTGTGTGTGTGTGTGTGTGCACTCATGAACATATACATATGCGGAAGCCAGCAGAGGGTGCTAGATGCCCTGGATCTGGAGTTATAGGTGGTGAGCTGCCTGACATGGGTGCTGGGAACCAAATTTTGGTCCTCTACAAGAGCGGCGCATGCTCTTAACCCCTAAGCCAGTAAATGATTCTTAAGGACAATGGTGGAGCTAAGTTTCTGGAATTGCTCTCTGACTTTGACTGGAGCACTCATTCAGACCTGAGCACACACATGTCAGAGTTCTGACCAGCCTCCATTCCTTCCTATCCAGGAGTTATTGCGGTTTTTCTTTTCCAAGCCTTGTGTGTAATTTGTGCCTGTCTTCCATAGCTGTCCCATGACTTTGCATGTAACTCATAAACCTGGACCACTTGATGAATCTAGCCTTCTATTTTAGCTTACTATGTGTTTTAGTTAGGGTTACTATTGCTGTGTTAAAACACCATGACCAAAGCAACTTGGAGAGGAAAAGATTTATTTGCCTTATGGGCCATCATTGTATAACCTGACAATAAGATCCAGTCATGGTATGATTAAGGGGATGATTTTTTATTGTAGATTATGAGAGAGAGAGAGAAGGAGAGAGAGAGAGAGAGAGAGAGAGAGAGAGAGAGAGAGAGAGAGAGAGAGAACAGCTAGAGGCATCTGGAAGAGTACAGAGCAGAGAAAGAGAGAAAGAATCTGAGCTTGACCAGCAGATTGAACCTGGCCATGATAGAAGCAGAAGCTGAATAGAGAAATAAAGAGAGAGAAATGGCGTGAGGGAGACACAGAAAGAGATGGAGAGAAAACTATCAGGGTTATAAGGAGAATGAGTAGCTGAGGGGGGAAGGAAGCTATTGAGCTTGAGGGAAGAGAGAGGAGGTGAGGGTGGCCCCTGGGATGTCAGCACAGACTTTGAAACCTGTGTAACAGGTGCTTGAGCCTGGAGGCCAACATGCACTTTGGCATGCTAATAGGCACCACAAGTAGCCATCTGTCCCTTCTGCCAGAATCAGCTTCATGGATTCTTGAGGAACGCTTGTTTTTTATCTAACCACCAGAATTCTCCTACAGTCCAGGTTGAACCCATTTCTGGATATTTGAACTGCCTTTTGGAGTTTGGGGAACTGAAGTCATTTTTGGCTCTAATGATCACCATTGTTCGCCATTGAAGGAATTCAGGAAAGGAACTCAAACGGGAGGAACCTAGAGGCAGGAGCTGATGCAGAGACCATGGAGGAGTAAAACTTACTGGTTTGCTCCATATGCTTACTCAGCCTGCTTTCTCATAGCACCTAGGACCACCAGCCCAGAGGAGGCCTCACCAACAATAGGCTGAGCCCTCTTGCATCAATTACTAGTTAAGAAAATGTCTCTTGCCTACAGCCTGATCTTAAGGAGGTATTTCTCTTTTTTTCTTATTTATTTATTAGTGGATATTTTATTTTTTTACATTTCAAATGTTATCCCCTTTCCCGGTTTCCCCGCCTGAAACTCCCTATCTCATCCTCCCTCCTTCTGCTTCTATGAGGGTGCTCCACCACCCAGCCACCTACTCCCACCTCCCTGCCCTGGCAATCACATACACTGGGGCATGAGCCTTCACAGGATCAAGGGCCTCTCATGGAGGTATTTCTCAATAGAGGCTCCCTACCCTCCAGTGACTCTAGCTAGTTTCAAGTTGACATGAAACTAGCCAGCACACTATAGGAGCCATGTTGGTCAGGAATGCTGGACTGGGACTGGAAGGGAAGTGAACAGGAGACCTGGTTATTTTCTTATAGCTTTCAGTTCTCCACTTGTTCTCTTGGAAAACGAATCATACTTTCTTCCTATTGTATTTAAGTCCTGTGAATGGCTTTCAACTGGGAAATTGCAAACTCCTGCTGTTCTGCATAGCAGAAGAATGGCTGTCAGCAGCCATGGGAGTCACAGTCAGCACTGGCCCATTTGCAGCCTGAGTTCTTTTCAGAGACCCACTGTGGGAGAGACAGATACTGAATCATCTTGAAGAAAACAACCTCAAGACAAGTCAACATAAAGCAACCCTGGGGTTTTCTAAAGCAGGGTTTATTAAGTAAAGGGCTTCTGTAACACTTAAGGGTGGATGTAAGCTTTTCAAGAGAATCATACTGCTGTCATCTTGTTTAGTCATTTCATAGACAGACTTTGAAGGAGGGGGATATTATTCATGAGTTCAGGCAGAGAAAAATGTGTAAAATTATAGGAATATGTCAGAACTTTCTCAGAAGTAGGTTTACCTTCCTTTTTTGTCTTTAGATATAGTTTATTGGGTGTGCCATGGTGTCATATGCATAGTGGGAACAGGTAGTTTTGCAAGCCTAAAGATATCGAAATGCCATTATAACGAAGGAGCACAAAGTCAGTAGTACTGTGGTCTTCCATAGTACATGTCGATCCCAGCAGTCTAGGGTGGCTTTGTGGTAACAGCTCTGAAATCTCACTTCCACCACTGCAAAGCTTGTCCTTTGGCCCTGTGTCTTATCTAGTCTGTCTCTCTGTCAACAAAACCCTAGGTGCACTGAAGAAGCCATACTAACAGTCTGTTCACCATAAAGCCTCCCAGACTGTTCAAGCTGCCTGAATCTCATCTGCAGAGAGTGTGCTTTATGGGGATAGAATTATGAGTGCTTATCTAATCATTGTTATTATTGTAATAACATTTTGTGATTGTATTTTGTAATTGTCATAATAATAATTATTTCAACTGTACAGTCACAAAAGATACTTCTCCCGTGAAGATGTAGAAGGTGACACACAGGAAGCCCTGTCCTCGGTGCACATATTCTAATAGATGCATCTAAAAAGGCCGGTTAAGAGTATTCTGTCTGAGAGAGGAACAGAATGCTGTGTGGACATAGAAGACAGACAGAGGTTAATTCTCACACTGTGGATTGTTTGAAGATGTCTCTGAGGTGCACTGAAATTGGAACAAGGAGGAAATGGTGACACTGTTGTTAAATAAGGGATGCCAGAGGTGGATCTGATTGGTTCAGGCTGCTGTACACTGGGTTGAGAGCACGCCATTCACATGGCCATGTTGCTAACCAACCAAGGACAGAACTCAGCAGAGAGTCCCAGGCCTGAAGATCAGGGAGTGAACAAGACAAAAGCCAAATGCTTGTGGCTGAACATACAGAGGATGTAACAGCAGCCACTCTCTTTCCCTGGATTCTAAGGATGCTGGAAGACTTGTGCATACTCTTTAGTTTACATCACACCTCCGCAGTGTTTGCTGACAGGCAGCAGTCTTTCTACGTTGCCTATGTTACCTGCTCTCCTGAAGCCTAGGTCTCCTTGCACATTCAGATCCTGTCTCTGAGTCTTTGCTCTTGGTGTTCAGTGCTCTCCCACGTGGGCCCTCCAGGTCAACAGCAAACACTTGGAGACTTCTGACAATGCCTTCTCTCCACAAAGCCTACTTTGACTCCTCCTGCTCCCTGCAGTGAATGGATTTGTTTTTTTTTTTCTTTCTCAGCTGGACACAGTGAGAACGCATTATAAGACAACTAGGAGAGATCTGGCTCTCCTTCACTCTGCTGGACATTTCTGAAGTGTGAAGCCTGTGTAATCTCTTGTCTTTCTTTCTAGTACATTCACAATAAATATTGCTGAATTTTTGAATGGACAACTGAAAGAATGCATGCATGCATGCATGCATTATGGCACCGTTGAAATCAACGAAACTTATAGGTCAAGCTGTGATCTAAATAGGGGTTTACAAGATAGGAATCGGCACCTTCGCTCATTACACCCAAGGAAACGATCTCTCCAGGTGGCGAGCCGTAGTACCAGTACTTGAGGGTGGTGGCTATGCTGTGTGCAGCCAAAATGCCTCCAAATTGCTTTCCAGTGTTGCTTAAGTTTTGAAGTGTCTGCACAAATTCTTTTGTTATCCACTCTCTGCATGAAAAGAAACAAACAGTTTCACAATAGAGAGAGGGATGGAAAGGAGGTCCTCTGAGTCCTAAAACTCAACACAGGGAGCTTTATCCACCACCTACACAGTAATGAGACCCAAAGGTTATAGTCACAATTTTTTTCATTACAAACAATAAATTATATTTAGATGTTTTCTTGGGACCAGTCATAGCTTTCATCTAAAATTAAATATGTTCATTAAACAGTGAATGGTTCACACTGAGATTTGGGACAATATGTTTAATGGTCTGGAGTATAAATTCAAGGAAGAGCTCAGCTGGATGAGAGAGAATGCCTCAGATCCCTGCAACCTTGCCCTTCTGCAAGCAGAACGTTTGAGTATGGCTTCAGGAGACAGTCCCAGCACAGACTGCGCCTAGGCATGGATAGCATTCCCGTGGTCTGGAGAGGGGGAGGAAATAAAAGACAAAGGGGGAAAAAGCTACATCTTGGGACCTGGGACAGGGATGTAAAAGTGCTTCTGAGGGGCTCTGCCTGGCTCCTCTTTCTGGCACATCATAATGCCAGTGTTTACCTGGATGAATCTGTTTTCCTTTTTACTCTATATGGAACAGGTCACGCCACCATTTTCGTTCTATTATTGGAGAAGGTGGGGCTCAAATTTGATGTAACTTCACTAAAGCCACACAACTAATAAATGATGGTGACAGAATTTCAACCTGCAGGCTTCTTGCTCCTTTTCAGCCCTGCCTCTCTTGGGACTCTGACCTGGTGTGCTTATCACCTTACCTTCTCTTCCTACGAATGCTTCAACTCCCTTTCTCCTTGGCTATGTACCTGTCTTTACATTAGCATTTGCTTTATGTACACTTGCTTTAGAGATAATGATAACTGTTAGTAATCTGTTAAACTCCACCTCCACAGTTACCTGGCAGTGGCCAGGTATGCTCCTCCCCACAGTTACCTGGCAACAGGCAGGTAGCCCTGGCCACTATAAAAGGGGCTGCTTGCCCCCTCCTCTCTCTCTTGCCCTGCAGGTTGTCCTCTCCCCTCCCCCCATCTCTCCACGTGGTCATGGCTGGCCTCCACTCCTCTACCTCTCCGCTCTCCCTCCTATCTCCTGAATAAACCTCCCCTCGTGGAACCGTCTAGTCTGCTGTGATCTGTCCAAGCTGCGTGCCATGAAATCCTTTCATTTGGTGCCGAAACCCGGGAATACGAAGACTTCGGGGACTTCAGGCTGCTGTGACCAGACAGGACGGACACAACACGAGGTAACTGCCCACATAAGGACCCAAGAAAGATTTCTTGAGCTAGAGTGAACCCTATCCTTCCCTGAACATCTCTAGGACAGCTCCCCTTGGATGGGACACTTCCCCTCTCCTCTCAAGACAATTTCTCACCGCTGAGTACCCCAGGCCAGGCCTGGACAGACTGGTCTCTCTGCCTCAGGAGCACCGGCTCTGACCATACTCCACAGTGTGTCTCTTCCATGGGTGAGCCTTTCTTTACTGTTTTCTCTCAGGAGCACCAGCTTCGACCATAGTCCCCAGGTGTCTCTTTCAAGGGCCAGTCTTTCTCGACCTTCCCCCCTTCATCTCCTTCGTCATTTGTGGCCGCCTGGACACACTCAGTTCCGTCGGTTTGCCTGGAAAGCTAGCGGGTCTACGGCCCAGCTAGCTCCCCTCGCCTCCTCTGCGACCGGTCCCGCCGGTTCACCTGGTCCCTCCCCTCTGTGGTTCTTAGCTCTGCTCTGGGTCTTCCCCTTACATCCTGCCGCCTGGGACCTGTAAAGTGAGTGTTAGTGCCTTCCGCCACTTGCCAGGACATGCTTACTTTTCCTCACTACAGCCGCGGGAGTCAGCAGGAAGTCCCTCCCTGCTGCCGCCAGCAGACCCACCTGCTGCAACTGTGGCTCATAGTCCAACCTGCCAGCCATACAATCCAGCTTAGCCAAATTGTTTCTGTGCTAGTACAAAAATGTGCTTTTCTCTTCCTATGCAGCCTGCTAAAGTTACTTAAGACTGTTTCCTAACCTGTCTGGATAGATTTTTATTCAGTTACAACCAATCCTTATGGCTCTCAATCTTGTCAGAAGTCTGCTAACAGTATATTTTAAGTTTATGGCCGACAGAATGCCCAAAGCCTGTAACAGTTACCCAAGATGGTTTCAGAAGACACGGACACTGGACTCCCAGAACATACAGCCTGGATTGTATACAAACAAATGCAGAGGGCTAGACTGGATGCTCTGAGTCAAATGACTTAGCTAAGTCAAACCAAGGTAAGTCATTTCTCATGTCATGTGTATCCATTCCACAGAAAAAAGCCCAGTGTTTTCTGCGATTGGAAACCAAACTGACTTCGCCCAAGAGAATATGGAAACCATGGGAACTGTTGGCTAGTGGACTCTGTCATTTTTTAAAAAATAATATATAACTGGTAGATTGTTGTTTACTCTTTATCAGACTTCTGACTACATTGACAGCTAAGCTTTCACAGATATTATCTGTTACCTCATTACCTAAACTCAGTTGAAAGACTGCTTGTGTTGTTAACTCATGCTGTTACCTCTTTTGTAAACTTATAAGCTACAGGAAACCCACTCAGATCTACCTCTCATGGACCAAATAGATGCCATCCAGATAAGTAAAAGTCCCACTCACTACCTATTACAAAGGGTGGGATCCCTCTGGGTTTCAAATGTACATCTTGGAAAAAAATATTTCTCCAAGTGTTCTTAATCTTATTCCCTACATCTTGTCAAGTCCAGGTGCATCCAGAACAACTCCAAAGAAGCAACTTCCAAATGTTCCATCTCCTGTCACACACACAGCTGCTTCTACTGGACCTGTTCCTTCTGGCCTATCCTCAGATGGCTTGCTCCATAGACCCTGGACAACAGAAAACAGCCAGCTCTCCTAAGACTGGACAAACATTTCCCATACTCATTCTTCTAGGTTCCCCCTAAAGACACGTCGCCCCCAATGTCAGCAGGAAGCAGCCAGATTTCACTACGACCCTATTCCTGCTTCGCCATCACCTCTTTCTAATTTTTCTTTTTAATTAAACCAAAACGTGGGAATGTTAGTAATCTGTTAAACTCCACCTCCACAGTTACCTGGCAACAGGCAGGTAGCCCTGCCCACTATAAAAAGGGGCTGCTTTCCTCCTCCTCTTTCTCTTGCTCCATTAACCCCGCACCTGCAGGTTGTCCTCTCCCCTCCCCCTTCCCTTCCCCCTCTCTCCACGTGGTCATGGCTGGCCTTCACTCCTCTACCTCTCTGCTCTCCCTCCTATCTCCTGAATAAACCTCCCCTCGTGGAACCATCTAATCTGCTGTGATCTGTTACAAGCTGCTTGTGAAAACTTTTCAGTAACAATATACAAAGTACTTTCAGTATAGCCTGAATTATAAAAATCCCTAATTTTAAAACAAATCACTTTGGGGTGGGGACCAACAAGCTATTATTCATGGATCCTTTTTTCTGACTCTTCGATAGAAAGCACAGAAAAATGTTTATATAAGCAATGTACATTATTTTTATGCAAAATTTACAAAATATTTCAATGGTACTTGCCAAGGACCAGCCCTGGCATGGAGAGGGGTTGCGAGAGAAGGGGTGTATGGGAACAGTGAAAAGAAGGACTTGAAGTCAAATCATGGGTCCAAGCTGGTGGCCTAGGTTCTGCTGAGATGGCTTATAGCCTGCCCTCCCTCTCTCTCTCTCTCTCTCTCTCTCTCTCTCTCTCTGTGTGTGTGTGTGTGTGTGTTCTGCTCTGCTCTGCTCTAGACACCTTTTTCTTACTATTTTAAAAACTCTTTGGTTGAGTTGACAGCTCTCTACTAGTGAAAATTCTAAAAGCTTTCTGGATAGCTCATGGCTTTTCTGAACAACGTCAGAAAACCTGCTATAAAAAGATTACTGGATCTTCTAGCCAAGTCAGAGATCCTGTTAAGAAGATTCTTGAAGAGCTGGGTTGCTCTCCAGAGATCCCCAGATAGAGACAAAATTCTAAGGAACTTCTGTCATTTTTTGCTATCTCATCTCATCCAGCTTTCCTTTTGACTATCCTAAGAATCAGCATCCCATGGTCCCAGTCCCTTAATTCTTAGGAAACAGCAAGCAAACATTTTCTTTTAACATTGCAAAAGAATTCAGAGATCTGCCTGACTCTGTTGACCTAACTGGATGGGACCCTCCCCTGAAATTACCGTTTCTACCACACCTGGGCCTAATCTTGGTCTTTCCTAGGATCACCTTGAACTCAAGAATCTGCCTGCCTTTGTATCTTTCTGACAAGCTGGCACATAGTGTAGTTACCTTGTTCTGTTAGATTCATGAAGCCCCTTATAATTCATATTACATCTTTATATTTTGCACATTGAGAAATTATATATATATATTGAATTCATGTATTTAGAGCTCTTTTGCATAGCCTTAAGGTATGTCCTGAAGGTCCCAGGGTTTACCATTTTGCTAAAACATCTGCCACACCTTCACCTCCAGGACTCAAACTGTCTGATTATCATGGGGTCATTAACATTACAGAGAGGATGTTCCTAGGAGGAACTTGAATTTACATACATTATTACACAAATGAGCCTTATGTCCACAGCAGCTGTCAACTCTCAAAGAGGCTCACACAGGGGGCCCTGTCCCAGGGACAGGAACCAAGTCACTTTGTCCCCACCAGGGCCATGCTGGGCTTGGCAGGTGCTTACAACTATTATACATCTATTTCATTTACCTAATATTAGTATACTTCACTTAGAAAATATACCATACCTGTCAAAAATAGAGCTTAACACAGAGTGATAATATCCAGGAGGTCCTTTAACAGCACTCTCATAGTTGTAAACTTTTGCTTTTCTCAGATCAACATAGTTATTTCCAGTGATATTACCCCAAATTATCACATCTTTGATGCCTGTGCAGAACAGAATCAGAAATGATTGAAATAAAGTTCATTAATAGAAAATGTAATCAGATTCAATGCTTTGTCTGTGTATTTTTTTTAGAGTTGGACCAATGATGTCCAAGCTCTTTAACCTGTACAAAAGCTGGTGTTCACCTCGCTAATTATTGGGGCTTGGTAGTCATGGGGTGATGCCTTGTGAACGATATGCTGGATGGGTAAGTCAAGGAAAACTGAGAGAACTGCCTCAAAAGAAATTGTTAGTGAAAATTGTATCCTTTGTGCCTCTCTTAACTTCCTTTTATACACACACACACACACATACACACACACACAGAGTGCATGACCATGTGTGGATGAGTGTGCATGTGTAAGCTAGAAATGGCACTGGGAGTCTTCCTCCATCACTCGTCACTTTATCTTCTAAAAAAGGACCAGGACTGGCTGGCCAGTGAGGCCTGGAGAACTGCCTGTCTCCATCTCCAGTGTGCTATGTTTACGGATGCTTGTGGTCGCACCTGACATTTTACAAACTGAGATGTGTTTCCACAAACCCAACCCCAAGAGAAAACTTTTCAACAGTTTAGATTTTGACAAAGCATTTTGGATTCTGGACTGGAATAGAACTATGTATAAATGACAACTCTCAGGGCAGGTTTCATCACTTGTAAAACCATGGTGATGGCATTCTTCATGGGAGGTACCTTTAGAAACAAGGTTTAGGAGGAAACAAACCAGCCCTATGCCCTATAACATTCTAGGATGGGAGTGTCGGGGAGTGAGAAAACCACAGAGTCACATGGTGGTTGTATCTTTATGGAGAATAACAAAAGAACATGAGTTAGAGAAAATAAAGATTGGTGTTTAATGTGATTCTGCAATTCTTGGCTTTCCCGAAGTGTTTTACACAATTTAGAAAGAGTTTTATTTATTTACTCACATACCTACTAGTTTAGTTAGGGTTACTATTGCTATGATAGTACCACGACCGAAGCTATTGGGGTGGAAAGGTTTCATTGGGCTTACACTTCCAATAGCAGTCCATCACTGAAGGGGATCAGGGCAGGAACCTGGAGGCGGGAGCACCCTGGAGGGGTGCTGCTTACTGGCTTGCTACCTATAGACGGCTCAACCCATTTTCTTATAACACCCAGAAACACTAGCCCAGAGGTGGCACCACCCACAATAAGCTGGGTCCTCCTACATTAACTACTAACTAAGGAAATATCCTTGAGGCTTGCCTACAGACTGCTCTTATGGAAGCATTTTCTCAGATGAAGTACCCTCCTCTCAGATAACTTTAGCTTGTCTCAAGTTGGGAAAAAAACCCGCTATCCAGCACATCTATTTACTTAAAATCTGCATCCTGGAGATTAAATTCTTGTCTGTTCTCTCATAGCAAGATGGCTGTTAGACTAACCTAGATGCTAAAGCTGTATGTGGGAAGAAGTATTCTGAGAGTCTCTCTAAAGAGGTGGATAAGAGCACTGGCTATGACAGAGCCTCGCTGCTATCCTGTACTGCATTGGCTTAGACTATTGTCAGCTCACATTTGCTGTCTCCCCAACGTTTGTTTCAGAATGCCTGTACTTTTTCATGTTCATGGATGTTGTTGTAAGGACACAAAGGACCACCTCTAAAGATGCAAAGAGCTAATGCTAATGTGACCCAGTCTTCCTTTTGTATGATTCTGATATGTACCAATTGGAAGATCAACAACAAAAATGTAATTAGATATAATAAACTTAAAAGTTTAATCTCTTTCTAAGCTTTATCTTGCATCAGGCATCTCTTATGGGCACTGTAGAAATACTGTCTGTAGTGGTTGTAACGAGAATAGCCCTCATAGGCTCATATGTTTGATTTTTTTAGTACCCAGTTTGTGGAACTGTTTGGGAAGGATTAGGAAGTGTGGCCTTGGGGGTTGGAGGAGATGTTGAAGAAAGCCACTGAGAGTGGGCTTTGAAGTTTCAAAGGTGCCCTCACTTCCCTATCTGTGCCTCTTGCTTATAGATCAGACGTAAGCCCTCAGCTACTGCTCCAACAACACATTTGCCTCCTGCCATGCTCCCTGCCATGGTGGTCAGGGACTTACCCTCCAAAACTGTAGCAAGTCCCCATTTAAATCCTTACTTTTATAAGTTGTCTTGGTCATGGTTGTCTCTTCACAACAGTAGAAAAGTAACTACCACACTATCTCATTGGCTCCTCACGTCAGTTCTAGGAGGGAGTTGCTGTTGATGGTAAATGCGAGGCACAGCAATCTGTTCAGAGCCATATGAGTGGGAAAGGAGGCCAAGCCGCTTTAACATGGCCCTGGCGTTTTTTAAACAACATACACTACTTTCCGCATTATTATCTTGGGAAAATGGGATATTAGGTTTAAAATTATTACGACAAATGTTTACTAATTTTTTAATGATGGACAAAGTCATAAGAGTAGATTAAAAGAAGTGGGCACAGTTTTCCCCTTATCCACAGCTTCACGTTCTATCCCATAGCTCAATTAACCGTTGCACACTTTTTCATTTTAGGGAGGGTGCAGCGGCATTGGAGATGGAACCTAGGCTCTCATGCATGCTAGGCAAGAGTTCTACCATTGACCTACCACCCCAGACCTGGACTTTAAAATATGATGGGAAATTTTCAAAAAATAATCAGTGGGTAACTTGTAGATCATTTTCATGACTGTATGTTGCTATGCTTGGTTTCTTAGGTTATTACTACTTATTATTGCTAGTTTCTTGCTGCCCTGAGTTTATGAATTAAACTGGACCATGGTAGGTGTGTACAGGAAAAAACTGGGCAAGGAGGGTGGGGTAGTCTAAGTGGCATCCCTTGAATAAGGGAGGATCACACTGGGTCCATCCATCCTTCCTAATCTATTGTCACACATCCAGTGTGGTCCTGGAGGATGTAGCGTTCTCTTTCCACTATTCGAACCCATGTTTCAAAACACAAGACACCAATAGGCATTTACTCACTGGCTGAAGTTGTTTTCATCTTTCGGGCCAGTACTGCTTTTGCTTGGCCTTCTACCCCCAGAGCCACTGCAAGGATGTTGCTTGCGATGCTAGGGGCATATTGCATGAGCAAAGTTGTTTTCAGATTCACAAAGGTTTTCCCTCCCACGATGACCTTGACAGATTTGTGAGCATTTTTCTCTATCAGGTAACCATAGAGGCGGCACAGTGGCACCCTGCTTCGCAGGCAGCTCTCCAGGCTGTACACTTCCTCATCTGTAACGTCGTCCAGCATGATGATGACTTCAGCCTGCAGGAAGGCCTCCTTTACCGTAGTGCAGAAGGAGACAGTGCGGAGGACTGGCGAAGCCAAGTTCTGGGTTTCCATCATTATGCTTTTGAGGCAGTCCTCCCTTTGCTCCTGATCAAACAGGGTCAGGCTGATCTCTGTGTGCATCCCAAACACTTCCCCACTTAGCAAGAGGGGAATTAAGTGGCAGCACACATATGTACCTGCACTGTTTAAAGGCAAAAGTTGGATGGAAAATGGTTAGATTCCTTCCCAGTTAACCATTTTATTCTGCGTGTGCTCTACAAGATGGTTCACTGTTTTACATGAGCAGTCTCACACTTGCACAGCTGTGCCTAGGAATTCAAATCAGAACAGGGAAGTCTCACTACCCATTCCATCTCAGCATCTGACGATACCACCAAATAAAAATGTACTGGTGCATTATTAGATTTTTCAAGTAAAAGAGCTCTCCCACATGCAGAAAACAAAACAAAAAATATTAAGTAAACAAAAGCTCCTTATCACATTGTTCTACTTATGAACTTTCTCATGAAAAGACAAAGACATAAGTTTCAGTTAGCCATTGTCTTTTATACCTTCATCTACTAATGAATGCCTTTAGTTTTGGACAGATTACTTCTCTCACAGTTTTGCAAGGAAAAACCCTTACTGGGATGGCTAGGATAAGTAAAGGTGTGCTCTGTTTGAAACTGCATGTACCTCGATCTTCTATTTTAGTGATGATCAACTATGGGCATTAGAAAATGCATTTGTCAACTTATATTACTCTTGCTGGGTTTGGAAAGGGCATTGTGGTGATGCTCAAGTCAGTGCTTTATTATTGACAGGTTCATGGGTATGTGTGGTACAATCCTGAATCTTTTCAGTGTTTGTAGTATTCCATAGGTATATATATATTTCCTCAAAACAGGTATATGTTAGGATATACGCAAGCGGTGAAGAGGACAGTGTGAGGGAGATGGAGGGGATGGAAGCAAAGAGAGAAAGAACAGCAAAGAGAGAGGGTAGAGATGCAAGGAGAGACAGTGACAAGTGGGGACAAGGAGGAGGAGGAAGAGCACCCTTGAGAAGGAGAAAATGAGGAAACCAAAGGGATCTGGGTTGCAGACAGCTCTGAGTGCAGGAGTAAGAATAAAGGAAAGCCAACAGGTGAGGCGGGGGCGGGGAGGGAGAGAACAATGGTCAGAGAGGACAAACCCAGGAGCATTGCTTTAGATTGTATGTCAAAACATGTATGCATATAAATCACATGGGGATGAATGCTGGAGGCTAGACACACAGAAGTACTCATAACCATGTACAAGCCAGATGTGTGTATATATACACACACACACACATACACATACACACACATTTTTGAAACTGCTTAGATATTCTTCCATCATGAAATTAATCCAATTCCATTGTCCTTTCTAAAAATAAAAATTCAGGCTTATAAATCCTGGGGCTTGACTATCCCACCTGGCAATCCAGACCTGCAAGGGACTGATGAGGTCTTTCATGTTTTCCTTATCCAGCTCTTGTTCTGTATGTGTCTGCATGTTCTCTTTAGCGATGACCATCATCAGCTCTGTTGTCATGTTGGAAGTGACACCGTAGTAAAGCTAAACTCAGAAAAGAAAAACTCAATGTCAGAGATTATAATCATTATTAGATCTAAGCCAGAATAGAAAATGGACTAGGAAGATGGCAGCATGTTTTAGAAAACAAGAGTTTGAAACATAAAATAGTGTTAAGGGAATGGCATGTTTGGACACATAAGCAATGCAATCCCATACCTGGGCATGTTCCAGAAACTCATTGTATCCTCCCAAAAGCAAGCCCTTGCCTCCACGATCCAGCAGCTCTCTCCAGATAATGGGGGAGGTTCTGTGGTCCCACATATTCTTTTCACAAACATCTTCCAGCCATTCCTGTGGGAAAAAGCCTCCAATAAAGGTCATCTATTAAACCTACCCAAGAATTCTGTTTGATCTTGTAGGATTTAAACAACAAAGTAATGACTTTTAAAGGTTTTCATTTAAAAGTATATTCATGCATGGAACATTCATGTATCATCAAATGGTAAAAGTATAAACTAGAAAGTAGCAGTGAACCTAGTGTGATTGCTCATGATACATAATTGTAGCACTGTGGGGGCAGAGGGAGGTAGATCCTTGTGAGTTCCAGGCCAGCCAGGGCTACACAGTGAGACTCTGTTTTCATAAAAGAAATGAAAGAACAAAGAAAGAACGTGAGAGAAAGAGAGAAAGAGAATAATGACGAGATAAATAACAAATTAATAAATGACAAGGAATACTCTCTAGGTCCAACGACCAAATAAAGTGTAGGAACTTGCTTCTTTGCTGGAGTGTATGTGTTTAACACAAGGAGAAGTCATATCTTCTAAGTTAGCTGATTTTAAAGAAAAACACCAATTTTTTATTATATATGAGTTGTTTCTAGTTTTACGGCCACATAAATTTTGATACTGCTTTTCAAATCTATGATTATGGTTTCTATGACTTAGACTTAATTGATGAGCTAAAAATTATCCATCTGATAGTCTCATCATACTTATCAGAAAAAGTTTATGTTACCCTCACCTGGTTTGGGTAGACCAAGATTTCCAATAATAAGATCTAAGTCTTGGTGAGGGACAGCTTTGTTATTAGCTATGTACAGTTAGGGAGTCCTAGAGTCATACCACTGGAGGCATGTATACTAAGGCCATCTCACAAGTAAACTCTATTTCTTGCTGGTACTGAAAAAGTCCATATTTTTATTCCATCCCAAAGCAAAAAAGACTGAGATTTCCAACATGAGCCCTCTAATCACTGCATAGTTTGGCTGGAGGAAGAACATGATCTACCCTAAAGGTCTATAACAAGGAGAATAGGCTAATGGTCTATCAGCAGCTGGGAGAATATGCATAGGACTGAATTCTCAGAGTCCTGAACCAGGAGTGGAACATATAGATGGACAGGGAAACTTCATCAGTGTGAAACATTCTTCTGCAATTTGGTAGGGCATACTGTGATAGGGACCCTATAATACAGTGGTATTGTATTACTAGACGGATAGTCAGAAGTTTGGAGAAAGTGATGAGTCAGATAACATGAAAATAACAAATCTGACAAGGAAGACAGTGGAAAAATGGGTCAAAAGGGCAGTGGAGGGCTGGTGAGATGACTCAGTGGGTTAAAGTGATTGCCAGCAAGCCTGACAAACTGAGCTCCATTTCTGGGACCCTCATAGTTGAAGCAAAGAATTGACTTATACAAGATATTCTCTGACCTCCACACATGTCTTAACACATGCAGACCCCATCCACCACAAAGCAAGCAAGCAACTAACTAACTAACTAACTAACTAACTAACTACCTTAGTAAGTAAACACACACACACACACACACACAGAGAGAGAGAGAGAGAGAGAGAGAGAGAGAGAGAGAGAGAAATTTAAAAAGGCTAGTGGCATTGAACTGATAATGGGGTTCCCAATGGAGGAGTTAGAGTGAAGGCCATTGGAGCTGAAAGGGTTTGTGGCCCCATGAGGACAGCAACAATACCAACCAACCACAGCTCCCAGGGTCTAAACCACCAGCCGGGGAGCACTTAGGGAGGGATCCAGGGCTTCAGCTGAATAAGTAAGAGTGGAGGGCCCTGCTGGGCATAGGTGGAAGAAGAGATCCTTGACTTCGTGAAGGCTGGACGCCCCAGGAGGTGGGAATTTTGAGGGTGGGGAGGTGGGAGTGGGGGGGTAGGCAGGGGTTACATCCGCAGAGAAGAAGGAGGAGGGGTGAGGGGATAGGGGGTTCCTGGGTGGGTGGGGGATGGAGTAAGGGGACAACATATGAAATGTAAATAAAACATCCAATAAAAAAAAGAAAAAAGAATAATATAAAAAAATAAAAAGGCTAGAGGGCATAGCACTATGGAATCTGGATAAATTGCCACTCAACCACATTTTTCTCAAGAGGCCTGAGGTATACTTTATTCAGCAAGGTTACAAGAAATGGAGAAAGGGAGAAAGAACCATGGGTGGAATCAACTTGACTATTAAGATACTCAAGTGCAAAGGATGGGGGAAATGCCCATCAGAGAACATCTGTTTTAGAGTAATACTAACCGACCCCACAGATAGGATAACCTGGGAAGCCATAGGCAAATAGCCTCACAAGAGACAGAGTTAGGAGACAATTCAAGAGAATGGGCCTCTAGTCCTAAAGGCAGAGATAGTTCTGCTGAATGGTCAGTATATCAGCAATGAAAACCAGTGCTAGCAACCAGTGCTAGCACTTTATAATGGCACCATCCTTTGAGGACATCAACTTGCCTCTCTGGAAACCTGATGACACACTGCATTCACTCCACAATGTAAAGGAAAATGATTTGTCTAGATTAAATTCAACATGTGCTGGGTAGAGAATGGCCTTTTCTGGTTATACTGCTTTCACCAGAAGTCCTACCTACACACTTACAAAACGTTTAACCTGACCATTTAGGCCTTGCACATATCTTTGAACCAAGTGGATCACTTTCTAGGAAAGAGATACAGTACTGAGCATGTCAATAGGGGATATATTGCCCTTATCACATAACACCAAGCTTGATAAAGGAGCAGGGCAGGCCAGCAAAGCTGCAGACACGGGGTGGAAGACTGACATATGGAAGGAAAGGTCTGGCTCTTTCAAGTTGTAAACTGTGTTACATATCAGTGCAGTGTTTTCTTCTATTAGATATACTCCTTAGTATTCAGGAATCAAGGGGCATAATTAAGGGAGGCCCTGTTCCCCATCATTCCTAGGAGCCCTCTTGGTGCATTTATGGTTTCCCAGATTTCTCTTCTCTAGCCTATGTGAGTTGGGAGGCTTTAAATTTCTAGAGAGGGACAGTTCTTCTAGTAGAGGACATAAGAGGAGTCTCACCATTCAGCTACAGCTGACACTGATCACGGTGAGATAAGAGAGCAGCAGGCAATGAAAGAAGCTGTTTCTGGGGACAGGGTAACTGGGTGTGCTCATCAGGAATCTGTACAACAGCTACTACCCAGAGTAAAAAATATTTATCATCTAGGGTATCACTTGGGCACCATCTGTGATTCTCTGGCTCAATTTTGAACATACAAGGGAAAGTGTAATAGTCTTTAAAAAGAACTGAGGCTCACATCCCTTAAGCACACAGAACTAGGACATCACACCTAACAAGTGGCCTAGAGCAGTAGAGGGAGGCCTGCAATGGATGGTAGCGAGGAGAGATGAGTGCCAGCTTGGGCACTGTGTGCAATGGGGAATATGGTTCATTAGCAAACCTTCCTCTAATAGAGTTTTCCCAGGGAAAGATCTTGATATGAATCCCAGAAGAGCTCTTACCAGATGGTGTGAATTTCCTTAATGGAGCACACGGATCCAGAGGCACAGTAGGTGGACTGGAGCCGATACTCATGAATAGCCCAGGTCCCTTCCCTCTTACAAGCAAGGCACTTGTGCCCTCAGTCACCAGGGTTAGTAGAGAAGCCAATGGATTAACTGCTGAGTCTCTCTCTAGGACTGACCTCAGCTAAAGGGAATCCTCTTGACTAAGATTAAGCCCCCTTCTTTGGGCCAGCCTACATCAGGTGACCGGTTGATGCAGGAATACAAACATTCAGTTACTTTTCTTCAGTGTGGAATCCCTTTGAAAGGATCCCCAACGTGCTTTGCCTGTATTATCTCCAGACTCCTCTCTGATGCAACTGTATTGTAGCTTGACTCCCATGGACCTCCAACTAACACTGCTGCCTTCACCTTCATTCCTTCTCAGGATGTTCAGAGAGCACTTTCTAGTAAGATCTCACCCTAGAAGTCGTGAAGTACAAACTACCTGCTTTCTTGGTAGGCTTGGGTGTGGAATCAGCACATTTATTCCACTTATTGAAGGCTCCTTTGTGCTCTTGAGTATTAGCAAAAACTATGTCTTATAGACAAGGAAGGACTCATTTTTGCCAGTATTTAAATATTATTAATATGTGACCAGTCATCTTCAGAAGCTGTCATGATGTACTAGTAAGTATTTCACCAAAGTAGAACTTTATCTTGTGTAAATGCATTTAACAACTCTAACAGTCCTTACCTCCCACACATCAGGATGTTGTGTGATCTTAAAAATCCGAAAGTCAGGAAGATTCTTTTGTAAATAGTCTGCCAGAAGCTCTGCCTTAGCATAGTATGGGCAGTTTGCTTTACCTAGGAGAGTTCAAATTAGCTGTGCTTTGTTTTCAACACACAAATTTCATGAGGTTATGAAGGTCTTATCATTATAACCATACACTTAGAGGATGTACCATGGCTATAATTTTATAATAAAATTATAGAATAAACTTATTTAACACAAACATCTAATGTTTGTTATATTAATAAAAAGTAAGATATATTTTATAGATCAGAACTTACACAATAACATTTTGTGGAAAAAAGGAGAATGTTTTAAATATTGACTTTCCGCTAGTACTGTGCTGGACCACGTAAGAGGTTATAGCATACTATTTAAGCATGAGATACTAACAGTGAGCTACTCATTAGCATCTGCTCAAGGGCCCACTGAGATAGCTCAACTGATAAAGGGACTTGCCAACAATCCTGAAGACCTGAGTTTCATCTCCAGGATATACACTCCTATTAGATTATCCTTTAACCTCTGCACTCCCCCGTGTAAAAACAAATAAATTAATGTTAAAAGGAATAGCATTCAAAGGTAAAGTGTGAAGTAAAGGGTAGAAATATAGTCCTTTTTAGATTTGACTTGTCCAGAATTGTGAGGAAGATGAGGAAGAAAGAAGAATCCGAGGCCAACTTCTATTTTTGGACTGACCTAATTGGTGAGAAATTATGGGTGAGAAATTCAGACAAACACATTAATAGGAACACACAGAGCATGTAGAAAGATGTGATTGGCAGGGCGTCTGATGTCCAATCTGATGTGCAGGTGGCTATAGAGAATGTTAGATGCACATTTTTTTGCAGTGAGGACCACACAGGAAGTTAATCCCCCTCCCTCAGAAGTGCGATGGGTGTCAGTTTAGGAGGACAGGCTAAGTGCAGTACTTGCTGTGGAACATTCATCCTCTGCTTCACAGAGGCCTCAGAAGCATCTCTATCTAGTTCAAATCCGCCGTTAATTACTTCAGAGTCACTCTATGGCTCACGTTTAATGATCCTGTCCATTTTATTGGGAAAAAGCTTGTAAAAGCCCTTCACCCGAGATGATCTCAATTACCTGCCTTTTCTGGATCCGAGCTCCTTCTGCCCAGGCACCAATGAGATGATGGTGAGGTAGAATAAAGAACAGAGACGTTTCCAAAGGAAGAGGATACCAGTTATGCTCTGAAGCCCACACCTCCCGTCTTCTGGGAAACATTGCTGAGCAAACTTTCCCTGCCCCATTAGACTCTTACTTCTGTTTCTAGAGCCTCCTTTCGAGCATATTTAGATGCATTTCACGTAAACTTCAGATTCTCCTTCCTAACAAACAAAATGTCTATGTTTCTTTTTCTCCCCAGCTATTGCTTTCTAGATATTCCTTTCTGTTAAAACTTCTTTTAAACATCTCATATCCTTGCCATCCATGGTTCTTACATTTATTCACTTATTATTTCACTATAATCTAGCATTCCACCCAATTTCCCAGAAGGTGATTAGGGACCACTAGGTCCTTAATCAACGAGTGATTTTTTTTTTTAATCCTCTCTTCTTTCTCCCTGGTAGCTTTTATCATGGTTGCCCACTTCCATTTCCAGTAGAGTAAATCCTGGATGCATCTCTATGGTGGAATACTCTGCAGGTTTCCCTTCTACATCTCTGGCTAGTATTTTCTGCACTTTGTAAGTTTCTGTTCCCTCATCAATCCATTAAATTGTACTGTCCTGCAAGGCACATAATTTCATACCTTATCTGTGTATTTTTCTTGCCAAGCTACTTGGATTCAAGGAGCAGTCTGTGTTCCTAGCTCAGGTATTATATCATAGCCAGATGCCTACACTTTCCTGTATTCTGCCATCTCCTTCTGAATGTATCATGGGCACTCAGCAGGATAAGCTGGATTCTATTCTGAAATGACTAAGGTAATCCCATCTTGTTCCACTCCACTTTGGGTATGCTTAAATGATTCTTCCTTTCCCCACAATGGTTATGTCTCTCTTGGTAACCTATTTGAGATTTCCATGGCTTTGACCATGGTCCAGATGTTTTAACCGAAATAATTAAACTAAAATGACTAAAGAAGACATAAGTTAAAAATATTTGTCATGTTATGTCTGAAGTAATTAATAATTGCTCTGCCAGCAATGAATGTTTCAAGGATATGCTGTTCCTCATCTAACTTTGATGTAAGTCACACTCTTTGTGTTTTTTTTTTTGTTTTTTTTTTTTTTGCCTTTAACAACACCTTACCCCTGCTCTTGGGCACCAAGAGACTTTTGGAGGTACAAACTCATTCTTGGTCTAGCCATTAATAAAAATACTAAAATCTTTAAGCAGCCTAATCATTGTAGTTGTCAATAACTTGTAGTTCCTTTTTATTTTAAGTCTTCTACCAAAAAATATAGGAGATTCTTGCATCTCCTATAGTAGCTGTGTTTATCTCCTTATTTAAGAATATTGAGATTAGACAGGTATAGTGGTACATATCTTTAATTCTAGCACTCTGTAGGAAGAAACAGGTAGATATCTGTGAATCTGTGTCCAGCCTGGTCTACATAGCCAAGTTCAAATCAGCGAGGGGACATAGTGAGACTTTGTCTCAAAAAGAGAGAGAAAATGCTGTGAGTATGTAGATTATTAAACATATTCTTCTGATAAAAGTTCTTCAAAGGAGTCCCAGTCTACCCAGTTACCCATAGCTTAGGAGTGTAACTTCTCCTTTACTTCTCATAGTCATTCAGTGAATTAGACATCTTCTACAACGTATTTTGTCTCTCAGATCATTCCTCAGTCTATTTGCTGTTCTCCATCCATATTCTCCACAATACAGCTGTTTCTGCATTACATAGCTCCAGCCTTCTACCTGGTCTCTTCTTGTATCCATAACACTCAGGGAAGATACAACTTTCACGGCCTTATCCCTTTATAGATAACCTTCTAGGTACTTTTGCTAAAGTCAAAACTATTGATTATGTCTCAGAAGAAACTGAACACATCTCATTTGTCCTCACCCAGGATGCTCTCTTCCTCGAATCCTTTCTTCCAGTCCAACTAAACTCATTTCAACCGTGTGCTTACCAACTACGCTCAATTATCATCAAGTCTGACCGATATCTCTAGCAAGATCTAGATACTGGAACCGTGGCTTCATGCTTCCCTGGTAACTGCATCATCATAGGCAGCTCAGGCTCTTTCAGAAGAGCCAGGGGTTCAAAGTTACTACGTGAGTGCTTTGCATTTCTGTTCACAACTATATATGGTCCTTATAAGCACACTCGAGCTCTACTCCCCATTATTCACGGATAAATTATTCTGCTTCTTCCTGAGTCTTCTCTGCTTGGTAACTCTGGTTGTTCAGGTATCTGTTTATCCACTTCTCCCTCTGGGAAACCCTTGCCTAGGTAGACACTCTACTACTGTTCCCTCTAGAACACTGTCCTGCAATAACAAAGTGCCTTTTAAAAATGCAGACTCACTGACACTTTGACATTATTTTTACCTAAATTCATTAATTGTGTTCAAGATTTAGTTTAATTTTTGTTGTTGTTTAAACTAAATGCCTAGTTTATATTTTGTAATTCTAACCCTAGGCCCTGCCATACTCCCACATCAAGGTCCTTCATTAGACCACAACTCTTCTAGTCTTTGCCTTTATCTGGAGGTGGTTCCTTTAACAAACAGCCTCTCTAGTTAGTTCCTTCTCCCCATCCATCCCTTATGTTCCCCATCCTGCCAACCCCGCAGAGGCCTGTGCAGTCGTCCGTCATTAATCACAGCAGATCAAAGTAATTCCTTATATGTTTTGTACACCCATGGGAATTAAAATTCGCCAAGGGCAGAGGTGAGAATTTTCCCCACTGCTCATCAGACCTTGGCACGTCGCCACTATCAAGCGTCTTTGACTGAATGTCTAGAAAGCCTGAGGTGATCCGTCTAAAGGATGGGGCTGCAGAACAGAAGCCAGTTAGCAAGGCTGACGAAAAGCCATGGGAAACGATCTGTGTGGGCTTACTGGAGAAGCACTCACCCGCGATCACAAATTTGGCCATGATTTCTAGCAAGAACTAGAAACTGGAACCACGGTGTCACGGTTTCCCGGCAATCGTGGCGCGTACTAAAACTGGCGCAGGCGCTCTCAAAAGAGGCTGCCCCGCCAGAAGGCTAGAAGTTCAAAGTCATTACTTGAACTGAGTTTCCGTAAACAACAACACATAAACTTTATAAGCTCCGTGGTTTCCTACAGCTCTAGATTCTATCTCTTCATTCAAGAATAGAAACTATTCTTTTTGGCAGGTTTTCCTCTCCATCGACAAAAGGCCTTCCACGGCCGCCACAAACTTATGCTTTTTGACTTATAAAAGACTCCGTAGAACGTCATCAGACGCGCCGCTTAAAGGCGGAACTGTCGTGGCTGCGCCTGTGTGTAGTCACGGGGTTCTGTTCTAAGGTGAGAGGATGGCAAGCATAAACGGAATCGTTGGCGGTATCGTACTAATCTTTTTACCTAGGGGGGAAAAGTTTGAGAAGTGGCCTCGGTCTTAAGTTTAGGGCGATGCGTTGATGCTGGGCGGCCCATTTGCGGAAGGACGCTGGCTCCGGTTTTCGGGATCTTGATACACGTGGCTGATTGTGGATTTTCAAGCAGAAAGGGCATCGCTTTTCTCTTTTAATTCCGTCCCTAACCAAGTCCTACCTGTCCGAGTACGTTTTCTTAACAGTTTGCTTTTGGCCATGGCAAGATCATCTAGTTGAAGTGTCCACCAATGATACAGTTTTCAATGAAGGCCTCCGAAGTAGTAACAAAGTTCTCCTTAGCTGAGGAAGGTTTATCTAACACCTACACGAGAAATTCGTTGTCTATCTGTCTGTCTGTCTATCTATCTATCTATCTATCTATCTATCTATCTATCTATCTCTGTCTACCTACCTATCTATGCTAATTTATCCACATTTGTTTATTGATTGATTGATTGATTGATTGATTGAAACTACTTTATCCACAAATGTGATTGACCTGGGTACTTTACAACTATGAAATAAAAGTGGATGAAGCATACTGTTTTTACCATTTTAATGTAAAGCTCTAGCGGCTCATCTGTGTCCATGCAAGCCCTTGTTAGATGCATTTTCCTTATTTAAGCAACAGTTAATAACTACCATTTCTTTTATTTACCTATCCTCTACAGGACAGTCTACAGCATATGCTCTTTTTTAGAAAGAAGTTAACTTGTGTTGCATCTTGGATATTTGAAAGTGTGTCAGTAGATAGCAAAATGAATAAAAAAGCACATTCCTTGTTATGGAACATCAGACAATTCAGTACTTTACTCCCAAGAAGCAGTGCTTTGAGGATATATCCTTTGAGATTTTGCAGACCAGAAGTTATTCATTCAAAGTGGAACCCAAGAAACCATCTTCTAAATGTTTTTGATGAGGGACTGCAACCACCTGTTAGATACCTCTTTCAGGATATATTTATTTCAAAATCAGTAGATGGTTGTACTCAAACTAAAGGCATAAGCCATGCAGCTGTTTTTAAACTTGACAGAATACTTTGTCCTAGAAGACTGTCCTTTGATGCAAAACATTCTTTTGTCTCTGACGGGACATCTGATCATGATTTAATGAAAATAAACCTTCATCATACCTCCAGTGAAGATGTGATCACCAAGAAAATGAGACCAACCCCTGTGAATTGTAAAAAGCTGGCCCAGGAGTGTAACTCTCTGAGCGATGTGCTAGACACATTTTCAAAAGCACCTACATTTCCTGGTAGTAACTATTTCTTAGCAATGTGGATAATTGCCAAAAGGATATCTGAAGACAAGAGGCACTTTGAGAGAAAACTGATGTTCACTCACCCTGCTTTTAACCAACTGTGTGAGCAGGTGTTGAGAGAAGCCAAGATTTTGCACTATGACCACCTTCTGTTGAGTCTTAATGCTATTGTGAAGCTTGGAATCCCTCAGAGTACTCTTATGGTACAGACTTTGCTGAGGACGATTCAGGTAAGTCAGGAAGGGGACTTAAATGTGACTTTACAGTGTCTAACATATTTTGAAGGAGCTCAGGGGATGTTGGTGTGTATATTTTCCTTAAAAGACTATCAGCAGTATAAATGGTTTAACATGCATTTCTGTATTGTGTATTATATGAGATGTATGTATTATATGTATGCATTATAGGAGATCTTACATTAGATCATTTCCTTTGCTTTGGAAATTTGTGAAAGCCTACCCTGTTTACCTTTTCTCAGGTTAAGGGGAAATGAAGAGAGCTGCAGAGAAAGGTTAGGTAGTTGAAGGGAAAGTGGATGGGAG
Source organism: Grammomys surdaster (assembly GCF_004785775.1). Lineage (NCBI taxonomy): Eukaryota > Metazoa > Chordata > Mammalia > Rodentia > Muridae > Grammomys > Grammomys surdaster. The sequence continues at coordinate 17,225,257 of NW_021604613.1, forward strand.
GTGAACTAGCATTTTTTTTTATATAACCTTAATCCCATTAATAGGATTAAGACTAGGAAACAGACTTAATGATACCAGCTACATGGTTAAGAGCTAGTGGATTCCTTTATTCACAGACTAAATATATATTGGGTGTCAGCTATGCACGAGGTACCACATTTATCATCTGGTATAAAAGATAGAACATATATTTTCTTATAATCATGACCCTTAGAGTCTAAACTGAAAGATGTCTTTGGAGGCAGTTGCAGGAGTGGTGCCCAGTATTCCATTAATGACTCATGCTATGTTGTGGACACTGTGCTGAACTCTCAAGAGTGCAGTTATCAAAATACACATAGAGCTCTCAGTGCAATGAGGAAGAATGTAGAGTCTTATGAGAGTGTGTAATGGGATGTCCAACCTAGTTTTGGTCTTCAAAACATGGAGATAAGATGGCGAGAAGGATACTAAAGTCAGCGTCTAAGAAGCAGCTAGCATTTTGTGAGGATTAATTATGAAGGGGTTGGTATCTGCAGCAGACATTACATGGCAAACATCCAATTGAAAAGTGTGGCTCGTTCAGGGAGCTGAAATAGGTTGGTGCATCTGAGGTAAAGAATGCTGGTGAGGGGTGTGTGTGTGTGTGTGTGTGTGTGTGTGTGTGTGTATGGTAGAGTTGGGTTGGGTAAGAAAGTAGTTGTGTATGTACTGAGGGGCAAAGATTTGAGGCTGAAAAAGATAGTAGCAAAATCATAAAAACTAATTTTTATGCCCAGTGGAGTTTGTATTTGCTCAGTAGTCACAATAGTCTATTGAAGAATTTTAAGACAGAGATTGACATACTCAAGTGTGCATTTTCAGTTTCAAACAAAGGTATCAGAATCTTACTTGATGTCACTTATATGGCATGTGAAGAATTAATCATTTACTTTATTTAGATTGGCCATGTGACTCTTAAACTCAAAAATTAAGTATTTTAAAATGCATTAATTTCCTGGAGATAATCTGTGACACTTTGTTTCTCTAGAATTCATGAATTGAGTTATAAGTATATTACTTTTTAATTTTTATGTAAACTTGATTCATATGTCCTTAAGCAAGAACTTTTAAATTTTGTGGTTTTGTAAGCCATAGAATAGCTGTTTGTTTGGTAGGCACAATATTCTTTTCTAATGTGGCAATTTAGAAATTGTTTGGATCTACTTTCTACTGACAGTGATGCAGTTTTGTATTAGACTTTGGACAGGCATTCACATCTGGGTAGCATCCTCACTGGGAACATAGTTGAAGTTAGAAAATCTGCATGTGGTTGTGCTTCAATAATATGTGTAGTATCGCAAAGACATTTAGCCAGAGGTCAAAGAACAGTGTGCTGTCAGTGTATTTGAGTCAAGTAGCCTGACCTTTCACAGCAGATGTTATGGGGTATATATGTTATGGGGTGTGTGTGTGTGTATACATATATATATATATATATATATATATATATATATATATATATATATATGGATATAAATGGATATATGCATACACACACACACACGCACACACAGAAATTCTCATGGGAATGATACTATTCCCCCAGTCCCTTAAAACATTATGTCATTTAGTTTTGACTCAAAGCTTTATACGTAGTGGTTAAGTTATGCTACTTTACTTTAGCCAAGAGCAAAAGGCTTCTTCACATATTGTCTTATTCTTAAGTGATGGGTTGTGGTTGAATTGTAGAGTACTAGAGAAGCTGTATTATTACTGTTCTCTTTCCAGAATGCCACTGCCATTTCTGGAATAAATTAGTGCCCTAACTGAGACCCAGATAGTGGTAGGTAATAAAATGCAGTGGGCCGTGTGAATAAGAAGATCCACAGGGCAGTTGTAGCATGATGCTCAGGAAAGGCTATGTGGAAATTGTAAGGACACAGTCTTCTAGAGATTGTTAAGGGGAGTGATTGACCTATATACTTTAGTAGCTCTTCTGTTATTTTACCATGCTGTCTTCATGGTGGTTTTAGTGCCCACAAAGGGGTAAAAATGATATTTAATGCAAGTTATTTCACAAGCAAAAGAATACAATCAGTACCAAATTGATTTCCAGTGATGCTTAAGAAAGTGTTGGTGTATCAAGGATTATGTGTCAGTTATTTGGAAAAGTCACTGAATTGACATATCTTATTTCCCAGAATAGATGTTTATTATGGAGTTTGTGAATTACTGTTCTGGTAGGTACTTAGTCTTTTGAAAGTATGAGTTCAGATGTTTTACTTTGGAAACTAATATACATGCCATCACCTTGGTTTATTTGTAATTATATTTTAATAGGAGCGTATCAATGAGTGTGACGAGAGATGCCTTTCAATTTTGTCAACTGCTTTAGTGACTATGGAACCATGCATGAATGTGAATGCGCTTCGCGCAGGGTTGCGGTAAGAACCTCTTAGACTTTCTTCACATGGTTTTCTCTGTGGCCCTTATGTGGGCAATTAAAATGCTTGATGGAAGTTGAGTTCCTATTTTGGGAGGCACTGGTACACATTGGTGATAGTTAATATTAATACTTTGTTAAACTTAAAATTCTAATTCTGAATGATACAAAGCTGAAGTTAGTACTTTTTAAAAGATCTAAAAAGATGTGGGTGCTATTGAAATTAGTTTTCTTTAGACTCTAGTACTGATATAAGGTCAGGGGAGAACTGACATGTATACTCAGTTCAGAAGAGTTATTTGGGTACTATGGGGGTTGCATTGCACTGCCTTATTTTAAAAAGATATAAAATTGATACAACTAATGTCATGTCACAGGTTAGTGAGAGTTATGAGGATACCTTTAATCTGGTGTGATTTGTTCATTAATAAATACAGTATGATAATGTACAAGAAAGTATACTAGAATGATTTAGATTGTTCCTAGATGCTTACACCATCTTGGGAAAGTAGACCATGTCTGTGGATTTCATATTCCTAGCATATTCCACGTAGATGCTGGACCTAATGAAGTTGTCAGATTTCTGGTATGGAGATTCTAGGATTGTCCTATTTCTTGTGTCTAATGACAGAATCCTAGTTGATCAGCAAGTTTGGAACATAAAACATATCTTCACCTTACAAACAGTGATGAAGTGTATTGGGAAAGATGCACCATTGGCTCTTAAGAAGAAATTGGAGGTAAAACCTGGCTTTTCTCTGATGGGTGAAATCTGAAAAAACTGTCTTTGACTTGTCACTTCCAAAAGGTTTTTGTAAGTCATGGATATGTTTTTGGGTTTCGCTTTGCTGAAATGAATTGAATTAAGGCATATATATCTATTGGTATATGTAAATTATATACATATCTGTATATAATTTCTGTATATGTCCATCATCTTTCTTAAGCTCCACCCTTGTTTTGCCAACATTACATTTTTCACAAGTAATAATTAAATGCAAGTTTGTTTTTCTGTAGATGAAAGCCTTGAAGGAATTAGGCAAATTTTCTGTCTTGAATAGCCAGCACATGTTTGAAATATTAGCTGCCATGGATCACCGCTCTGTTGTCCTTCTGAATGAATGCAGTACGGTTGTCATAGGTAAGGGGGCCCTTTCCTGTGGGGCCTGCCACATCTGTAAGGTTGTCATAGGTAAGGGGGCCCTTTCCTGTGGGGCCTGCCACATCTGTAAGGTTGTCATAGGTAAGGGGGCCCTTTCCTGTGGGGCCTGCCACATCTGTAAGATTGTCATAGGTAAGGGGGCCTTTCCTGTGGGGCCTGCCACATCTGTAAGGTTGTCATAGGTAAGGGGGCCCTTTCCTGTGGGGCCTGCCACATCTGTAAGGTTGTCATAGGTAAGGGGGGCCTTTCCTATGGGGCCTGCCACATCTGTAAGATTGTCATAGGTAAGGGGGCCTTTC
>NW_021604613.1:17229131-17260854 GCF_004785775.1 Grammomys surdaster
TGGGGCCTGCCACATCTGTAAGATTGTCATAGGTAAGGGGGCCTTTCCTGTGGGGCCTGCCACATCTGATCTATTACTTGTTTTCAAACCTTGGCTCTTATGATGTAGAACTGATGATTGGTTATGTATAAATTTATTTTTGCCTGTAGTTTTGTTTTCCTTCAAAATACAGTGTTATTTTTCCCCTAAAGAAGGTATTGAGTATCTTGAATCTTATGTTCAAAAACATCTAGTAATGCTTGTTTATTTAACTCTTTCTTTTTTTTTTTTAACTCTTTCTTAAAGATAATATCCATGGGTGTCCTTTTAAAGTATTGATCAGCATACTGCTGTCCTGTAGAGACCTCCGATACCAAAATGAAGATCTCTTCAAAAGCATAGCAGATTATGTGGCTACAACCTTTGACATCTGGAAGTTGAAACAAGTGAGTTTCAGGCGGGGCTATCCCTGAGCGACTGTCAGGAAGCTTGTTCATTCACTTGTTTTAAATGTTTCTCCCTGCTTTATAGAACTCAGGCTGTCAAAATATTCCAGTGCTAACGTACCTCAGCTCCTTCTTTCTACAGGCTACTCACTGATAGTCTTTGATCAGTTTTCTATCTGAAAGAAAAACGTTGTTTAAAGTTCTTCCTCTGTCTGATTATCAAAGGATTATATGGTAGATGGGCTAACTATTTAGCATTATGTTTCCTATTTTCTTGTTAGCTATTGAATAATAAAGACAAGTCTAAGTAATAAAGTGTGACAGGCTTATGGTTTTGGAAGAATAAAATGTTATTACTTCATGATCTTGTCTGTTTTTTCTTTGGAGTTACAGCCTCTCAGGAATCACATTTAACAAACTCCTGTCTAAGTGAAGCAGCTTACAAAACCTGCTTTTTCTAGTGAAGTACGTGTATCACTGGGTTCAGGCTGTTAAGAAAGTAAGATGAATTTTGAGATTATTATGAAAATTGATTTCAGAGACAGTAATTCTTATGGTAAATATTACTCAGTGGGAAATTGGAAGTGAAGTTTATGTTAATCATGATACTTTGTTTCCATAAATTGATATAAGATACAGAAATGTTTGAGTTACAAAAACAAATTTTGTTTGAAAATGCCATAATGCAATCTAATACTGTGCATACCAATTAAAAAAAAAGAAAACAAAAGAAAAGAAAAAAAAGACATGGAAAGAGAGGAAGAATACTTACACCATAGAATTAGGGTTAACATTCAGATAATCCAGCGGGGCATGATGGCACATACCTATGATCCCAGCTTCTCAGGAGGCTGAGGCTGGAGGATTGCAAGCTCAAGGCCAGCTTATGGGGAATTGGGGGAGAAAGAAAAACAAAAAAACAAGTTATCCTATCTACAAGAATGTAGGCAGTGTTCGGAAGTGGGAGCAGTTGGAGATAGGGGTCAGCTTCAGAAAAGGCACAATTTAATGTACTTTTCAGATCTGTCATATGAAGAACAGGTAAGAAAGGATTTTAAGTGAGGTCATTGTATGTCTTGATTTTCAGCTTAGAAAGAGATTACTCATTAAGTTGATATCTGATTAAAGAAAAAATATAATTGTGCCTTTTGGAGTAATAGGTTGTTGCTTAAGTTTTTTGAAATTTAAAAATGTAGAATAGGATATTTTAGCTCTTGAGTAACTTCCTCACCCTTCTATTTTCAAGGTTATCTTTTTCCTCTTGGTATTTGAAACTCTTGGTTTTCGACCTCCTGGTTTGATGGACAAGCTTATGGAGAAAGTAATACAGGAGTCTGCCTCTCTAAATGTGAAGACCATCGTTTCTATCCTTTATGTGTATTCTTCTCTCAATCATGTCCACAAAGTCCAGAACAGAGAGTACGTATGGTTTTCCTTCTATGTTGTCACACGGTGTACTTACAGAAATGTTCACAGATCTCGGCTTAACACATTAGTACACATGACTGTGTCCACAGCCATCATCCCATCTAGAAATATAGCACCATCTACTTATAGAGTTGAGCAGACTCTTACCTTTGTGATTCTTTGTATTGCTTGTTGCTTTGTTCCGTCGTTCATTCATCATAGGAGTTTTCATTTTGAACTTGTCCACTTTTCACTATTAGCTTCTAAATTAACTGTTCTTTTTAACTTCGTCAAAAAGTTGAGAAATGTTTCTTTCAATTTATTTTCTGTTTACTTTATCTCTTTATTTGTTCGTGTGGTAAGGGTTTTCAACATGAGAAATGCTCTCCTAGCAAGTGGACAGTACAGTGTTGCTGACTAGCATAGCACAGCTGTCTGAAGCTGCATCCCCATCATACTTGAACCATCTGTGCTGAACAGCACCTCTGCTCTCTTCCCCTCCCTTCCACTTCTTACCTCTATCCTTCTGTTTCTGTATGTGTTATATGTTATATGTTATCTAGACTAACTTATTCACTTAACGCAGTGTCCTCCAAGTTCATCTGTATTACACCTTATGAAAGAATTTTTCTTTTTTAAAGGTACATAAATAATTAAAAACTTAATATCCCAGTTGTATGTTTATACCATGTTATGTTTATTCATCTGTTGATGGACATTTAGGTTGTTAACATATATTGCCTTTGTGTTGAACACCAGAGTGTATATATCCTGTAGAGGTCCTGAGCCATGCCTGTAATCCCAGCACTTGGAAAGTTGTGGCAAGAGGATTGCTGTGAGTTAGAGGCCAGCCCAGGCTATAGTCTGAGACTTTTGTTTAAAAAATCTAAAGAAAAAAAAACAAAAAGGCGAACTATTCCTGAGTGTGGAGTCAAGTGACTCACTGTGTAGCTGTGTCCATCCCCAGTCTCACTCCTTTCTCCCATTTTATATTTGGGTTTTTAGTTTTTGAGGAATCCCCACTGACTTATGTTTGTGGTTTTCTCCAAGTAGTGTGAACAGCGTGGAAAGGCTGTACTCCCAACATTGTGCACCATTTGGTGTGGAAGGGCTGTTTCCTGAACAGTGTGCACAGTGTGGTGTGGGTTGGCTTGGACTACTTTGTGTCTTCTTGTGTTGCTTTTGTGGCCATGCAAACAGGTGCAAGTTTACGTCTCTTACGTTTGGGTTTGTATTTCCTGACTGTTTGTGTAGAGCATCCTTCCCTACAGCTGTACAGTAAGTGTCTGTTCTGGAGGAACATCTGCTATGTCCATGCTGTTAAATTGTAGGCATCCCTTCTGTATTGTGCATGGTAATCCCCTGTTAGTATGCAATTCATAAATATTTTTTACTCTTCTCTGATTGTGTCAACTTTTACTTAGCAGAAGCTTTTTAGTTTTCTGTTGCCCCTTGACTATATCTGCTTTTGTTAATGGTACTTTTTATATGGTAGTCAAAAAATCATTGTGTATAAAAAATCATTATTGTATACAATGTCATAAAATAAAAGTTTCCCATATATTTTTCTTGTAGGAGTTTTAGGAGTTCAGGTCATAGGCTTAATCAGTTTTAAGTTGATTTTTGTATAAAATGTAAGGCAAAGGTTTAATTTTATTCTTTGTGTGTATATACTGAGTTTTCTCAGCATTGTTGAAGAAACTGTCTTTTTTCCACTGTGTATTCTTGCTGCCTTTGTTTTCTTGCAGAACTGTGTAATCTTAAATTACCATAGCTTCATAATATGTTCTGAAGTAGAAAGGTGTTATAATTCCAGCCTAGTTCTTTCTTCCCAGGATAGCGAAGGGAGTTGAGGCAGCTTGGTTTCTATGTGAATTTCAGAATCACATTTTTCTTTGTTGTGTAAAAAGAATGCTATTGGGAGTTTGATACAGAGTTCATTGAATCACTGAGTCACCGCAGATGATATGGATATTTAAAAACATTGGCTTCCAGTCTATGGGTGAGAGAAGTCTTTCCATGTTTTATTTGTGTCATCTTTAATTTCTTACCTCCTTGGTTATGTTCGTGCCTGTGGTTTACTCTTCTTGGTATTATAAAGGAAATTGGACAGCTCATTAGTGTAGAGAGATAAAGCAGATACTCCTTTTCTGTTTTCATTCTTATTTATTTCCTTTTCCTTTACCTTTTCCTACTTAATTATTTATGTACCCAATTATTTTTATTTATATATTTCACTTTAAGCTAGAACTTCTAGTACTATATTAAGTAGAAGTGGTAAAGGAGGCATTCTTGCCTTATTTATGAGTTTTCATCATTTAACATGCTCCTGATTGTATGTACTTTTTACATATGGCCATATTATATTGAAGTGCATGCCTTCCATATCAAATGTATTGGGAACGTTTATCCAGAAAGGTTTTGAGATTTCTCAAATGCTTTCCTTTGTATATTAAGGTAGTGGCGTGATTTTCTTTTAACCCTTTATTAATGTGGCTTACAACATTAATTGGCGGCATGTGCTGAGGCTTCCTGAGTCTCATTTGTTTGTGGTCTATGTAGTATCCTTTTTCATGTGATACTGAATTTGGCTTGCTAGTGTTTTGTGTATAGCATGTTTGCCTCTTTTGGGTGTGAAGGTAATGCTGGTTTTGTGTGTTCTCTCTTTTGTAGATGTTTGGATGAGTTTAAGAGGACTGTATTTATTTAATGTAAAATTCTTCTCATTCTCAACATTTGGTAGAATTCACCAGAGTTCACCAGTGAAGTGCTCTGGTCTAGACTTTTTTGTTGTTGAGAGGTGTATGAATGTTTTGTCTGTGTGTGTATGTGTGTGTGTGTGTGTGTGTGTGTGTGTGTATGTATGTATGTATGTATGTATGTATGTATGTATAATAGTGCCACCTCACCAGATATTTATTTTTGGTGAGGCTTTTATTGCTGATTCAATCTCTGTATTCATTGTTGGTCTATTTTGATTTTTTTTCTTCATGGTTTAGTCTTTGTTGATTGTATATGAATTTATTTCTTCTTGGCTACCAATTTTTTAACAAACCATTTTTTTCATAATATTTATCAGGCTTCTTTTATTACTGTGTGTGTGTCAGGGAGAGAAGCTGAACATGTACAGAGTTTACTGCCATTTTTCTGTAAGAACATCACAGATATTTATATAGAATTTGCATTGTATTAGATGCTATAAATAATCAAAAAGTGATTATTTATAGACGATGTACATAGGCTACGTGCATTTTTTTTTTAACTTGAGTTTACTATGTAGCATGTTGGCCTTGAAGTTTTGATTCTCCTGCCTCAGCCTCCCCAGTGTTAGGGATAATAGAGGTGCCCTACCGTGCCTAGTTTATGTGATACCAGGGATTAAACCTGAGGCTTCATGCATGCTAAGCATTGTACCAACTAAGCGACGAGCCCCCTTCATTTTGTCTCTGGTGTTAGTGTTGCTGTCTCGGCGTTCATTCCTACTCTTCAGATTACTGCCCTTTTCCCATTAGTTTTAGTTGCAAGTTCACCAAGTCTTGCTTTGGTTGATCTTTCCCTCCAGTTCATATTTGTTTCTGCTTAAATTTTCATTATTTCTTCCTCTGCAACACTGGCTTTGTTTTGTGCTATTTCTAGTTTCCTCTCTTTTAAAGATTTATTTATTTTCATTTTATGTATTTGCATATGGATATTTTGTCTGTGTATATTTATGTATACTTTATGTGTGCCTGGTGCTTGTAGAGGCCAGAAAAAGAAGCTGAATCCTGGAACTGGAGTGTGGACAGTTGTGGGTTGCCATGTGGGTACTGGGAATGCAACTCAGATCTTCTGCAAGAGCAGCCAGTGCTTATGCTGCTGAGCCATCTCTCTAGCCTCTTTTTCTAGTTTCTTGAGGTATAAATTAAGGTTTATTTGAATATTCTTCTTTAAAGGTAGCTTTTATTACTGGAAGCTTTACTATTGCTACTGCTTTTTCAGAGTCCTGCTACTTTTGGTGTGCTGTGGCTTTGTTTCTTTCTAATTTTCTATTTTTTTTCTGTTACCCCCTAGTTGTTCAAGACCATGTTGAATAATTTTACCTTTATGAATTTTCCAGTTTTCCATTTTTCAGTGATGTCTAACTTATTCTGTTGTAGTCTGCACTGACATTAGTAAGATTTATACTTTCTTAAATGTGTTAACTTTGTTGGGACCTCACAAGCAGTTTGTCCTGCATGTGCTTAAGGAAGAGTTGATGATGACAAGTGGGTGGTCTCTCTGTCTGCACTGTCTTCCTGAGTATAGTATTGTTCAGGGTTCCTGTCTTCATTTCTGCACTGGTAATTATTGAATGAAGAGTAAGAATAGTACATTACTGTATTACAGTCTGTCTGTCTGTCTGTCTGTCTGCCTGTAAGATCTCAATTTTGCTATAAGTATGTTTCCTCATGCATGCGTTTGTAAACTGCTCCACTTTCATGATGAATTGACTCTTCTAATAGAATGACTTTGTCTTTGTGACAGTGTTTGCCTACACACACACACGCACACACACACAACCATCTCTGTCCATCTCTGTTATTTTTTTGGTCACCATTTGCTTGTCATATCTTCTATTTTTTTTTCACTTTCAGATTGTGAACTTCTTCTACACAGTATATAGTTAGACGTTACTTATATTGTTATCTGTTGAGGTACTTTATATCTTTATATCTTTTAATTTATATCTTTTAATCTTTTTTAATTTTTTATTATCTTTTTTATCTTTTATATCTTTTAACATATATGAGTTATGTTTATTATTGCTGTCACAAAATATACAATAAACAACTTACAATTTACTCTCAGTTTGAGAATACAGTTGATCATAGACAGGGAAGTCATAGTAATGGGAACATGAGACTGGTCACATGGCAGCCACACCCAGGAAGGAGAGATGAATGCTATCATGTAGTAGCTTTCTCATTTTTTATTTAGTCCAGGGTCTGAGGTCATAGGATAGTGTTCCCCAAATTAGGGATGGCTGACTTCCCTTCTCAGTTCAGCTTTTCTGAAAATACCCTGATAGACATACTCACAAGAACGTTTCCATGGTGACTGTGCATCCTATCAGGTTGACAATGAAGATTAATGATCCCAGTACAGATATATTTAAAGCTTTTATTGGAAGAGACTATTGCCACTTAGTTTGCTGTCATAATTTTTTTCTGTTTTTCTCTTTTGTGTGCTGTCGTTTGTAAGTTGATGTATCTTTCTTTTCCTCCATTTTGAATCTTTAGTTGATATTTTACATGTGTTTCCTGTAAGTCTTATGTAATTATGCTGCTGTGGTAGTTAGTTTAGTCTCATAACTTGAGTCATACAGAATATCTGGGCAACTTTATTCTCCCCCATTCTTTGTTATTGACTTTGTAGTTTATATCTTTAAGATTGTGTAGTTATTAACTTTTAAATAATTAGTAACTTTTTCTTTTATCTTTTGTACTAGAACTGACAGTGCTTCACACACTGCTATGACTGCTGGGTGAGTTGGGCGCAGTCAGTTCCCAGTTTAACACCATAGCCTTGCTGCTTTCTCCAGTCTACTCACCCCGTCCTGTGGTGCTTCAGCTCTTCTGACCTTGCAGGCCTTCCGGCTGCCCTGGCCGCTGAGACCAGCTTGATCTCAGACATTGACCTGCATGGTCCTGTCAGTCCTGAGCTTTCTTCCAGGCTCGCTTGCCCTTGTTGTCTGCATCCCTTCTCCAAGCCTTCATCCTGCTATCTTTCTGATGCACAGCGTCTGTGCTGTCAGGGGTCCATTCAGATGATCGTCTCTTTCTCATTGCATCTACCTTCAAATTCTCCCAAAACTCCTCTCTTCCTTTACCCTTTCATAGTACCCCGTCTGTATTTCTTTTTTTCTTTCTTTTCTTGTTTTTCCTATGTTATGCTAGTGTTAACATATGCCGTGAAAGCTGGATTCAGGGGAAATCTGCCATTCATTAACAGTGTCAGCTCCCCAGTGTTATCCTCCTACTCCATCTGCGCTTAGCTGCTGGGTTATACTGCACAGCAGTAGCTGTGAATAGTAGGGTTAGGCCTGTAAGTCATTATCAAGAATTTTGATAGCTAGGAATGTTTAATTGCTTATAAAACTGCAGTGCCAGTCCAGCCCTTGTAGAAACTGTGTGACGAATAAAAGGCTTTCGTGCCTGACCACTTAGGTTCTAAAACTGTCTCCATTTCTTGCCCATCCACTGTAATTAGTTCATGGATGAGTTACTCAACTTCTGAGCCTGTTCACTCATCTTTATTTATGAGAATAATAATACTGTTACCCCATAGAGTTTTAATAGGAGTGAAATGACTGAAAGCCTATAAAACATTTTTGTGCAGTACATCTGCAGGAGTCGTTTATTGGATATGTACACTTACTATGGGGCCTAGCCACATCTTGCACTAGGTATGGATGCTTATTTCCAAATCTGAGTGTTTCATCTCATTTCTTGTATTCCTTGAAGACCTTGGGTCTGTAGCATGGAGTCAGTGCTTCTGTGACCTTGTCTTATAGGTTGAGTTGAAATCTGACTTTCCTTTGTTTCCCACAAGATTCCTGGAAGCTCTGGGGAGTGCTCTGACTGGCTGTCTTCACCACATTTCTTCTGAAAACCTATTGAGTGCTGTGCATTCGTTTTGCGTGATGAATTATTTCCCCCTAGCCCCTATTAACCAGCTTATCAAAGAGAACATCATCAATGAACTGCTGACTTCAGGTAGGTAGTCACCTTGTCATTTGGAGTAGGATCTTTAGAGCAGCATGAGTTCAAACATACAGAGCAGATGTTGCTGAGTATAGCTGACAATGGTGAAGTCAAAGGTCATTGTTTCAAGCTACAAACCCACAGAGCTGCCTTTAGTGGCATCCCTCCTGCAGGGGGAAGGAATACGGTCTGCACCGCTGTTATTCTTTTAGCCTGCATCGTATGCACAATGTTCAGCCTGCACATATTCAAAGCTCAGGGTTCTTGAGTAGAAGTGCCTGCATTCGTTTTCTTAAGTATCCTGTTAAAGCCAACCCAAGTCATCTATGAACAGTCAGTCAGTCCTGCTCTATAAATGAAGAGAGAGCCTGTTAGATCTAATGACCAAATGAACACCAAATTAGTACATTTATTTAATTATTTATTGAAACCACATCAATCATTGATTTTATTTATTTATTTATTTATTTATTTATTTATTTATTAGAGACTATGTCTGTGTAGCCCAGGCTGGCCTGCAAATCACAGATATTTACCTGCGAGTGCAGGTGGAATTCCCAAGTGTTAGAATTAAATGTATTTGTTACCATGCCCTACAGTCACTGACTTTAAATGAAGGAAAAATGTATTTAGGTAGCTGTCCAAAATTTAATAATGTGTTTTAGAATAAAGAAGCTATAATTCATTCTATAAATGACATTATAAAGTTCTGAAATTGAGTTGTGATGAGTTAGCCATATGTTGATTTTTACAAAAACAGTTTGTGGTTGAAGAATAGACTTGGAGACCTGGCTTCTAGTCCCAAATTCTTGAACAGTTTCCCTCCTATAAAATGAGAAATTTAGACTGAGTCAGTTCTAAAGATAGCTTAAAGTCTGAAACATTGACAAATACAGCTCACTACACTAGATATTGAAAACCAGTCATTGAGAGAGTCCTAGTAATGAAGAAGAGATACCAATGTCCTCTCTCTCCTCGGGGCTCATGGACCTTTCCATAGAGGAGGCAGAAAGTCCAGAGGTAGTGGATGACCCCAAGGAAACAGTGCCTTCCAGACACAGTAGAGCTGACACATGTATACCACTCTCAAAGACTGTGGTAGCACACACAGCGTGTGCACAGGTTCAAGCGAAATGGGGTCCCAGCCCTGAGGGGAAGAGGACATGAGTCCCCATCTCTAACCAAGAAGCATTCTGCAATTGATAGTGACTTGCAAAGTAAAACTTAGTTTTCTCCCATGCAGTCCCAGTGGGCATACAAACCACACTTAAAGGTTGGCTCCATGCCTAGCAGTAGATGGCCAACAAAAAATGAACTCAGTAATTTTGTAGATATTTGACTTATATTGGTCTATCTGGTTTTTGTTTTTGTTGTTTGTTTTTGTTGTTGTTTTTGATTTGGTTTTTTGTTTTTTGTCTTACTAGTCTTTTGCTTGTATATTATGGTTTCTGATTCTGTGTTTTTATGTTTGTGTATATATGTGTGTATCCTGTATTTCTTTTCATTTTTAAAATTCTGGTTTGTGTCTTTTTTGTTTGCCTGTTTGTTTTCTAAAGAGAGAGAAAGAAAGGATATGGGGTTGGGTGGGTAGGGAGGGTCTGGGAGGAGTTCAGGGAGAGGAAACCATGATCAGAATATATTGTGTGAAAAATATTTTAATAAAATAATAGAATGAAGTAGAGAGGGGAAGGGAGAATAAGTGAAGATAAGGGGTGAATATAATAATATATATATATATATATATAATTTAACCTGTCATTGAATACAGTGAACTATTGTGTGTTGAGAAGATTCTAAGAGGTGGTTAGACACATAGATACATTAGTATTTTAAAATATGGCATTAATGTTTTAATCATGTGTTTGCCTTTGTATTTTTAGGTGACATAGAAAAGAATATTCATAAGCTTCATGTTTTGAATGCTTGTCTAAAACTTGATGAAAGTACCTACAAATCTATACACATACCATTGCCACAGCTGCCACTTTCAGCGTCACATCCAAACGAGAAGCTTGCAGAGGTACTCCGCAGGCTTCTGGAAGGGGAAGGATGCTTCTCAAGAAATGTGCAGTTGCCACATAATTATCACATCGGTATGGGTGTTCCTTTATTGTGTTTTATTTTTAAAATGTGTTTTGTTTCTTCTGACAAAGGATTAGGAGATTATATTCAAACATGAGTACTACATTTATATCATTTCTAACCCTCTCTTGCCCCACCGTAACTCATGTGTTCCTTCCCCTCCCTCTCAGATCCATGCCCTCTTAATTGTTGTATGTATATGCACACGCATGCACATGGATTTGTAAATACAGCTTTCTGAGCTTGTTTAGTGTTGCTTGTTTGTGTATTTGCTACCACTGATCACTTGGGACTAGATAACCTGTCAGGAGGTTTTTCCCTGGAAAAGACTGTTCTTTTGCCTCTCAGTAGTCATTAATTGCCTGTAGCTCTTCATCTAGGGGTAGAGCCTTGTGAGATTTTTCCCTATTCATATTGGCCTGTCAACAGGTGGTGGCATTGCACAGGCCTTGTCTAGGTGCCCACAGTATGAAGATTTCCTGTCACATGTAGAAGACACGGTCTCACAACAGATGCCCTGGTTCTCTGGCTCTTAGAGTCTTTCTATGAAGTGTCCCCGAGCCTTTGCTGTAGGGACTGCTCTGTAGATGTATCAGTAGGGGTTGGACATCTCCCAGTCAGTTGGTCTCTGTATTTGGAACATTTGTAGCTTTCTGTAGGAGTCTCCTTCAAAAAGACGCTTCTTTGATGATGAGTGAGAGCAGTGCTTCTCTGTGGGTAAGTGTTTAGGATCCAGTTAGAAGTTATGCTGGTTTAGGAAGGAGGCAGTAGTAGGTTCTCTCTAGTCTGTGACCTCATCAGACACAGGTTTATAATATTAGGCATGGATTACCTCCAATTGAGTAGGCCTTAAGTCCAAGTAGACAGGTTTTCCCCAAGACATAGGTGCCACTATTGCACCGTGGGGCTGTCCTGACATCTGCTCATTATTATGCATGGGCTTCACATCTGGGTAGAACTATTGATTGCGTTTCTCTCTTGCCAGCTTGCCTAGGACCTTTGGATAGTGTGAGAGCTAGGAAGGAGGCTTGAAAGTCAGTTCTGGCTTACTTTTTCCCAAGTTTATATCTGAAGTGTATGGTGTTCTCAGCAATAGGTTCTAGAAGGCAACCAAGAGCAGCTGCAATAGCCTATATTATTTTGAGAATCTCCTTGACAGCCCCCACCCCCACCCCAGCCAATAACTCAGAAGATTTCCCATGCCTGGCACTAGGTTTTTCTAATACAGTGACTTTGGAATGTAACTATCTCCAGCTATTTTGTTTGAAAAGGCAACTACAGTAGCTCATAGAACTCTGTGACCAGTGCATGAAATTCCACGTCAAGTCCTAAGATTAGCCACTTTATAAGTTCTCAGTTTAATTTTAGCTACTGTCATTGTTTTTCTGGTACTGTTGACTTTTGATATATAGAAATCACTTGGAGCAGTGTTTGAAAAATTAATATCAACATGTTTTTCCTTTCAGATTTTGAAATCAGAATGGATACTAACAGGACCCAAGTATTTTCGTTTTCTGATGTAGATGCAAGTTCTGCCACAAACATGCAGAGGTAGTTTTTACATACTTATTTGCTGGGCATTCTGAACTAAAATTTTAATAAAGAAAGACTATATTAAATAAGAATATCAAGAGGACATTATGAATGTATGTGGCTTGCAGCATACCAGGAACCTTCTTAGCACATGGGAATCTGCTGCTCTTGGCTGAATACAACAGAGTGGAGTTGAAATACCTGCTGAGTCAGACATTCTTTAAAAAGTTGTATGTAAAGCCAACAGTTCAGTAAGACAGTGTTAACATAATTGAAACTGTCAATGCAGTATAAACTTCAGCCAAGATAATACAGTGACCGTAAACTTGAGACATCTACAGAAATTAAATACCCAGTCCTTTTTCCATCCTTCTTGTCCTTTCCTTATAGCTTTGTAATTAGAATTGTTTGTAGGTCAGAGCACACTGAAGCTAACCCAAGCTGTTTTCTTTCTCACATTATGTATAGTGTGCTGGGCAGAACATGGTATCATACCATGAGAATGTCCTGCCTGTACAGGAGTAGCAGATCATGGACTTATTCCACATGCATCTCTGTTATGTCAGCCTGGTGGGAAGGTTCTGCTAGGCCTGTGGAGCACACAAAGATATGTCGGATGTTTTGCCCCAGGGAACTTGTGCCATGCTACTCTCCCAGACAGGCACACGTGTACAGTGGAGAGGCGTAGGGAAATCTTGTAAGGATTCAAACTCTTACCTGCTCATTCCCATTCCGTCACACATTGTTCTGTCTTTGCCCGTTTCTACATCCATCTGGCTTATTACTATCCCTTGGTTTTCTTTAAGTGTCATGTTACCCAGGTACCTTTAAGAAAGCCTTTTCTTACCCTGCTGAAAATGCCTTTCCCCTTTTAAGTGTACTGTTCTGACATAAAATGATGATACAGTAATTGGTAGCATAAGGTGCTGGGCAGTGGGAAAGCTGAGTGGTTTCTGCTAAGTATATAATTTCTCTTCTGAAAGGCAGCGTCCAGGAGAAGGCAGGGGAGACATCTCTTTTCTTTGTCTTCCCAGTGACCTTCCTGAGAGCAGACATGATGAGGACCAAGGCACAGCACTCCACTTTGCTGACAGAATCCCCACTGGAGGAGCCTCTGGCTTAGGGTTTTCTTGTGTTTCATCTTGAGTTGGAAGATCATGTACCATTTACTATTGCCTTTCCCAGTGGCTTTGCTAATAATTATATTTGGGTCAGAGCTTAGCACTGCCCGAGAAACCCTTTCAATGGATGTTTTTATAACAGGAAATTTTCCTCCTTAGAAAGTAAAGCCATTCATAAAGAAGGCTGCTGCAAAGAATATGTAAAACAACATGTCAGGTTTGGGTTTACAAAGTAGTCATTGTATACTAAGTTGTCTGCAGGGGCTAAGGAACAGAACTAAAGCCAGTAGGACTGGTGGGAACAGACCCAGGAAGATTCAGCCTAAGTCCTGAGAGCAGGCTGTAGCAGGGTTCCAGGTGCTTACCCAGCACTGTTGCTGTTTGTTATTTCCTTTCAGAGTAGCAGTGCTGTGTGTTCCTAAGTCTGTTTACTGTTTAAATTCAAGCCACCTCAGAGGATTGATGGCCATGAAAATTCGACATTTGAATCTAATGGGCTTCCATGTGATCTTGGTAAGAAAAAAATATGAATGGACTATTTCTTGTGTTAATGCTATGTGCTCTCCCAGCTGCTAGATGCCATGGGCGAAGGTAGTCACCAGGGCTCCAGGGGAGCAGTCAGCCAGATGGCAATTCATTTGTTAGCTGTGTGGGGTTTTGTTTTGTTTTGTTTGTTTGTTTGTTTGTTTGTCAGAAGGAACATTCTAGTATGTAATTTGGTTTCTACTAAGCTGGGTATTGTCATCTTCTAGGGAGTTTATAGATGGTATCTGGTCAGCCTTAATCTCTTTCTAATGAAGAAGATATATAATACCTTTTCATACTGAGTTTAAGACACATGAAATTACCTCCAATTTTCAGATTATCTTGAACAAGGAATGATGTTAAGGCTTTTGTTTTCTGGGCCGTTGTGACACTCTTGTATTTTATATTCTTTGTCCGGAGACTAGAAAAAGATTTCTCTTAGGCTTCCCTTTGAGCCTCAACACCACAGCTCTTCTGGAGCAGCCTTTCAGATCTCCCATCAATTGCTAGGACCTTATGCTGATTTTTGGCCTTATCTGCATGCTACTCATGTGGCCCTGCACACAGTGTGAAGTGTAAACATTCAGATTTCCTCTTATCGTACTTTAATATCCAAAGGAGGGTTGGGCTTGGCTGACTAAGATTTGATATGGCTCCTTTCTGCTAATGTACTATGTAGGGGTTAGGGGGTTAGGGTTAGGGTTAAGAAGTGATTTTGCATTGTTCAGAGTTTTATCCTTTTCAGTGTTAACTATTTAACTCAGTCCTAAGCTTGTTACATTCAGAATATGAACCTTTGCATGGTGACATTTAAATTTTAAAAGCTGGCTTGCTACTACTTTGTGTTTAGGTCTCTAAAGGAGCTTTTATTTTATATGTTATCATTTCTTCACAAACTGTTTTCTTTCTTGGGAAGATCCATAACTGGGAGCTGAAGAGACTAAAGATGGAGGACGCAGTGGAATTTGTGAGGAAGAAGATCTATTCAGAAGAAGCGCTTCCCACTACTGATGCAAACGTGTAAAACTTGAATTAAGTCAAACACTTATCAGAACATGCACCCTTGTAAAATGACTTTAATAAAGGCTGTTATTCAGTTATCAGTGGAATAAGCTGGCTGATCACTGGGACAGTGTTATTTCAGGTTGGGTTAAAGATGACTTAAAGCACGGAAGATGTGTTGACACTGGTATTTTAGAATACACTGAAAACACTTTAGAAGAGCCATTCTTCCAACTACATCTGCTCCTCTGACTTCCCAGATGCTTGATATATCCAGGAGCTGTCTCTGTACTTTTTCTCACTGGTTTTGGTGTGTTAAAAGCCAGTTTCTTAGTTGTGCTGTGATAGGTTACATGTTAGTTTGTGTTGGGAGTTGTTGAAGTCTGAATATTTATACTTCTTCTATCAGCTGTTGTAAGACTCAGGATTTATACTTTAGATCATTCAAACAGTGGCTAGGTAGCATTTAGACTAAGTTCTCAAGCGGTAGGTCATGCAAGAATTGGTGAGGTAGCATGTGAAATGTGAGTGAGGGGCCTGGGGATGGTTCAGTGACGATGGTGTTTAGTGTGCAAATGTTCCCCATGTGAAAAGCCAAATGTGGATGGTTTATCCACTAGTGACCTTGTGTGTGTGTAGGGGTGTGGGGGTGCAGACAGGAAGACCCTAGGAGCCTGCTGATTGGCCATCCCATATCGGATGATGTAGAGAAGTACTGAGGAAGACATCCTAACCATAACCTCTGGCTTCCACATGCAACCACACACCCATACATGCACAGAGCAGATGAGGATGGTGTGCACATATGTAGCAAGCACTGCAAGTGGAGGTATGTCTTGGGCCACAACAGGAGAAACAGAAGCAAAGTAATTCATATTTGTTAAAATGGTTAGGCTGTCAGTTGCATAAGTTTTGCCATTTTGAGATTCTTTGTCCTTGCCTCTCCTACCATTGCATGAGACTTTTAAATTTTAAATATATAGCTAAACTATGAACTAGACATAGGTATTATTTTTATTCTGTCTCCTTATTCTTTTGTCGAGGTTCAAATATTTTGTTAACTATATGTCTGTTTATCCACTAACCATGGGATACAGTGACAAATGTGTATGGTCACCCATATGATTATGACTTGGGATCCATGCACAAGGAAGTATTATTCTATGCCCAAGCACCCAACATGTGCAGTTGTTGGAGTGTCTTCCTATTTGCTCCGTATTTGTTTGTATTATGTCTTCATTATCTTAAAAACCCTCTGAGGTCTAGCTGCTCTTAGGATTCTCTTAAGATTCTCTTCTTAGCTTTCATTTCCTCCTCTAGTATGTGGAGAAATTTTTTGTCAAGTGTACAGAGAGCAAGGCAGGCTAGGGTTTAGATGTGAGCTGACAAACGTATATAAGGATTGTTGAGGATTCCCCTAGCTGACCAATTAACAAACCACAGTGGCATGACAGCAGCTGTCAGATTTTATCAGTGTATCCAGATGCATGTAGGAAGGTCAGAGCTAAAAGGAAGTTTAGAGATCTCTATGTGGTCCCCTTCCCACACACATACACTCTACAGATGAGGAAGTTAAGGCGCTAGGAATTTCATTTTTCTGAGTTGAGGTCATGCCATTTATCTCCATGCCCTCTCCTCCTCTGCTGCTCTGCAGTTTGTGTCCCAGGAGGTCTGGCTTCTGGTTCCATATTGGACACTGACTAGCTTTGTGCGTGTTTAGCCAAGTGATCTAACCTTTATAAGGTTCAGAGTGTGATGGAAATACTATTATTAATGAAAACAAGACTCACTCTTTAAATGTTAAATGTCCATCAGTTTCTTCTAGTGCCTAATGATTATGTATATTCCAAGGACTGGACAGATTTATTGAAGCCTAGACCATTGCATGGAGTAGTAATTTTACTGAGTTTGGCTCGCTGACATGCACGTACAGGGCATTCTTCTTTTACTAATGCTCTTCATGGTTAGTGCAGAGTCAGCTTGAGGATCATGAAAAGTTTTCAGTCTGCTAGTGAAGACATGCACGTTCAAATAAGTGAGCTGTTTTCACCTCTGAGATCAGCAGTTCTCTTAGAATTACACACTAACATTTGAATGACTTGAGGCCCCAGGGAGTGGGGAAGTCTATAGGGATGGGGGTAGGGGTGGTGGAGACATCCTCTTAGAGACGGTAAGGAGCTATGGGATGAGGAACAGTCAGACGGTGAACCAGAGTAGAATAATGACTAGACTGTAAAAAAAAGATTAAATAATAATAATAATGATAATAATAATAATATAATAATAAAAAGAATTATAGTGCTGATGAAGATGTAATGAGGCAAACACTTCCATAGGTTGCTGACAGAATATAAATTAACGTTTCTGGAATATCTTTTTTTTATAGTTAAGGAAAATGACTGCATTAAACTATAACTAGCTTACAATAAATCTTATATAAAATACAGTTTGATACTTGGACATGTGCACACATGCAGACACACTTAGGAAACCATCACCATGATCATGTTCATCACTTAAAAGGTTCCCTGCCTGCTCTGGTCTCTTGGGAGCTGCACAGAGGATGACAGTATTCACACTGGCCTGGTTGCATGTACTTGCAGTGTCTATTCTCAGGTATAAAGAACAAAATATTTTGCTTATAGACTAAGAAATCAATAATGCCCAAAGCTTCAGGGAACTTATTTAATACTGCTATTGTGAAATTCCAAGTCATTTTATATACCAAACCATTAGTGAGGCTCAATCTCACTTGCTGTGTGTAACTATGACATGTCAAGTTGTGTGCTGAAATACCCACATAGGATTCTTAAACAAGACATTTTGGTAAGTTC
Organism: Grammomys surdaster; assembly: GCF_004785775.1. NCBI lineage: Eukaryota > Metazoa > Chordata > Mammalia > Rodentia > Muridae > Grammomys > Grammomys surdaster. The sequence goes on from NW_021604613.1 coordinate 17,246,783, forward strand.
TTCAACTTCTTTGTAGTAACAACTGACACGAAAGTGTCCATAAAAGTAGCTGATGAAAGAAAGCAGAGTTATTTTACATATCATTCAAACTGAAGCTTGTGTAGCCCAGCAGCTCTTCTTTCTGCCACATCAGGATAGTATTGTTATTTGCTGTGTCTGGAGATACAGGTGAATCTCAGATTCTCTTGGGCTTTTAAATATCAACTCTGTCAGACTGTGAGGATCTAAACTATTGTAATCCCTAAGCAAATAGAAACACCTCAGGCACACTTGGGGCATCTTGTCGAAAGCTGTAGTTTCCCAAACTGACTGTGTCTTTTTGTTTTTTTGGTTTTTTTCTTTTTGGATATTTTATTTATTTACATTTCAGATGCCATCCCCTTTCCCCCTTTCCCTTCCCTAGAAATCCTCCCTCCTCCTTTTTGCTTTTATACCATTTTAATTATATGCAAGTATTAAGGTCAGTTCTAGGTTGAGGAACTAGCAATACAATAGATGCAAATAGTCAAGGAACAAGCAAGACAATAAACACAAATAGTCAAAGAACAAGCAAGGCAATAAACAAAATTCTGTGAACACTCCCATGATCACTGTTTCTAAGGGTTTACCAGGATGATCAAAATATCTGAGCCAACTTCTCTGTCCTAGCCCAAAGTCATTGTCATGTCTGAAGCCTACTTCCTTTTTCTAGCCTAAAATTTAGATTCCTACTTGAAATTACTTCTTTGTTCTAGCCTAATATTTAGATTCCTGCCTGAAATTATTTCTTTGTTCTAGCCTAACGTCAGACTCCTGCCTGAAGCCCACTTCCTTGTCCTTGGCCCATGTCAGATTCTTTCCAAGCAGCCCCAAAAGCTCTCTACCTCTCCCCTTTTTTTAATTTCATAAACAATACTGAGCCTGTCTTAGGTTGTTCTGCCAAGAATGCCTTCCTTACCCATCATGGAATATGCATTATCAAAAGCAATGCACTTCTGTCTTGGGTTGGTAAAGCTCTGTGCAGAATCTTACCCATCCTTGGTTTGCCTGCCTGTTAATTTAATAACTCTGTCTGAGGGTCCATTTTCAGGTTCAAGCCATGTATTGTAACTGTCTAGCTGCTGGAATATCCTGCTTCCATGATGGCACACTCAGCAGCAGGCAGCTTGTGTAGCTGCCTAGGAAGTGAGACACTTAAAGTGGCATCAGAGCGACAAGAACCCCCTACTCCTCGTACTATTATTCTTATTGACTGAGGGATGAGTGTCAATGCCCATTCTGTGTGAAAACTTCCTGGAAGCCATAAATGAGTTCCTGAGCTTCCAGGTGGCCAAAAATCTGGGTAACCAAAGCCCTCTTGTGAGGAATTCAGTAAGGTCTTGGTATACTTGTGACTCATTTTGTGTGTGTATGTGTGTGCATGTGTGTGTGTGTGTGTATGTGTACCCTCTATCCACAATGGGCCTGGAAAATGTTCCAGTCTATATTTTTTAGATTCTCTTTCAGCTTTAAGAGTTAAGTTTGGAGTTAGAGAAATGGCTTGGCAGCTAAAAGGACAAATTGCTTTTTCAGGTTTTAATTCCTGGCACCCATATCAGGTGCTCACAACTACCTCCAACTTCAGTTCTTAGGGATCTAATGCTCTCTTCTCCCCTCTATGTGTTCTGCACTTGCATATACTTAACCATACATAATTATAAAAGTAAAATCTGTTTTTAAAAGAAGACATCAGCTGAGTCAAACAAGAGATCATGCTTCTTTTGTAATAGCTAAGAGCATCTGCTCTATCTACAGTAGCCAGAGTTCCCATGGTGCAGCAAGGCAGGTTGGGACAACACTTTGCTGGCTAATGTAGTAAGGCTCTGGACAGGTCAGCACAGTGATTTTCCAGGTTTTGTGCTCTCAACAGGAGATAATAGCTCTTTCTGACTGTGGGTTCTGTGACAGTGCTGAGTCATTCCAACCAAAGATTTCTTGAGGCTGGTTTGATATGTGATCTACTCTCGACACATTTCTCCAAGAGGCAAGGGAGGAGAGAAACCACCCCACCTCCTTTGTTTTCCTCCTGTTCCTTTTATATTTGATTTTTACATTTTTTTCCTATAGTTTACTGCAAAGCTTCCCACTGACTTCTCAGGAAGTCATCCTGGGACCATGTTATCCTGAAGAGAGAAGAGAAGGTATCATCAAATGTTGACCCAATGGCCTTATAAAAGCCATCTGTTGTCCTTGTTAAATATAGAGTGGGGGTGTGGAATTAATTAAAAGCAAAACATCCATCTTTTTTCATAACTAAGTTGAAGGGAAATAATGCCAACATACTGGGAGCCTTAATAGTATTGGATGTTGCTTAAACTCATTAGAAAATACTATGTTTTAATGTTAAACTTTGTTGTTTATGTGACAGAAAAACTTGCAGTGTGGGTTCTCCCTTGCCACTTTGGTGTGGGTGTGGGGGCTTAAACTCAGGTTGCTAGGCCTGTATGGCGATGCTTTCTACCTACTGAGGCACCTCACAACACTTCTGTATCTTATTGAAAGCTTAACTTGAAGAAGACCTCATTTTGAAGAAAATTAAAAATAAATGAAGCTGAAGGACGATGCTTTCTTCAGCAGCTTGAAATTCAAAATGTACAGTTACATTTTTTGTGCATGATGCTCTTGCAGGCTATGATTGAAATGGAAGGTTTCCTATAATCTGATCCAGAGGTCAAGCCTCTGATGTGCCTGCACTTTACCCAGCTGCCCCAGAGTGGAGCTCTGTACAGGCTAGAGAGGGAAGTCCCTCATAGAATTTCCCTAGAATTTTTTTATATGCTGTAGCCATTTTTTAAAGCATCCTATCATGCCAGGCCAAACAGGTTGTCTATACTACCCCTCAAGCAAATATCAAATACACTGGTAGAGTGAAAGAAAACTAAGGAAGTACAGTCACATTTGTTGGTGTTCAGAATGCTGGTTCAAAATTACTTGTGTTCACTTGCTCATTTCCTGTCTAACCCACAGACAATGATAAGGAGGCATTTATTTGTATTTTTTTTATCCTTTTGAGAATCTCAGATGATTTACAAATTTTCTACTCCTCCTTCCTTCAACTAATCTTACTCCACCTTATTTCCTCTCAAAGTCATGACTTCCTTAATAATTATCACGTGTATGTGCGTATATTTGGATGCTCACACACATACAACCTGCTGAGCCCGTTTAGTATTGCTCGTATGTAAATGTGTTTAGGGGTAACTACTTGGTCTGGATGACCTATCTGGGGTTCATCCCCGAAGATTGAGTCTGCCTCTCTCAGCAGCCGTTGATAGCCTGTAGCACTTCATCTTAGGTTGGGTCTTGTCAAATTTTCCCCAACCATGTTGCTATGTCAGCTGGGGTTGTCATTTTACGGGTGTCATTTAAGCAATCATATTTTGAGATTTCATGGGTGCAGCATCCCTGTGACTTGGCTCACAGCAGGTATCCTGTTTTTCTGGCTCTTATACTCTTTCTGCTCCTCTTCTGTGATGTTCCCTGAGCTGTCATTTAATCTCCTTTTATATATGTATATGCTTATTTAAGGAAACTTCTACAGTAGTAGGTCTCCATATGGCATTTTCAAAGGTCTTTAGTGTTACTTATCCTCCCCAGACTCCTTCCTCTACCTTGGCCTCCCAGCCCCCCCCCCCCCATTTAACCCTTCCCATTCTGTTATTTCCCTTTACCTTCAAACCACCTCGACCCTGGTTCCTGATTTCTACAACTACTCCACCTTAAATATGTACACCTAAATTGTCAAGGTTAGCATCCACATTCAGGAGACAAACAGCATTTGTCCTTCTGGATCTGGTTACCTCACTCAGAATGATTGTTTCCAATTCTGTTTACCTGTGAGTTTGATCATTTAGTTTTTTCTTTCACTCGAATAAAATCCGATTGTGTGTATGTACCACATATCCACTATCCTTTCCTCAGCTGATGGGCATAAAGGCTGTTAGTGGAGTTTTTTGGTTATTGTGAAGAGGGGAGCAATGAACATGAACAAGCAAGCATCTCTTTAGTATATATAGATGTACTTTAGATATAGATAAAGTCCCTTGGGACTATGCCCAGGAATGGCACACCTAGATCATATAGGAGATCTATATCTTAGTTTTTTGAGGAAACTCACACTGATTTCTACAGAGACTGCACCAGTACTCCCCTTCACAATGAATATGTATTTACCCTTGCCTACAGCCAGAATTTCCTTTGTAATCTGTCTGTCTGTCTGTCTGTCTGTCTGTCTGTCTGTCTATATCTTAGTCATTCTGATTAGGATAAAGTTTAAAGTAATTTGAATTTTCCTGATTGCCAAGGATGTTGAACATTTGCATTTCTTCTTTTGGAAATTCTGCAAAGTGCCATGCTCCATTTTTAAAGGAGTGTTTGTTTTCTTGGTGTTTAGGGTTTGTTTGTATGTCTTTTTGTTTTAATTCTTTGTATATTCTAAATATGAATCCTCTTAGATATGTAGCTACTAAAGATTTGTTCCCCATCTCCATAGATTGTCTTTTCACCCACATGGTGGTGGTGCCCTTTGCTGTACAGGAGCTTTTTAATACCATGTACTCCCATTTGTCAATTGTTCTAATGTCTGTGCTATGGTCCTGTTCAAAAAACCTCCCTGTGCCTGTAACTTCAGTTGTATCCTATACTTTCTCCTCTAACACATTCAAACTATGAGCTTGAATGTTGAGATTCTTGATCCATTTGGAATTGAGTTGTGTGCAGGATGGGAGATTAGGATCTAGTTTTATTCTTCCACATGTAGTTGTCTAGTTTGGCCAACACAATTTGTTGAAGATGCTGTTTTTCTCCCTGCTTTCAATGTCTTTTCTTTAGTCTGTGTCTTTGATTATTTTAATATGTTGTGGGGAGTTACTTTTCTGGTCCTGTCTACTTGGTGTTATATAGGCTTCTTATTCCTGGATGGACATTTTTTTTTCCGTAGCTTCAAGAAAATTTCTCTGATTTTATTGAAAGTATTTTTTATGCCCTCACTGTGGTATATTCTTCCTTCTGCTATTCCCATAATTTAAAGGTTACAAGTCACAAAGCTTACCCATGTTATGTTTATGTTTTTTTTAAATGTCTCACTGACCTTCACTGAGTTATCCAATTCCTCTACTTTGTCTTCCATCCTTGACTCTATTTTTGATGTGATCCATTCTGTGGGTAACAGTTTCCACCAAGGTTTCTGTTTGGCTTATTGACTTTTTCATTACCAGCATTATTTAAGTTTGGCTTTCTCCAGCAATTCTATCTACTTATTGAATTCTATTTCCATATCTTGAATGGATTTTACTCAGTTCTTTGTACTTGTCTTGGAGTATATTCATATCTTCTTTGTGCTTGACTGTAGTTATGATCATTCATTTGAGTTCTTTGTCTGGGAGGTCTTCCAGACCTTTCTCATTGGGATTATTACTATGAGATTAGTAATTTTGGACAGGATGTGTTCTCTTGTTTGTTTATATTCACTTTTATTTCTATGTTGGAATGTGAATGTGTCTGAAATAGTTTGTTAGTTACCCCTTTCTTTCATTTGCTTAAACCACTTTCTTTTTTCAGGGTAGGCATGTACAATATTCAGAACTGGAATAAGCTGTAAGAAGGTTGTTGTTTTCATTTGTGAAATTCATATTGAGAGCTGAGCATTTCATCTCTAGTTTCTGGAGTGTCTGCTACAGTCTGTAGGAATGGACACTATCCAATAGCCATTGTATTGTATGCTGATCTTCTGCTACCTTCTGGTATGGCTCTATAAGTCTGGTCACTCTACCTTGAATAAGCAACTGGGAATGAATTTCTGGGGGCAGACTTTCTTGGGAAGCTGCATATGGAAGGAAGCCTCTGGGGTAAGGAGAGGCACAGACTACTTGGGAACACTGGGGAGTGAGATTCCAAAGGGAACTATCAGCTTATATGGTGGGAAGGAGTAGGCTTAATCTGAAGGATGGGTTTAGGAGATCCTGGAAGAAGAGTTGGTCAGTCTGGTAGCACTTGGAGGTGACACTGGGGAGGAGCTTGGAGGCCTGTACAGTGATCCAGAGTGATGTCTATCCAAGGGCTCAGAGAAATCAGAGATCACAGGGGAGATGGACTGACTGCAGTGAGTAGGAAGGAGCACAGCCTAGCTCATGGGCAGTGGAGGGAGGTCCCAGAGGAGAATGGTACTTATGGAGGAAGGAAGAGCAGGGCTTACCTAGCAATGCAGGGAATGGAGGACCCAGAGGGGCTGGGGACCTTTGGGGTCAGAGGAGCTGACTTAGCTGGCCACAAAGGGAAGTCTTGGGTAGCCCAGCTGGGCTGTGGGAAGGAACAGTGTGGAAAAGTCCTAGAAACGCCAGGAAGGCCTATGGGATAGCACAGATGGGCCAAGCTGACTGTGCAGCAAAATTCTGAAGGAGCCTAGAAGAATGCGTGGTGGGGAGGATGGGGCCTAGCTGGTGGCATGAGAAGGAAAATGGCCTCATTTAATTTTCGTTTTTCTTTGTTGGTTATTTTATTTATTTACATTTCAAATGTTGTCCCCCTTCCAAGTTTCCCCTCTGCAAATCCCCCATCCTATCCCCCCCCTTTGCCTCTATGAGGGTGCTCCCCTACCTACCCACTCCATTCCCACCTCAGCACTCTAATGTCCTCCTATGCTGAGATATCAGCCCTCCATAGGACCAAGGGCCTTTCCTCCCAGATAAGGCCATCCTCTGCTACATATGCATCTGGAACTATGGGTCCCTCCATGTATATTCTTTGGTTGGTGGTTTAGTCCCTGGGAGCTCTGGGTGGTCAGGTTAGTTGATATTGTTGTTCTTCCTATAGGGTTGCAGTCCCCTTCACCTCTTCAGTCCTTGCCATAGCTCTTCCATTGGGGTCCCTGGGCTCAATATGATGGTTGGCTGTGAGTATCTGCATCTGTATTGCATCAGATGCTGTCAGAGGATAGCTATACCAGGCTCCTGTCAGCAAGCACTTCTTGGTATCAGCAATAGTGTTGTGGATTGGTGTCTGCAGGTGGGATGGATCCCTAGCTGGAGTGGTCTATGGATGACCTTTCCTTCAGTTTCTGTTCCATTTTTTTGTCTCTGCATTTCCTTTAGAAAGGAACAGTTCTGGGTTAAAGTTTTTGAGATGGGTGGGTAACCCATCCCTCAACTGGTATTAGTACAGAGACAGACAAGTAGATCAATGGAATAGAATAGAAGACCCAGAAATAAACCCACACACCTATGGTCATTTGATCTTTGACAAAGAAGCCAAAACCATCCAGTGGAAAAAAGCCAGCACTTTCAACAAATGGTGCTTGTTCAACTGGTGGTCGGCATGTAGAAGAATGCAATTTGATCCATTCTTATTTCCTTGTACAAAGCTCAAGTCCAAGTGGATCAAGGATCTTCTCATAGAACCAGATACACTGAATCTAATAGAAGAGAAAGTGGAAAAGAGCCCGGAACACATTGGTACAGGGGAAAACTTCCTGAACAGAAAACCAATGACTCAAGTTCTTAGATCAACTATAGACAAATGGGATCTCATAAAATTGAAAAGCTTCTGTAAGGCAAAGGACACTACCAATAGGACAAAATGGCAACCTACAGATTGGGAAAAGGTCTTTACCAACCTTATATCCAATAGAGGGCTAATATCCAATATAAACAAACAACTCAAGAATTTAGACTCCAGAGAACCAAATAACCCTACTGAAAATGATATACAGAGGTGAACAAAGAACTCTGAACCAAGGAATCTTGAATGACTGAGAAGCACCAAAAGAAATATTGAACATCCTTAGCTATCAGGGAAATGCAAATCACAACGACCCTGAGGTTCCACCTCACACCTTCATTTAATTTTTACCTATATTTTTTTCAGTACTGCAAACTGGTCTAGGACCTTATGCTTCATGACAGATGAGTATTCTGCCACAAAGCCATACTCCAAACCCCTATAAGTATAAATCCTCTCAAAAGAAGACTCACAGGTCACTTTCCCCTTTTCTTTTTGGTGTGTTGGAATTTCCTTTCTAAAGTACAGTAAGAGGTATTTTCTTGTATGTATATAGTGTGTTTGGGCTATACCTTCATCTATTGATGGATGCTTAGGTTGTGTTTACATGTTGTATCTATGTGTGTGCCACACTTCCAGAGATTTGCTCTCTTGAAGGTCAAACTGTCACAGTGTTTAATTTCTCATCTCTAGAATGTTCTCCTAATCCAAAGATTATTTATCTGTTATCATTTCCTTTCCTAAGGAATCTTATTGTTTAGGTTTTAATGGAGCATATGTTACTAAATCATAGTTTACATAACCAAGTCTGCTCACCGTTAATTTCTCTCTTAGAAATAGCAGAAAGTCATGTTAGGCCAATGTCAATGATGAACTGAGTGAATGATTAAGTTAAATAACTTAATGGCCATTTATCAGGTGCCTATGATGTGCCAGGTTCTGTACTAGCATTTTACAGTGTGATCTCATTTATTTTACTGTACTTGGTTGATGGTTACTGCTAATTTTTCATATTCATTCCATAGATTAGGAATATTGATAAGGGCTCTAAGTAACTTTCTTAAGAGATAATATTTAGGGGGAAAGAAAAGCCAAGTTCAACCTCCTCCCCCACCCTCAAGCTCACAGCTCACACTAGTACTTCCCAAGGATTCCTACTGATTATAGTCAATCACAAGCCTGCAAGGTCATCCACAGCGTCATGGAATCGCATCCTATTCTCAATTAACCTGCAACTTGCTTCGCAAGTAATGAGGCCTTGCTCTGCAAGTCACAGATAGCTCCTACAGCAGTGCCCTCAGCCTAGATGTATGTTTTGAGTATTTGCTATTGGAATGGCACAACAGGCTTTGGAGTGATCTCTTTAAAATGATAATAACTCACCCAAGTGAGCAGCCCACTGCTATGAAGACTCAACCCATAGTAGGATATCAACAAATCATTTTATAGTGAAGACAAAGTCTACCATGGCTTGAAGTCTGGTAAAATCTCTTAACTTTCCATAACTTTAAATTTCTTCATCTGTAAAATGGGGATGCTAAGAGCCAATATGAAGGACCAGTGTGCATATTATAAGTACATTTATATGCCATGTTCTACGGTTGATGCTTAACAACTGGTGCTTCTTATAATAGGAAGGGAAATGCCCTGCGGCTGAGTTGTGGATATGAACCGCAGCTCTCAGCAGTGGTCATTGAGCAGTAAGCTAATTGAACATGGTTTCCAGCTGTAGTTAGGCTAAAGTCTGAAAAGCATGGGTGGAGAAGCTTCTCTGGCTTTCTCATATGGTATGAGTGGGAAGGACGGAAGTACTTTTACAAGGAGCTGGAGATAGAAAAGACAAGAAATGAGTGGCAGTGTCCCCTAGGTGGTGCTGAATCATCATGAAAAGAAAACTGGGGCACCTGGTATTTTCAGGGGTGACTTCCTTCTGGTTAGAATTTCAAATAAGAGCAGGACAGCTCCCTGGAATGTCTGGGGAAAATGACCAGGCAGAAAGAGTCTTTTCAGTAGGACTGGCTATACAATACCTTGGGTCTGCCAGGCCTCTTAGGGTCTTGGCTTTGCTTGTGTTGGAAATAGGAAGCAGGGTCAGGCCAGCTTTTGTTCACTCACTGAGAGTGGCTGGAGCTGTGGCTGATTTCATAGATGAAAACCCATTTATAAGCACAGGAGAGTTTAGCCTGGGCTGTTAGCATCACTCCCCTCAGTGAACAGGACTGAGAGGAAGTGAGACCTCTCCCTGCCCCAGAACACGCATCAATGGCTGCTAGTGAATTTAGCAAGAACTGCCCATTACTATTTAGTGTGCAATACCAAATGGTATATGTTTCTTAGCTCTGCCCTCTTCTTTCTGAACTCAACTGCTGGGTCACCTATTTTTCCTTCTACACAGAAATAATAATAGCATGTGATGAAGGCTGTATAGCAACTTACATCTTTGCGACTGTCAGATCCTGGGAGAGGAAACAGGTGCCCTGGAGTTGGGTCTGGGTCATAAATGCTGTTCTTGAGGTCTTGGGTCTGGTTCTCATATGGGGGCCACGCACAGAGTTCCTAAGGCTTCACTTCTGGAGTTCATTTCCATTTTGGCAAAATGTGAGTTTGGTTTCCAAGGGAGACTGCTCACATGTATTAAAATGTCTCCACTGCTGAAGTTGCTTTGTGTTGTCCACTAAAGCCTTCTGCTATCAATCCCCATCTTCCAACACGTTTTCCAACATTGTGTCTTTGGGAGGTAACCATAGCAACTAAGCTTATTCAAAAATGACAGAACCTAGGCATTAAAGGGGGAGGTAACTCTGTAGTATTTTACACTGGAAATTTACAGGGCACTAATGAATCTAATCATTGTATGTGCTGGGTACTGCTGTCTCTGTAGTCAGCACTGCACTGCATTAAGAGATTTGATTCTCACAACAACCCTGTGATGTAGTCATTGTTATCGGCTTCAGCGGGTGGGGGGAACTCGGGGACAGATTTTGATGGTTGCACAGCTATTTTGATTCTCCTATTTGGACTATTGCCCGCAGGAAACTGGGGCATAATCTTCCAGTGTCTGATCTGCATGTGGTAAAATGGAGCCTGTGAAAAATGTTGAAGACAATGGCAGCACTGCAGTGCTCCTGCCCCATCTCAGTGACACCTCGTGCATTACAGTGTAGAGCTCACGAGTAATGTCACCCACCTCTCACAGCAGCCTCGGGACTATTGTATCTCTACAACTGAGACAACGACGAGACTGAAAGGTTAAATGACATTTCCCAAGGCCACCATGTAGCATTTAGAAGAATTTGAAAATAAGTCCATCTCTATCTGCTTACCTATCTATCATCTATCCCTTCTTCCAATAAACTCTGCATTCATTTAATAAGAATGCATGAATTAAAAAAGTATTATGTGCCATAGACAAGATTTGAAGGGTCATATTTACTTCATTAGAAGAGGCATGGTATCTAAAGAGATAATATTTGGTTTGAGTATTAGAAAATGCTATGATGGGCATAAGCTTTTATATGTGAAAGATATATATTCTAATAAAACTAAAACATTCATATTTATGTATGAGTATGAAGCCATACATTTATCTCTCTAAATTATCTAAGATTATGAGAGAGGATAATGTTAATCCTAAGATTTTCACCAAGTGGAAAGTTGGAATACTCTTAAGAGAAAATCATCTGTATCTTCCAGAGACTCCTGTTACGATAGAAACCCAGTGAGAAAGGAAGGGCAGGTGTGACCTGCTCATTGAGAACATATCTGGTGTCTTAGACTTGTGAAGTCAGTGAACTGAAATCATAACTCATGTTGACACTCAGAAGACTGCATTTAGAATTACATTTCCCAACTTGATATGGACCATCAAGTGTTGGTGGGCTTGGAGAAGGTGGATGAGAGAGAAACCTGGCTGTTACCTGGAGAAGCCTAGATGTCTGTAGTTACTTTTGATGGTAGAGCAAAAGCAGACACTATGAGAGGCTTTAGTGTCCTTCCTGCTTCAGGGAGCAGATGACAGGGAGATACTTCCTATGGAGTAAGTGATTAGTGAGGAAACTAGCAAGTCAGAGTGATCCTGAAAGGCACCTGCCCTATAGGACTTCCTGCCAGAGTTTGCGAAGGAAGCCATATGGAATCTTTTAAGCCAAAGAATACATTTAAAGGTTAAGTTAGGAACATGGGTAGTACAAGAGCTGCAGTTATAGAACAAATTGAGGAAGGGGAATATCTCTTTAAGAATTCCCCCAAGTACAAGGATGTGCCAGAGCCAGCATCTGATTATCTTACTTAAAAGGACATCCTCAAAGGATACAAGATCACCAGTTTACAGACCTTGCCCATGTACCTTTTTATCCTGGTCCAGAAGCCAGAGGCATCACAGTGAATGGGTTAGGAAGAAACGAGAAAAGGAAATATGGACAAGCTAGTAGAGGAGACTGACAGCCCCCTCCTCGAAAACAACAAGAATGAAGGACCTAAAATTGGGTGAGAGATGACTACTGAAGATAGATCAGCAGATGTGCTTTTAGGATACCTGAAATTAGGTTCTTCTAACCACTGAATGTGAATAAAGTACTTTCTCATATGCCAGAGGCATTCTTGTTGGGTGAGGAAAGAGCTGACAGAGCCAGTGAGAGAGGATAAAAGAAATCCTAGCTGTTTCCAGCCTCAGGACTGAGCCAGCCCATTGCATGAACTGGTTTTCTAGTGTGACCATGCTGGTGTATGGCACATTTCCACATGAGCCCCTAGGTTTCCCCTCCTTGCTAGTTACCCCAGCAGCAAGGTTCATATCCCATATGCTCTTCCTTTTAATGCCTAGTATTCAAAGCATGCCCTGCCTGTTTCTGCTTGGTTTCACATTTTTGCTTCAGGGTTATATCACCAAGGAGAAAGACTTTTTCCATAAATTGCAGGCAAGAGCTATAAACTCCCTCTGGGTTACTTTGTTGGGTCTTCAGGATGAGATTGGAATCTGAAGGGAGCAGATAGTACAATTAGAAAGGAATTGTATCAGGCAATAAAACATCCTCTAATACTGTTCATAATAGCATATAACATTACACGGTGTGGGGCCCAAACAAGATATGCTCATCGGCAATTATTCATGCTCACCAGGGACAGACTTTTCCCTTTGTTTATTGTTTTAATCATGACTAACAAGCAGTGTAATGATAGGGTTATGGTGATAACAGCGTGAAGGATGAGGTCTTGAAGTGCAAGAAGCAGGGATGGTGTTGATCCTCAGTTCTGAACCTTGCTGGCAGAGCACAGGAGGCATGGGGTCTACCCTTCAATATGTGTGTGTGTGTGTGTGTGTGTGTGTGTGTGTGTGTGTGGTGTTGGGAAAATAGGTGAAGTAGAAGATAGTTTATCCTGAATAGGGGCAAAGTTGGATGGCCCAGGCATTCTTTACCTCTCAAAGGCTGCCTGGGGGTCATGTAGCTCACAGGCTCTTTATTTCATTGTGTCCTTCCTATAGACTGAGAATTAATTCTTCAAGAGCTGCAGTAGTGCTTCCTGCTTGTGATAATCACATGCAGTTGTTTTGAAGAGAGAATATTACTCTCACAAACACTTGCAGAGAATTCTACCTTCCTCGGGTCTGACGTAGAGTCATCAACACACTCATTTCTCACCTTCTTATCCCAGAAGCAGGCTCTGGTTCCATGGTGGTTGACTTTCCCAAGGTTCCTGAGTCTGGTCCAATAAATAGAAATCATCTCCACTTCTCTTTAAGAAACCAAGTCTGTAAGAATCCTCAGTGGTGCTGAATGTCCGCTTTCACAATCTGGCTTCATTTTAACCAAGTGATTAGATGCACTGGTGTGCTAATATTAGTGAAGTTGGTAAAACTGAGTCATAGACTGTGTGTGTGTGTGACAGCTTCCCCTCATGACCTAGCACCTGAGACAAAAAGCACAAAAGGAGGAAATGATTAATTTTTGCTCGTGGGTTCAGAGGTTTCAGGCTGTAGTTGTGAGAATATTTGCTGAGTCTGTTAAGCAGATTGAACCCCGCCCCCCCCCACCACCGCCACCACACACACTCTTCCAAGGTATAACAGTCACTGTCTTTTAAGCATTTCTCTTTAAGGTTTAAGTAAACAAGACTTCTAACTTTGAGAACCATCTTACCCATTACTGGTGAAGACACCAAGACTTAGACATTACTAAGCCACATGACTCCGAGGAAGTTATTTAAATTCCTAGCAACTGCATTCCACATATTACATAATCTTGTAGCAAACAGAAGCCAGCCATTTCCAAGCAAAAGTCTTAATGTTCTCATTTTTATAATAGGATATGAAGGAACCAGCATATTGTAAATGGGTGACCATTTTCATTTTGAAGTGAGTTTCACCTTAGATAAGAAATACCGAGCAGCTACCCAAACCCCGCCCCTCCGGAATTCCACTTCCCTTCGGCCCCTGCCTGGTCCCTGGGACTGGAGCAGACACAGAGTCGGTCTGCTCCTGTCCTGTGGAGAAACTGAATCCTGAGTCATCCAGGAGCCACTGCACTCAGAGCAGCTGGTAAGAACTCCATCTCACTCCCTAA
>NW_021604613.1:17260954-17267399 GCF_004785775.1 Grammomys surdaster
GCTCCTGTCCTGTGGAGAAACTGAATCCTGAGTCATTCAGGAGCCACAGCACTCAGAGCAGCTGGTAAGAACTCCATCTCACTCCCTAAGCCCCAGAAATACATCTGGGAGCCAGGGACATCTAGGGCACAGCAGCTACCCAAACCCCGCCCCTCCGGAATTCCACTTCCCTTCGGCCCCTGCCTGGTCCCTGGGACTGGAGCAGACACAGAGTAGGTCTGCTCCTGTCCTGTGGAGAAACTGAATCCTGAGTCATCGAGAAGCCACTACACTCAGAGCAGCTGAAACTGAATTTTGAGTCATCAGGGACCCACTGCACTCAGAGCAGCTGGAGCCACTGCACTCAGAGCAGCTGACACAGAGTTGGTCTGCTCCTGTCCTGTGGAGAAACTGAATCCTGAGTCATCTAGGAGCCACTGCACTCAGAGCAGCTGAAACTGAATCCTGAGTCATCGAGAACCCACTGCACTCAGAGCAGCCGAGGAGCCACTGCACTCAGAACAGAAGGATTACCAGATCCAAGAGGTGGCCCGAGTCCCAGGAGTTCTTCCACCCGGGAGATTAGGGGCATAAGACCACAGAGACCTCTGGACTCCGAGGAGCTCTGCAATAAGCAAGATAACTGGAAATACAGATTCCAATCTTACACAGAGAGGGCAGGTACCACTAGAGTTACCCAGATGGCGAAAGGCAAGCGCAAGAACATAAGCAACAGAAACCAAAGTTTCTTGGCATCATCAGTGCCCAGTTCTCCCAATATAGCAAGCCCTGAACACCCCCTCACACCTGAAAAGCAGGATTCAGAATTAAAATCACTTCTCATGATGATGATAGAGGATTATAAGAAGGAATTAAGTAACTCCCTTAAAGAAATACAGGAGAGTACAAGTAAACAGATAGAAGCCCTTAAAGAGGAATCACAGAAATCCCTTAAAGAAATGCAAGAAAACACAAAGAAGGAATTAAACAAAAACATTCAGGATCTGAAACTGGAAATAGAAACAATAAAGAAAGTTCAAAGGGAGACAACCATGGAGATAGAAAACCTAAGAAAGAGATCAGGAGTCACAGAAGCAAGCATCACCAACCGAATACAAGAGATAGAAGAGAGAATCTCAAATGCAGAAGATACGGTGGAAAATATTGACACAGTTGTCAAAGAAAATGAAAAAAGCAAAAAACTCCTAACTCAAAACATCCAGGAAATCCAGGACACAATGAGAAGACCAAACCTAAGGATAATAGGTATAGATGAGAATGAAGATTCCCAACTTAAAGGGCCAGTAAATATCTTCAACAAAATCATTGAGGAAAATTTCCCTAACCTAAAGAACAAGATGCCCATAAACATACAAGAAGCCTACAGAACACCAAATAGACTAGACCAGAAAAGAAATACCTCCCGTCACATAATAATCAAAACATCAGATGCACAAAACAAAGAAAAAATACTAAAAGCAGTAAGGGAAAAAGGTCAAGTAACATATAAAGGCAGACCTATAAGAATTACACCAGACTTCTCACCAGAGACTATAAAAGCCAGAAGAGCCTGGACGGACATCATACAGACCCTAAGAGAACACAATTGCCAGCCCAGATTACTATACCCAGCAAAACTCTCAATCACTATAGATGGTGAAACCAAGATATTCCATGACAAAACCAAATTTGCACAATATCTTCCCACAAACCCAGCACTTCAAAGGATAATGGATGGAAAACGCCAACACAAGGAGGGAAACTACAACCTAGAAAAAGCAAGGAAGTAATCTTCCAACAACCCCAAAAGAAGATAACTATACAAACATAACTTTACATCTAATAACAAAAATAACAGGAAGCCACAATCATTTTTCCTTAATATCTCTTAACATCAATGGTCTCAATTCCCCAATAAAAAGACGCAGACTAGCAGACTGGATACACAAACAAGACCCAGAATTTTGCTGCATACAAGAAACACACCTCAGTGACAAAGACAGACACTACCTCAGAATAAAAGGGTGGAAAACAATTTTCCAAGCCAATGGTCCCAAGAAACAAGCTGGAGTAGCCATTCTAATATCAAATAAAATCGACTTCCATCCAAAATTAATCAAAAAAGATAAGGAAGGACACTTCATACTCATCAAAGGAAAAAGCTACCAAGGTGAACTCTCAATTCTGAACATCTATGCCCCAAATGCAAGGGCACCTACATACATAAAAGAAACTTTACTAAAGCTCAAAACACACATTACACCTCACACAATAATAGTGGGGGATTTCAACACCCCACTCTCAGCAATGGACAGATCATGGAAACAGAAACTAAACCGAGACACTTTGACATTAACAGAAGTTATGAACCGAATGGACTTAACAGACATCTATAGAACATTTCATCCTAAAACAAAAGAATATACCTTTTTCTCAGCACCTCATGGTACCTTCTCCAAAATAGACCATATAATTGGTCACAAAACAAGCCTCTACAGATACAAAAAGATTGAAATAATCCCTTGCCTCTTATCAGATCACCATGGAATAAGACTGGTCTTTAATAATGACAAAACCAATGGAAAACCCATGTGCACATGGAAACTGAACAACTCTCTACTCAATGATGACTTGGTCAAGGAAGAAATAAAGAAAGAAATTAAAGACTTTTTAGATTTCAATGAAAATGAGGACACATCATACCAAAACTTGTGGGACTCCATGAAGGCAGTGCTAAGAGGAAAACTCATAGCTCTAAGTGCCTACAAAAAGAAACTGGAAAGAGCACACACTAACAAGTTGACTGCACAACTAAAAGCCCTAGAACAAAAAGAAGCAAATACACCCAGGAGGAGTAGAAGGCAGGAAATAATCAAACTCAGGGCTGAAATCAACCAAATAGAAACTGAAAGAACAATACAAAATATCAATAAAACCAGGAGTTGGTTCTTTGAGAAAATCAACAAGATAGATAAACCGTTAGCCAGATTAACCAGAGGGCACAGAGAGAGTATCCAAATTAATAAAATCAGAACTGAAAAGGGAGACATAACAACAGAAACGGAAGAAATTAAAAAAATCATCAGATCCTACTACAAAGGCCTATACTCAACAAAACTGGAAAACCTGGATGAAATGGACAATTTCCTAGACAGATACCAGGTACCAAAATTAAACCAGGAGCAGATAAACCATCTAAATAGTCCCATAACCCCTCAGGAAATAGCAGCAGTCATTAAAAGTCTCCCCACTAAAAAAAGCCCAGGACCAGATGGTTTTAGTGCTGAATTCTATCAGACCTTCAAGGAAGACCTAATACCAATTCTCTTCAAACTATTCCACAAAATAGAGACAGAAGGAACACTACCCAATTCGTTCTATGAAGCTACAATTACACTCATTCCCAAACCCCACAAGGACCCAACAAAGAAAGAGAACTTCAGACCAATCTCCCTTATGAACATCGATGCAAAAATACTCAATAAAATTCTAGCAAACCGAATCCAAGACCACATCAAAACAATCATCCATCATGATCAAGTAGGTTTTATCCCAGGAATGCAGGGATGGTTCAATATTCGGAAATCCATCAATGTAATCCACTATATAAACAAACTTAAAGAAAAAAACCACATGATCATCTCACTAGATGCTGAGAAAGCATTTGACAAAATTCAACATCCCTTCATGATAAAAGTCTTGGAAAGATCAGGAATTCAAGGCCCCTACCTAAACATAGTAAAAGCAATTTACAGCAAACCAGTAGCCAACATCAAGCTAAATGGAGAGAAACTTGAAGCAATCCCACTAAGATCAGGGACTAGACAAGGTTGCCCACTCTCCCCCTACCTATTCAATATAGTACTGGAAGTCTTAGCCAGAGCAATTAGACAACAAAAAGAAGTCAAAGGGATACAAATAGGAAAGGAAGAAGTCAAAATATCGCTATTTGCAGATGATATGATAGTATACTTAAGTGACCCCCAAACTTCCACCAGAGAACTCCTAAACCTGATAAACAACTTCAGCAAAGTGGCTGGTTATAAAATCAACTCAAACAAATCAGTAGCCTTCCTCTACATGAAAGATAAACAGACTGAAAAAGAAATTAGGGAAATGACACCCTTCACAATAGTTGCAAATAATATAAAATACCTTGGTGTGAATCTAACCAAGCAAGTGAAAGACCTGTATGACAAGAACTTCAAGTCTCTGAAGAAAGAAATTGAAGAAGATCTCAGAAGATGGAAAGATCTCCCATGCTCATGGATTGGCAGGATTAATATAATAAAAATGGCCATCTTGCCAAAAGCAATCTACAGATTCAATGCAATCCCCATTAAAATCCCAACTCAATTCTTCACAGAGTTAGAAAAGGAAATTCTCAAATTCATATGGAATAACAAAAAACCTAGGATAGCGAAAACTATTCTCAACAATAAAAGAACTTCGGGAGGAATCACCATCCCTGACCTCAAGCTGTACTACAGAGCAATAGTGATAAAAACTACCTGGTATTGGTACAGAGACAGGCAGGAAGATCAATGGAATAGAATTGAAGACCCAGAAATGAACCCACACTCCTATGGTCACTTGATCTTTGACAAAGGAGCTAAAACTGTCCAGTGGAAAAAGGACAGCATTTTCAACAAATGGTGCTGGTTCAACTGGAGGACAACATGTAGAAGAATGAAAATAGATCCATTCTTATCCCCTTGTACAAAGCTCAAATCTAAGTGGATAAAGGACCTCCACATAAAACCAGATACACTGAAACTAATAGAAGAGAAGGTGGGGAAAAGCCTCGAATACTTGGGCACAGGGGAAAAGTTCCTGAACAGAACTCCAATGGCATATGCTCTAAGATCGAGAATTGACAAATGGGACTTCATAAAATTGCAAAGTTTCTGTAAGGCAAAGGACACTGTCAATAGGACAAAACGACAACCAACAAATTGGGAAAAGATCTTTACCAATCCTTCATCTGATAGAGGGCTAATATCCAATATATACAAAGAACTCAAGAAATTAGACTCCAGGCAACCAAATTACCCTATTAAAAATGGGGTATAGAGCTTAACAAAGAATTTTCAACAGAAGAAACTCGAATGGCCGAGAAGCACCTAAAGAAATGCTCGGCATCCTTAGTCGTCAGGGAAATGCAAATCAAAACAACCCTGAGATTCCATCTCACACCAGTCAGAATGGCTAAGATTAAAAACTCAGGTGATAGTAGATGCTGGCGAGGGTGTGGAGAAAGAGGAACACTCCTCCATTGTTGGTGGGACTGCAAGATGGTGCAACCACTTTGGAAATCAGTGTGGCGGTTCCTCAGAAAATTGGACATAGCATTACCCGAGGATCCAGCTATACCACTCCTAGGCATATACCCAGAAGGTGCTCGAACATATAATAAGGACATATGCTCAACTATGTTCATAGCAGCCTTATTTATAATAGCCAGGAGCTGGAAAGAACCCAGATGTCCTTCAACTGAGGAATGGATTAAAAAAATGTGGTATATTTACACAATGGAGTATTACTCAGCTATTAAAAACAATGAATTTGAGAGGTTCCTAGGTAAATGGATGGAACTAGAAATTATCATACTGAGTGAGGTAAGCCAATCACAAAAGAACACACATGGTATTCACTCACTGATTATTGGATATTAGCCCAGAACCTTAAAATGCCCAAGATGCAACTCACAGGCCACATGAAGTCCATAAAGAATGAAGACCAAGTGAGGGTGATTCGGTCCTTCTTAGAAGGAGCAACAAAATACTCAAGGGAGCAAATATGGAGACAAAGCGAGGGACAAAAACTGAAGGAGGGGCCGTCTGAAGACCTTTCCACCTGAGTATCCATCCCATGTGCAGTCACCAAAGGTAGATGCTGATGTGGAAGTCAGGAAGTGCATGCTGATAAGAGCCTGATATGGATGTCTCCTCAGAGGTCTTCAAGAGTCTGACATATTCAGAGGCGGATGCTCACAACTAGCCATTGAAGTGATCATGGGGTTCTCAATGGAGGAGTTAGAGTGAAGACTGAAGGAGCTGAAAGGATTTGTGGCCCCATGAGGAGAGCAACAATACCAACCAACCACAGCTCCCAGGGTCTAAACCACCAGCCTGGGAGCACTTATGGAGGGATCCAGGGCCTTAGCTGAATATATAAGAGTGGAGGGCCCTGCTGGGCACAGGTGGAAGATGAGATCCTTGACCTCATGAAGGCTGGACGCCCCAGGGGGTGGGAGTTTTGAGTGTGGGGAGGTGGAGTGGGGGGGTAGATAGAGGTTACATCCACAAAGAAGAAGGAGGAGGTGTGAGGGGATTGGGGGTTCCTGGGTGGGTGGGGGATGGGGTAAGGGGACAACATATGAAATGTAAATAAAACATCCAATAAAAAAATTAAAAAAAAAAGAGTTGCATTTGTACTGAGCATATATACTCTATTCTCTAATCAT
>NW_021604613.1:17272399-17284705 GCF_004785775.1 Grammomys surdaster
AATGGACTTAACAGACATCTATAGAACATTTCATCCTAAAACAAAAGAATATACCTTTTTCTCAGCACCTCATGGTACCTTCTCCAAAATAGACCATATAATTGGTCACAAAACAAGCCTCTACAGATACAAAAAGATTGAAATAATCCCTTGCCTCTTATCAGATCACCATGGAATAAGACTGGTCTTTAATAATGACAAAACCAATGGAAAACCCATGTGCACATGGAAACTGAACAACTCTCTACTCAATGATGACTTGGTCAAGGAAGAAATAAAGAAAGAAATTAAAGACTTTTTAGATTTCAATGAAAATGAGGACACATCATACCAAAACTTGTGGGACTCCATGAAGGCAGTGCTAAGAGGAAAGCTCATAGCTCTAAGTGCCTACAAAAAGAAACTGGAAAGAGCACACACTAACAAGTTGACTGCACAACTAAAAGCTCTAGAACAAAAAGAAGCAAATACACCCAGGAGGAGTAGAAGGCAGGAAATAATCAAACTCAGGGCTGAAATCAACCAAATAGAAACTGAAAGAACAATACAAAATATCAATAAAACCAGGAGTTGGTTCTTTGAGAAAATCAACAAGATAGATAAACCGTTAGCCAGATTAACCAGAGGGCACAGAGAGAGTATCCAAATTAATAAAATCAGAACTGAAAAGGGAGACATAACAACAGAAACGGAAGAAATTAAAAAAATCATCAGATCCTACTACAAAGGCCTATACTCAACAAAACTGGAAAACCTGGATGAAATGGACAATTTCCTAGACAGATACCAGGTACCAAAATTAAACCAGGAGCAGATAAACCATCTAAATAGTCCCATAACCCCTCAGGAAATAGCAGCAGTCATTAAAAGTCTCCCCACTAAAAAAAGCCCAGGACCAGATGGTTTTAGTGCTGAATTCTATCAGACCTTCAAGGAAGACCTAATACCAATTCTCTTCAAACTATTCCACAAAATAGAGACAGAAGGAACACTACCCAATTCGTTCTATGAAGCTACAATTACACTCATTCCCAAACCCCACAAGGACCCAACAAAGAAAGAGAACTTCAGACCAATCTCCCTTATGAACATCGATGCAAAAATACTCAATAAAATTCTAGCAAACCGAATCCAAGACCACATCAAAACAATCATCCATCATGATCAAGTAGGTTTTATCCCAGGAATGCAGGGATGGTTCAATATTCGGAAATCCATCAATGTAATCCACTATATAAACAAACTTAAAGAAAAAAACCATATGATTATCTCACTAGATGCTGAGAAAGCATTTGACAAAATTCAACATCCCTTCATGATAAAAGTCTTGGAAAGATCAGGAATTCAAGGCCCCTACCTAAACATAGTAAAAGCAATTTACAGCAAACCAGTAGCCAACATCAAGCTAAATGGAGAGAAACTTGAAGCAATCCCACTAAGATCAGGGACTAGACAAGGTTGCCCACTCTCCCCCTACCTATTCAATATAGTACTGGAAGTCTTAGCCAGAGCAATTAGACAGCAAAAAGAAGTCAAAGGGATACAAATAGGAAAGGAAGAAGTCAAAATATCGCTATTTGCAGATGATATGATAGTATACTTAAGTGACCCCCAAACTTCCACCAGAGAACTCCTAAACCTGATAAACAACTTCAGCAAAGTGGCTGGTTATAAAATCAACTCAAACAAATCAGTAGCCTTCCTCTACATGAAAGATAAACAGACTGAAAAAGAAATTAGGGAAATGACACCCTTCACAATAGTTGCAAATAATATAAAATACCTTGGTGTGAATCTAACCAAGCAAGTGAAAGACCTGTATGACAAGAACTTCAAGTCTCTGAAGAAAGAAATTGAAGAAGATCTCAGAAGATGGAAAGATCTCCCATGCTCATGGATTGGCAGGATTAATATAATAAAAATGGCCATCTTGCCAAAAGCAATCTACAGATTCAATGCAATCCCCATTAAAATCCCAACTCAATTCTTCACAGAGTTAGAAAAGGAAATTCTCAAATTCATATGGAATAACAAAAAACCTAGGATAGCGAAAACTATTCTCAACAATAAAAGAACTTCGGGAGGAATCACCATCCCTGACCTCAAGCTGTACTACAGAGCAATAGTGATAAAAACTACCTGGTATTGGTACAGAGACAGGCAGGAAGATCAATGGAATAGAATTGAAGACCCAGAAATGAACCCACACTCCTATGGTCACTTGATCTTTGACAAAGGAGCTAAAACTGTCCAGTGGAAAAAGGACAGCATTTTCAACAAATGGTGCTGGTTCAACTGGAAGACAACATGTAGAAGAATGAAAATTGATCCATTCTTATCCCCTTGTACAAAGCTCAAGTCTAAGTGGATAAAGGACCTCCACATAAAACCAGATACACTGAAACTAATAGAAGAGAAGGTGGGGAAAAGCCTCGAATACTTGGGCACAGGGGAAAAGTTCCTGAACAGAACTCCAATGGCATATGCTCTAAGATCGAGAATTGACAAATGGGACTTCATAAAATTGCAAAGTTTCTGTAAGGCAAAGGACACTGTCAATAGGACAAAACGACAACCAACAAATTGGGAAAAGATCTTTACCAATCCTACATCTGATAGAGGGCTAATATCCAATATATACAAAGAACTCAAGAAATTAGACTCCAGACAACCAAATTACCCTATTAAAAAATGGGGTATAGAGCTTAACAAAGAATTTTCAACAGAAGAAACTCGAATGGCCGAGAAGCACCTAAAGAAATGCTCGGCATCCTTAGTCGTCAGGGAAATGCAAATCAAAACAACCCTGAGATTCCATCTCACACCAGTCAGAATGGCTAAGATTAAAAACTCAGGTGATAGTAGATGCTGGCGAGGGTGTGGAGAAAGAGGAACACTCCTCCATTGTTGGTGGGACTGCAAGATGGTGCAACCACTTTGGAAATCAGTCTGGCGGTTCCTCAGAAAATTGGACATAGCATTACCCGAGGATCCAGCTATACCACTCCTAGGCATATACCCAGAAGATGCTCGAACATATAACAAGGACATATGCTCAACTATGTTCATAGCAGCCTTATTTATAATAGCCAGGAGCTGGAAAGAACCCAGATGTCCTTCAACTGAGGAATGGATTCAAAAAATGTGGTATATTTACACAATGGAGTATTACTCAGCTATTAAAAACAATGAATTTGAGAGGTTCCTAGGTAAATGGATGGAACTAGAAATTATCATACTGAGTGAGGTAAGCCAATCACAAAAGAACACACATGGTATTCACTCACTGATTATTGGATATTAGCCCAGAACCTTAAAATGCCCAAGATGCAACTCACAGGCCACATGAAGTCCATAAAGAATGAAGACCAAGTGGGGGTGATTCGGTCCTTCTTAGAAGGAGCAACAAAATACTCAAGGGAGCAAATATGGAGACAAAGCGAGGGACAAAAACTGAAGGAGGGGCCGTCTGAAGACCTTTCCACCTGAGTATCCATCCCATGTGCAGTCACCAAAGGTAGATGCTGATGTGGAAGTCAGGAAGTGCATGCTGATAAGAGCCTGATATGGATGTCTCCTCAGAGGTCTTCAAGAGTCTGACATATTCAGAGGCAGATGCTCACAACTAGCCATTGAAGTGATCATGGGGTTCTCAATGGAGGAGTTAGAGTGAAGACTGAAGGAGCTGAAAGGATTTGTGGCCCCATGAGGAGAGCAACAATACCAACCAACCACAGCTCCCAGGGTCTAAACCACCAGCCTGGGAGCACTTATGGAGGGATCCAGGGCCTTAGCTGAATATATAAGAGTGGAGGGCCCTGCTGGGCACAGGTGGAAGATGAGATCCTTGACCTCATGAAGGCTGGACGCCCCAGGGGGTGGGAGTTTTGAGGGTGGGGAGGTGGGAGTGGGGGGGTAGATAGAGGTTACATCCACAAAGAAGAAGGAGGAGGTGTGAGGGGATTGGGGGTTCCTGGGTGGGTGGGGGATGGGGTAAGGGGACAACATATGAAATGTAAATAAAACATCCAATAAAAAAATTAAAAAAAAAAAAAAAAAAGAAATACCATTTGTTTCTTCTTTCTGTATGCTGATCTATGAGGAGTCCAGGGTGGCCCAGTGCTGCTGGGCTAAGGACGAGGAGACCTAGTTTGTAGGCCATACTATACCATGTGAATGGTCCAGATCTTGGTTTCCTCCACTGTATAAAAAAAAAATGAAGCTGGAGTAGACCATTTCTGAGACAGGATGTTCTCCCACCTTTACAGATTCGCAACATAAGCTGTGAGTTTCCAACCCATCTTCCTAAACCAGGCTTTAAACTTCTGGATGAATAGGCTTCCATCCCAGGACCAAGAATATACACTCCCCCTTAAATCAAACTCAACATTAAATTGCACTGCAAACAAAAAGTTTCACACGGTTAGAATGTTGCTGTGTAGAATTTAATGAGCTCCATATGCCTGACCTCTGGAAGGAAATGATGTTGGGAACTGTAGCTGAGGAAGAGGCTAAGGGCATCAGCATCTGCTGTGAGTTACTTGGAGGGAAGGGAACCGACCGACCGCATTTTTGAATCACTGCCAAGCTGGAGAGGTGGAAATGCTTTGCAATCTGTGCACTCACCTTCTGAGAGTGGGCTGACAGCTTTCCAATGCTTTCCTTGCTCTTCGGGAAGTTGTGGAGGACAGCAGATTCTAACTTCCTTCCTGTAACTCCATCAAGCTTCTCACATCTGCCGGGGCAGTTGAGTTTCAGGTCTGGGCTCAAGAGAGCAGGCTGTCTGTCCTAGGAAACACATGAATGACATGACTGACCATTAGACCTGTTTGAAAGAGTCTGCTATCCCTGCCGGGTCCTTCCTAAAACCCAAATCTGATAACAACATTCTTTCTCCTTATTAAAAAAAAATGTGGACCTTCTCACTGCTATGCATGGACTGCCAAGTTGGACCTGGATGCACTTTGGAAAGATTCTTTGGTCTTCTATCTTTGCCCTCTTGTGCCCCAGCTCCAGACACCTCAAAAGCATTCAGGTTTCATCTCTCTGGACTTTCCAAATGCTTTCTCCTCTACAGAGTCCCTACCATCTCTTTATCATGCAGGATGCTCCTGTACCACACAACTCAAAGAACACTTCCCAGGATGTATCTCCATACTCCCGTTTGCCCTCTGTGCTTTGTCTTTGCTATCTCATAACCCTGTTGGAGTGGGGAAGGGGCTGTAAAATCTGCTCCCAATCAGTTGGGAAGGTCTTTGTAAATGAGACCTTATGGGTTCCTTCCCTTTATTTCCTGGAGCAGAAAATAATCTACTTTCAGTAAATGTTTGTTGAATGAAGAGTGGAAAGAAGGAAGCTATGACAAGAAAGTCTTCAGAGCAATGCAAGAGCCTGTCTCTTGAAGCTTCTTTGATTCCTCTGATTACCTTGTCTAAAATAATTCATGTCCATCAGCTGTTCTGTGACACATCCTTTTTGAAGACTATTGTCTAATGGTAGGACACAGCTAGTGTTCTTCTAACCACAGGGGGTTGCTATGAAACAGGACAGAAAAGAGCACACCAGCAGATTCCTTGTTTTCTCAAAATGCTGCTGTGTGCCCTGTACCGAGGACACAGGAGGACTCTTCTCTTAGAGATGTTCTTCACGAAGTCATTTTCTGTGTCACTTGTTACAATAGGACAGTTTTCTCCAATTGGAGAGGCAACCATTTATGTCTCTTTTTATAGAGTAGGATTTCATTCATATTTTTTTGAAATTCATTTTTTATTGGATGTTTTATTTACATTTCAGATGTTATTCCCTTTCCCCATGCCCCCACCCAGAAACCCTCTATCCCATCACCCTCCTCCTGCTTCTAGAGGATGTGTCCCCACCCACCCACCCACTCCTACCTCCCTTCCCTCAAATTCCCCCACACTGGGGCATCCACCCTTCACAGGACCAAGGACCTCCTCTCCCACCTATACCCTACAAGGCCATCCTCCCCTACATACACAGCTAGAGCCATGGGTCCCTCCCTATGTGCTCCCAGGCTGGTGGTTTAGACCCTGGGAGCGCTGGTTGGTTGGTATTGTTACTCTCCCCATGGGGCCACAAATCCTTTCAGCTCCTTCGGGGTCTTCTCTCTAGCTCCTCCATTGGGAACCCCATGATAAGTTCATGGTTAGGTGTGAGCATCCACTTCTGTATATGTCAGGCTCTGGCAGACCTCTAAGGAGACAGCTATATCAGGCTCCTGTCAGCATGCACTACCTGGCATCCACATCAGCATCTGCCTTTGGTGACTGCAAAAGAGATGGATACCCAGGTGGGACAGTCTCCAGAAGGCCCTTCCTTCAGTTTCTGTCCCACACTTTGTCTCCATATTTGCTCCCATGAGTATTTTGTTACTCCTTCTAAGAAGGACTGAAGCATCCACGCTTTGGTCTTCCTTCTTCATGAGCTTCATGTGGTCTGTGAGTTGTATCTTGGGTATTTCAGCTTTGGGGTTAATATCTACTTATTAGTGAGTGTATACCATGCATGTTCTTTTGTGATTGGGTTACCTCACTCAGGATGATATTTTCTAGTTCCGTCTATTTGCCTAACAATTTCATGAATTCATTGTTTTTAA
The DNA here is from genome assembly GCF_004785775.1 of Grammomys surdaster. Lineage (NCBI taxonomy): Eukaryota > Metazoa > Chordata > Mammalia > Rodentia > Muridae > Grammomys > Grammomys surdaster. The sequence continues at coordinate 17,279,016 of NW_021604613.1, forward strand.
TAGCTGAGTAGTACTCCATTTTGTAAATGTGCCACATTTTCTGTATCTATTCTTCTGTTGAAGGTCATTTAGGTTATTTCTAGCTTCTGGATATTATAAATAAGACTGCTATGAACATAGTGGAGCATGTGTCCTTGTTATATGTTGGAGCATCTTCTAAGCCCAGGAGTGGTATAGTTGGGTCCTCAGGTAATGCTATGTCCCATTTTCTGAGGAACTGCCAGACTGATTTCCAGAGTGGTTGTATCAGCTTGCAATCCCACCAACAATGGAGGAGTGTTCTTCTTTCTCCACATCTTCACCAGCATCTGCTATCACCTGAGTTTTTGATCATTCATATTTTTGTCCCTACCTCCATTTCTGAGTGTTGCCCAAGACCTGAGCTATCTTTCAGCAAACAATCACTTTCCTTCCTGGTACTAGACTCAGGGAATAAAGGGCATTCATGCTTTAATTTTCTATTAAGAGTTGTATCAAATTTGAAAATCAGAATTCTGAGTTGTATTTTCAAGGACATGGCAGTATTCAAATGCATTGCAACAGACTTGTGAAATGGACAAGGCAAAAATCAGAGGTAGAAGGTGGTACAATGTTGTAGGTGATTCTCCTCTCAATCCCAGTCATCTTAAGTGAGGAGGACTACTTGCCATGGGATCAGCATGTTTGGGTTACCCTTGCAAGTGTCTAAGTCCCAAGACAGGCAAGCCTTGTTGGGTGCTGCCTCCCTCCTGTTGTCATATGTGATGGGATTGAGGGAGGAAAACAAGAAGGACTGACCATTCTTTTGGTGAATATTTTGATGCAGAGTTGCAAATGAACTTACTTGAAGGGAGAGACTGGTTATAGGATTGATGGATATTTTTGTTTTAAACTGAGACTGTCCCCTTTCGCCATTTTCAGAGAAATTCTAGGACAGACATTGGGAAGGAGTATGGTGAGTCCTTTTGTTAGAGTACCTGGACCCACTTCAGAAGAGGTAAGGGTGGTCAGTATGTTAAATGCTCAGTTAAAAACATGGCACATTAATCCAGGTAAACTGGGGGTTCCCTGTGAACATGTGCCTTCGTTAGAAAAATGGAATTTGAGGCTTTAAAACACAGCTTGTTTCCAAGTAATTGCTGAGTTCCCCCAAATCTTGTTTGACATATTGCTGGGATAATGCATATGAGATGGTTAAAAATGGAAGGAAGAAAAAAAATTCCCCAACACCCTTAAAGGAATTTGCAATTCATAAAGTTACTGCCAATTTTGCATTATAGTTGCCATGGTAGCCATGCTAGGCTTCTGCTCAAACATTCCTCAGAAGGGGAAGGAATAGTATATAATAAGCTCTTCAAGTGTAATTTTTTATTGTAGTTGAATTAGTGTGTAATTCTCGTGTGAGCAGCCCAGTAATCCGTGAATCCTCCAGTAACAATTCTTATCTCCGAGTGCTTATGCAATCTATGAAAAGTTGCCGCCTGCTCCCAATGCCTGCTAATTAATTATAAAAATAACCAAAAAGCATTATCAGCAATTAATTAATTATAAAAGCAGAAACACAAACAATAAAAACAGCATTTTGAACATGACTCCCAGGGCCTGTCTGGCTTGTTAAATGGGAGTGCTTTCGGGCAAGTTTCAAGGCTGAGTTCATGTCTCACTCTGCTCCTTCCATGTTTAGAGAAGCCCTACATATTAAATAAGGGAAGTAGCCATCAGAGCCAGTTGTTAGACCAAATTAATATTTTTCTTTTTGTCGTCTACAAAGGGAGCATTTTTGAAAAAAAAAAAAAAGGAATTTTTCTTTGCTCAGCTTCTGGGGAGCTAACATCTGAGGTTGTACAGCCCAGATCCGAAACAAAGGCAGCTTTGGCTTCAGTGCCCTATACCCCAGGCCTGCGGAAGGGACACTGTAGACAAGTAATTTTTATTAGTTTGTTTTGCATTGTGACAAAGTAGCTAAGGATGAGTACTTTAGAAAGAAATCAGGTTTATTTAGCCATAGTTTTTAAAGCTGAAATCCTAAACAATACAGTGGCAGCTCTGGAGTGGCACCTCTGGCTACATTGCATCATGGCAGTTGCCATCACATGGAAAGAACATGTAAGTGGAAAAACTCACATAGTGAGATAGGAAGCCAAAGAAAAGGAAGGGCTGGGCTCTCTGACCATGATCCTACAGAACCGTATTCATATCCATAGTGACCCAGTCAGCTTGCAGAAGACCCTGCCTCTTTTAAACATTCCATCGCTCACTTCCTCAACATTGAGTTTCCAGTGAGTAGCCCTTAGGGGACATATTCAAGACATATCCAAACAATAGCACTGTGGTGGTTTGAATAGCTTTGGCCTCCATAGAAGCATGCGTTTTGAATGTGTGGCCCATGGGAAGTGGCACTATTAGAGGGTGTGGTCTTATAGGAGGAAGTGCATCACTGTGGGGTGGGTTTTGAGGTCTCTATGTTCCAGCTATTCCCAGTGTGGAAAGAGAGCCTTGCCCTGACTGCTTCCAGGAGATAGAGTCTCCTTTTGCTGCCTTTGTATCAAGATGGAGAACTCTCAGCTCCTTCTCCAGGACCATGTCTGCCAGAACACTGCAGTGCTTCCCAGGATAATGGACTAAACCTCTGAAACTGTAAGATAGCCCCAATTAAATATTGTCCTTTATAAGAGTTGCCTTGGCCATGGTGCCTGTTCATAGCAATAAAACTCAAACTAAGGAAAGCACCTGTTGACCTTTGAGGCTGGAGTGTCTTCATTTATATAAATCAAATGATCAGGGCTTTGTGGTAGTGCTTATTAGAGTCAGAGACAAGTAGTTATGAAATAACCTAAAGTTGGTGCAGTGTTCTTATTGCCTATTGTTTTCATATTACTATAAAGTGGCTCAAAATTTTACATTTATTACTGTACAGTCCTAGAACCAGAAGTTCAATGTGGCTCTAGCTAGCTTCAAATTAAGAAATGGGCAAGGGTGTCTTCTGTAGGATCTCAGAGAATCAAAGTTTTGTTGATGTTTTTTCAGTTACCGAAGTTTCTATGCATCCCTTTGATTGAGCCTTCCTCCATCTTCAAACCTAGCAATGTCCAATAGACTCTCACATCATTCAGCTTACTTTGATACTGACTTTTCTGCCTCTCTCTCTCTTCTACTTGTAAGGATGCCTGTGATGAGACTGTACTCTCCCTGATAAGCCAGGAAAGTCACCTTTTCTTAAAGGCAGTTAATTAGCAACCTTCATTTTATCCATAATTTCATGGGTCTTTTGCCTTCCCGTGTAATAGTTGGCGTGATTGAGTCAACACCTATAGCTTGCTGAACTTTGTGTTGAAACAATTTGTGTTTGAGACAGGGTCTCAAGTGCCCCATCTGGCTACTGTATAGCCAAGGATGAGTGGAAACTTCTGGTCCTCCTTCACCTCTTCAGTGCAGGAATTACTAGCATGTGTCACCATATCTGGTTTGTGAGGTGCCAGCAGTTGAACTCAGGGCTTCATGCATACCAGGGCAACACCACTCCAACTAAGCTGCATCTGCAGAGGCTGGCTGGGCTGTGTCAAGTCTATAGATGTAATGGGGAAGAATTGACATATTTGACAGCATTGCTATCCCATACACGAATACAAAATCTCTCCATTTACTTTCTTGTTTGATGTGTGTCTTCATTATTGCTATGATAAAACACCATGACCAAAAAGCAAGTTAGGGAGGAAAATGTTTAGTTGGCTTACATTTGTATATATTTGTTCATCATCAAAGGAAGTCAGGACACGAACTCAAATAGTGCAAGAACCTGGAGGCAGGGCATTGGTGCAGAGACCATGAAGAGGTGCTACTTACGGGCTTGCTCAGCTTGGGTTTGTTTGTTTGTTTGGTTGGTTGGTTTTGGTTTTGGTTTTTGTTTTTTGGTTATGTTTGTTTACCTTTTTCAAGACAGGGTTTCTATGTGTAGCTCTGGCTATCTTGGAACTCAATTTATAGATCAGGCTGGTCTCGAACTCAAAAGAGATCCATCTGCCTCTGCCTCTGCCACCCAAGGGATGGGATTAAAGCCATGGCTCCTGGATCAGTCTGCTTTCTTATAGAATCCAGGACTACCAGGCCAGGGGTGGCACCACCCACAATGGGCTGGGGCCTCCCTCATCAATCACTAACTAAGAGGCCTTACAGCCAGCCTTCTGGAGGCATCTTCTCACATTAGGTCGCCTCCTTTCAGATAGCTCTAGTTTGTGTGTCAAGTTGACATAAGACTAGCCAGCACAATATATTTACCAAAGCTTTGGAGAGTCATTCATTTAAAAATGTATATATTTTGTTAAATCTATACTCTTGTGTTTTATTTTGGGGTTATTAATGATTATGGTAACTAATTTGTTTGAAATACCATTCATTAATTGTTCACATGTAAGTATGCATTGGCTTTTTTATATTAATTTTGTGTCCTTTTTTGGAGGTTTGCTGTGGGCTACTTTGGAGACCAGGAACAGACCTTGTATATGCCAGGCAATGACTCTAGCAGTGAGCAAAATCCCTAGTTCTCTATTACACTTTATTTTTAGGTAGAGTCTCACTAAGTTGCCAAGGCTGGCCTTGAACTCACATTGTAACCCAGGCTGGTCTTAAACTTGCCTTTCGACCAGCTCTGCCCTTCAAGTAGCCAGGGTTCCAAGCTTGCTCCACCAGGTGCAGCTGATTCTCTCATTCTTTCTATATAGTTGCTTCTCAATGAACAAGGTAATTTTATTTCTTCTTTCGAAATCACTGGACCTTGTATTTATTTTCCGCAACTTATCAAGCTCCTTTAAGGCTGACATGAGAAGCTGTGGTGAGAAGACAGGGTTCACTCACCTTTGTTTCATATCTTATCTTACCAGGAAAGCTTCTAGCTGGTTACAAGCTATATCTGTATATCTAATGATAATTGTAGGGCCGCTCTTCTTACCAGATAGTGTAGCATTCTTGTGGCTTCTGAGGGTAAGGACTCTTCGGGGATAAGGAGTAGTCTGTACTTGGTTATCAGCCTCAATAAATTCAAATGAACAATACCGAAACATTTTAGCATCAGTACCCTCTCTAGTATCAGCAATAGCATACTTATTCCACCTAAGACAGGCTCTAGCAGGAGGAGACAGAAGAGAGAGGGCTGGCTGAATCACATGCTGGTCTGGCTGCCTGGCTGTTTGGCTGCCTTTCTGCTCTGAGGAATTTGGGTCTGTGGATTCGAACATTCATATCTGGTTTTCCATCATTGGATAAAGGTTCATTTCCTAAAGCTTTTGTTTAAAGTGTGTTTAACTGTAAGAAATTTTATTTTATTGGGACAACATTTACAATCTGCTTGGACAAAGGCCACTGATTTTTAGAGCCCAGTGTGTAAACCTGGGGGTGACAGTAGGGCTTGACACTGTTCTTCCAGGGGATTATACCACAAGGTAATGGCAGCCCCCATCAACCCTGTTCACATCTTATGGCCTGGGTGTTGATTAGTAAGAAGGAAAACATTCTGACCAGTTCCACACTGGAGAGACTGTGGCCGAGGGAGACCATGGAGTCTGCTCTCTGGAAGTCTCATCTGCTTGCCACAGTTTAGGTGTGGCTCTGGGTAATGTCAGACAAGCAACCAAGAGATCATCCATTTCTCCTCTTCCCTGAGTCAGTAGATTCTCTCTCTCCCCCTCTGTCCCTCTGTCTCCGTCTCCATTTCCCCC
>NW_021604613.1:17284715-17340917 GCF_004785775.1 Grammomys surdaster
AGGGTATGCATCATTACTCCTGTAGTTCCCTCCAGCACTCAAGCAACTGAAGACATCTGTTCTCACTGTGCTCTTTCTTGTGAGTTGGGGGTTCTCTGGTTGCCCTCTGTATACTGTGCTTTGGGGAAGCAACTTCTGAACACCACCTCTGTGGCTAATACTTATTCTGTAAGAAGACTTTATTCTGGCTCTTCTTTGCCCTTATTGGTATTTATTTACTTTTGCTTTCTCCTTTATTTTGGTCTAACTCCCACAACTGTCATGTGGATTATTTTCAGTCCTTTGTTTTAATAAATATATTTTATTAAAAGACTTTAATGGTGATTCTTCTATGAGAATAAGCACTCCACCAAGCTAACTGTTTTCCAACTTGGTTTGTGTGAGGATAATGTGGATGAATCCCTCTTCAGATGCATTAGCAAAGAGCACTGACCGTGCCTAAAGAACGAGAGGTTCAGCCTATGTACGCTCTTTGGTGATTCAGTCTCTGGGAGTCCCCAAGGGTTCAGGTTAGTTGATTCTGTTGGACTTCCTGTGGGGTCCCTGATGTGCCTAGTCCTGCAGAGACTTGATGTGCCAGGATGAGGGGAGGAGGGTGGTCAGATATTGGGATGTAATGTGAATGAATGAATGAATGAATGAATGAATAAATAAATAAATAAATGGAAAAATAAAAAGAATAGGCGGTAATTGAACTCATGATGTGTGAGGAGTGACCGCTTATCTCTGCTTCTCCAGCTGTTTCCATCAAGGTGATGAGCACAGCTGTGTTCCATCTTTAAGCCAGTCACTTGCTAATGTACAGATTTCCTACCTCATGTTGGTTTCCATTTCACTCAAATTGACCATCATTTGAAGGCATAAGCCATCCTTCCAATTGCATGAAAGGAGACAAATGCTGATATTTACTAGCAGTAAGAGAAATGGAAAGAGGAAAGCTCTTCCAACAGCCAGAGTTGTCTACTGGACTTGAAAGCAGTACAGAATTTTGGGTTCTTCATTATTCTTAGTCAACATGAGAGCAGATTAACACACGATAACATGTAAAAAAAAATAGCTTACCCTCGAGCTAAAAGATGGATGTCAGAGACTTTACATCTTTTCAGCCCTTTCAAGTGTTTCCAGCCCTTAAAACTAGAATCCACTGAAGTTCCCCTTTCCAGTCCTAATGTCCAAGTCCCCACTGTCTCAATTCCCAGAGGAACGAGTGTAGACAAAGGGGTTTCAGTGGCTGAGCATCTGTATCTGCATCAGACTGATTTAGAATCCTGTCCTGGTTCTACCGTCACCAGCTATGTGGGTAAATTTCTTACCAGCATGACCACAATCATCGTCCATCTTAAAACACTTTTGGGAATGGCAATATAATCCATAATTACAGCAGAAAATAAAAAAATTATCAGGATGACCGGTATAAATAAAAGTTGTAGTAATAAATTTTAATTGGGGGTTTCTACCCCACCTTAGATTATTTAATTCCTCAACAAAAGGCACAAAACATTTGAATTTATGTTAAGCCTTAAAGTACTAGAGCTGGGTAGATATCAACCATCTATGCTGTTTTGTCTGCTTCTCTGTCAAACTCAAGATATAACTTGGCCATGTTCTACCTGGGCAGCTCTTACTCTAACTTGCTGGTACTCATGGCCATGTGCTCATGATCCATCTCCCCATGGAGATAGATCTTCCTTCTCCTTTCTCCTCACCTAGTGCTCTTTCCTCAGACCCAAAGCTGGGGAGCCAAAGTTCTACCTACCTGTCTTCTGCCAAGCTACAGGCTATAGGCATCTTTGTTAACCAATAGTTTTAAATTAAGGAGCAAGATTTTCACAACAAAAACTGGTAAACGTGAGAATTCATTCACAGGGAAGTAGACCTTTGGGTACAGAGTTTAGCACTACAACACATAGCAACAGACTAAACTTCAACAAAAAGTGGCTGTGGTCAAACCAGAATGCCTTGTCACCAAATTCTTAGCAAGACTGACCCTTTCCTCTGAAGAGCTCATGGGGCAACTATGAAGATGTGAAAACTACCACCAGTGATAATGAGCAGGGTCCACAGGGCCCAGAGATACTAAAAGGTCAGGGATGTTGGTTGCTATTGTGAGTACTTCTTCAGCTCCTCAGATCCCTCAGGGAGATCTGGGATGTTGAATAGTACCAAAAGCTACTATCTACTACTTGATTATCCTGTAGAATTCACCAAAAGTTTTGGGTTTGTTTCCTTTAAAAACAATACACTGTAGTAATGTCACAATCCCCATGCTTTCATCTAGATGTGCAGTGTGTGTGTGTGTGTGTGTGTGCTCATACACATACATGGAGATGCCTATAGAGAAGAGCTGTTGCCATCACATGTCTTCTTGAGTTGCCCTCTAGTTTATTTGCTGAGACAGGATCTCTCACTGAACTGGGAGCTTTCCATTCAGCTACTAGATTCTCTGACCAGCAAGTGGCAAGGTCTGTTTGTCTCCACCTCTCCAGGGCTGGGATTACAGGCATGCTTCTGTTCCCACCTTCTTATGGGAGTGCTGGGAATCTGTACTCACTGAGTTCATGTCTTCATGCTTACACAGCAAACACTTTACCGAGTTACTTCTCCAGATCCCAGATTCATTATTTATATAATCTATCTCACTTCAGCTCAGAGCAAAGGTATAGCGAGGAGGGTTAAACGTTCTGCCTTTGAGTTCACAATTGTCTGTAGCAGTCTAGTCACTGGTGAAGTTTCCTGAACAAAGATGGGCTTTAAAGCTCCAGAGAAACCTGTATGACTTTCTCAGAGGTCTGCTATGGCTCAGGGGCTCTTAATGTTTCCCTTGCAATAAAGAACCTGCACTGATATAAAACACACGTGTGCATTCCCTAGCTCTGTGCAGTAAAGAAATGAGGACTGTAGAGCTTAGTGTGGCCTCAGTATGACTGTGAGGAACGTGCATCTTAGTTTCACAAGAAGTCTCTGGTGACACTTGAAAGATTGATTAAGCACTGCAAGGGAATCTCAATAAAAGTTAAGAATATATATCTGGGTTCCCTGAGGGACAAGCCTGACTGCATAGGGGTTGATGTCAAAAGTATCCCCTCTCCAGGAAAAAGACATCGGGATGGGTATGGCCCTCATGCCTCACTGGACAATGACAGGGGGACCAGAGCCATTACAAGGTCCCATTCAATTACTGGAGGTCAGGCGTCTATCCCCGCCTTCTCAAGATTAGAATTGCCACAGCCCTTCTATACTTAGAGAAGGGAGGAGATGTCAGGGGCAGCCCTGCTTATACACTGAAGGCCTAAAATCAGCCATAGGCCTAAAATCAGCAATAGGCCTGTCATACATGTATACTAACACCAAGTCTTGGGTCTCTGTGGATAAACACTGAAACAAATGGCTATAAGCTATTGTAAACAGGCAGTTTTTGTGACAATTTACCAGCCTGAGTAGTCATAGACCTTGTAAATAGGTAGCCTTGGCAGATAATACCAACTTAGATAAGAACAAGTGAATCATAGGCAGAGTCATAGTGACCTATCCCCTGAACCCTCACCCAGCCGATACCCTGTTCTGAAAGATATCTGTATTCCCCCTGAACACCCATGCTCCAGTGTCATCCCCTTCCCCACATCCTGCCTTTTGGTGTTTATAACCCCTGTGTGAATGAGTATAAATTACAATTTGAAAAAAAATATATATATTAAAAGTGTATAGAGTAAAAACAAAAAAAGAGAGAAGGATCTGAAGAAACTTCCATGGGTGACACCACGGAACAAGCTAATTTATGCTCAATCCTGTGTTTATGAGAGACTGGGTCAAATCTTGTGGAAATCTGTGGAGAAGTGTTTTCTTGCTGGCATCAAGATGATAGGTAGTTGAATTATTAATAACTTGTCTCTGCTAAAAGCTCCCTAAACTAGCTTCATTACTGCACCCAGTCGTCTGTCCATCCATTGATCTGTGCATCTGTGCAACAAATACTTATCCAATGTTATATGTCAGTGATTACAAATTTAGGCAAATAATAGCCAGTCTGTTCTCTGGTGGGAGATTTGTAAAACCACTTCTTCACCTCTAAAGTCTTTGCTACACAACTGAAGAGACTGTATTCTCTAACATGAGACTTGGTTGGACAAAGAGTAGTTAGTAAGCAAGATACAAACAAAAGCTTGGCCAAGCTTGTGAACGAAAGCTTGTTTGCATTCTTACCCTCTCATCACTATAAGAAAGTGTGTTTCAGCCTGTTGGATGGTTAGAGATGGTTGAAACAGAGATGGATTAATATTATTCTAGCCAAGAACATCTGGCATCAGCTAAAAGCAGCTGATCTGCTCCTGTTAATGTATCTCCCGAACACATGAGGCTGTCTGACTGAGACAAGATGAGCTGTCTAAGATCAGTCAGAGCTGCCCAGTCAACCATCCTAGCACTGATAAGGATTGCTTATTGCTGAATGCCATTGGACTACTGTGAGAATCGTTAACGATATAGCTCTGAAGACTCTTCTTGTCTGTGTATCTTTTCTCCTTGACAACTATGCTCCCGTTTTTCTTAAGATGTATTGTGAGCCTGCCAATTTTACACTCTTAGATGTCTCATCATTTTTTATTTAGAAGAATGCAGTGGCAACTTGAGACATTATCTCTGTTTGCATTCATTGGTGATGAGAAACTCAGGACGAAGCTACGAAAGTCTTATGAGTGTCTGGAGACACTCATAAGACTGGCTTACTTGTTTACCGTTCATACAGCACTAGGGAAGGACGCCACATCACACATATTCTGTGTGTAAGAAAATGGCACGAGGAGGCCATTTATATTATAGTGTCCTAGAGGATGCTTCCGATTGGTAAACAAACCAAACCAGCACAATACGGAAAGTCCCAGTACAGAACATTGAGCCCAGTTTTTGAATTCTAGACATATACTTGTCAAGAAAAACACTCCAAAAATAGTAAAACACAGACAAATCATTTGCTCATTCATGAATACATGATGAATGATTAATGTGGATAAAAGAGTAACTAAATAGTTGGGTTTTGTTTGCTTTTGTTTTTAATACTACAAGTGTGTATAATTAATATTGTGGAATTGATATAACACAGAAGTTCTGAAGAACTAGAATTCGGGTTCACAATGTACTTCAAGGTGGAAACAGGAAGGTCTGAGTCACTAGGAAAACTGCAGGGGACTTGACAATGCAGTGGAAGGCATGTCAGAATTTGAGAAGATTTGGGATGAGGAGGCAAGGAACAGTGCAGGGAAAGGGCACTAGGATCTAAGGAGTGGGATGCCTCCCTTGGGCTACACAGTTTATAGATAGTGTGTCATGAGCCAGTTCACCACAGAAATGGGTAGAAATGATTTTACTCGTTCTAAGACCCAAACAACCTACTGAGGTTGCCCAGCATGTGCTTAAGCTTATTTGGCATAGGCCATGATGGCCTCTTACCAGGTGACATTATGGAAACTCAATTCTTGAAATGACACAATCTGTAGTCCATTTTAAAGGTTGGTGGCTGGACTTTGTAGAGGATCTGTTGTGGAGTATAGAGAGTCTTGGGCAGCCCTGGGTTTGAAGCTGCTGCAATCATCAGGGATGCAATTCTGTATAAGACACTTGGCACTCTGCCTTGGAGTTTAAAATCAGGATGATAGTCCCACTTCATAAGGCAAATTGTGCATTGTGCTACACATTGATAGTTCAGCTCGGATAATATAAGAGTGAGGAGGTGAGGTCTCTGTATGAAAGCATAGCTTGCTAGTTCCCAAAAGATCATTGTGGTTTAATTTTTAATACCTTCCTCATATTGGAAATGGGCTGTTTTAAAAGTCCCCCTGGTGACTCTTCTTGCTAAACAATGTATTGTTTCTTAGATTACATCGAAATTTGAATGTCCTAGTCAGGATAATTACATCCTTAAAGCATGGACTCTAAGAGCTGGCCAAGCACGGAGTAAATTGCAAATAACCTACCCAGTATTTGCTATCCAATTCTTTCTTAGTATAATGTTTTTTGAAGCACTAGTGTGTGCAACTAACTCATCCCATAATGCATTGTTTCTTGCATTTAAGAGTGGCCAAGGTGCTATCAACTGAAGCCCACAGGGAAGGCACCAGGAAGAGTCCCGTTTATTCTTGTTCCTCTTTCTCATTTTCTTGTCTGAAATGAAAGTTGACTGTCTAGAGACCCACAGACATTTTACAGTCTTGAGAATGGAAGTTGTACACTTAGGATGATACAGCTGTGTCCCTGATGACTTTATATTTGCAGTATCAGGTATGGATTGCCTATCTTTAGTCTCTCTTTTTTTTTTTTTTCTGAGGCAGAGCAATAGGCTTCTATTTTAAGCCTCTGTTAGTTCTGCTCTCTGATACTAGCACCTCACTGCCATTCCTAACTGATGCCTCTAGCAATATTAATGATATCATCAAATTCACTGGGCTGGGGCAGGTTTCAGAATTGAACATCACAGAAATAATCATGCCAAGAATCTCTCCAAGCATCTCATTTATGCAAGATCACACAAGAGTAACTAGTTAGTATGTTGTTTTTCAGTAAAATTTAGCCATTTGCTTTGACTGAAGAGTTATGGTAGGAAAAGTCTAATCTTGAATGACTTGGAGGGGGAATCTTTACTAGGAGAGTCATGGGTATACTAGGTACCAAGCAAAGCCATAGGTATCCAGGACAAGGTAAAGATGTAAATGAATGGGTGGGTATAGGGAGGACATTACAAGCAAAAGGAACAATGTTTGCAGAGGTCACATGAACTTGATCTGTTTGAGGGAGCTTCAAGTTCTTATATAAATTGAATAGAGTAATAGATATAGGCATGATGTGTAGCTGAAAGCAGCAAATAAGGCCCCAAAACAAGGCAGAGATGCAGATCCTGGTTTTGTATTTGATTTGGTTTGGTTTTAACCAAACTCAGGCATTTCACATGTATCATCTTTGAAAGACCATTTCTGATGGTAAGGAAGACAAAGATTGACGGGGGACAGGGATTGGGGGGGGTATATGGTGTAAGGTGATGATGCACCATGGGTATACCGGACAGAAAGCAAAGCAGTAGTTATCCAGGTTGTAATGTGGAAATTCAGAGTAGACACAGAGTTCAGAGCACGGGGCAGGTTAGAAGTGATGTAACCTGTGATTGGTTGGCTAAGCCAGATTTCTGGCTTAGGCTTTTGGGTCGAAGAAGAGGCAACAAGCTACTAATGGAAGTTACATAGAACAAATTAGAAACTTTCAAGGTGGCACTTACTGTGTCTTCTAAGAATCGGAAAGGTCTGTTTTCTAGTTGGACATTAGCTTGATGGCAACTGGCTTACTAAAAATTAAATTTTATCGATGAGAAGGGTATACCACCTGGCTTTTCTCTGACTGGTGGAGATCTATTTCCCTGGATGTAATAAAGATGTAACCTCTGCCACAGGAAGCTATTACCTGATATTATTTATTTCCTGATAAAAAAGGAGCAAATCATGGCTGGACATCTGCAGAAAATGAGTTTGTAATAAAGCTAAGGTAGTTAATGTCAAAATGAGAGTTTCTTCGGTGATGATAAATGTCTACTCTGTTGCAATAGTTTCCATAAAACTCTGTAAATAAGAGGATAGAGAGATTGTGTAATTGTCAATGAGGCAATAAAGGGGGTGTTTGTTTATGAGGCTTGCAATCAAAAGTGAGCCCTAATTCTGATGAAAAATGAAAATAATTTTGGTGTATCAGTTTAGCAATTTAGAAATCTCTGTTTCAGAAAAAAATCATTTTAATATGTGTTTAACATTCATTGGCTAATAGAAAGAAATGTGTAGCATACCACTGGGAAAAACAGGCCGTTTGCCACGAGTGGGAGCAGAATGCTAATAGCTCAGAAAACAAATAATAGCCTGATGTTGACCATTCTGTCTACATAAGGGTCCTTTAAAAATTGTTGTTCTGGGTGATTATGGCTTATAAAAATCTACTGCTTGATGTCTGTCTGTATTGGGAGCAAACAGGATGTGGCACCAAGGGATGAGGAGTATCTTCACTTCAAACACCTGTGACCTTTTCTCTTTCAAAGCCCTTAATGAAGAATAATTAACTGCTTCTGTGGTGTTGAATATAACAGCAACTCACTGGCTCAGTATACTCTGGATGAGAATGCCATTGTCACACTCTTGTGGGGGTGGAGGAAACCCTGAGTGAACGTGTATTGTTGACGTTGGCACAGCCATGCCAAGGATACCAGTGTCTCAGACCCATGGAGATGGCAAAGCCTTCCTCTGGTGCAAGTGTAAGTGCTGATGAATGTTTCACTTTTAGCTAAGACCAGTGTAGAGAGGGCATCCATTGTGCCTTCCCTCTTCTTCATGTTTCCAGCCTGAAACTGATTCTGGACATAGACCTCCTACCGTGACTGGCTAACACCTCCTCCTCTGCCATTCATAACAAGTGTACAGAGCTTCCAAGTTGAGTAGTAGGTGTCCTCTGTCATAGCTAGCACAGCCTTTCTTCATGCATGTCTGGCATTTCTTCATTCTCACATTGTGCCAGTCTACATTTTCAGTACCAATCCATGCAGAGAAAGGCACCTTATTGCTGCCTCTAATTCAGTTTGGATATGCAATGTAGGGAAACAGATGCAACCACATCCAGGATGTTGGTGATCCTCTAGAACAGTTCTCAGCCTTCTTAATGCTGTGACCCTTTAATATAGTTCCTTATATTATGGTGATCCCCAACCATAAAATTATTTTCATTGCTATTTCATAACTATAATTTGGCTACTGTTCTGAATCATATTGTAAACTTCTGATAGGCAGGATGAAAGGTTTGACCCTGATGAGTCACGACCCACAGTTTGGGAACTCTAGAGTATAGTTTTAGTAATCATGGAGTTCTAATGGGGAATAGTTTTCTTGGATGCCTGTAGGAGACACCAGAAAAGGTTCCTCTTTTAGGAGTCAGGTATCTAGAGCCAGTTATTCAGACTAGGCTGCTTCAGCAAAGACACCCAAACATCAGTGGCTCAGAAAAACTAGACATTTGCTCCTTGTTCACTGTAGAGTTCACGGTAGAAGATAAGGGCTTATCTAGGGCAGGTAGCTGTCTCTGTTCTAACGGCCATCACTGATTTCAGTTTCTTCTCACCCATTGTTGTGCTTTCTTGTACGTGACTCATGTGAAAGGGTCATTTGACCCTCACAGAGTTCACGACCCACAGGTTGAGAACCACCACTCTAGAATATAGCTTTAGGGATCAGTGAGTTGTAGTGGAGAATAGTTGGACTCTTATCCACATATAGTAAAAGCCAGGCTGTAAGAATCACACCCTCTTTCTAAACCAGGGCGAGTGAGAGTGAAACCAGGGTGAGTGCAAGTGAGAGCAAGAACCTTTTCCTTTTCAAAGATACTATCTTGCAGTTGCTCTTCTTATTAGCCAGACTACCATCACATGAGCACCATGGTTACCTGAAATGATTCTGAAGATAAAGTATCTCACTGCATGGCTGAGTCATCAGTTAAAACCAAGTTTTCTAGTACTGAGAAGACCGGGCAAATGAGCACGCTGGGGATGTAGTCTCTGCCACTCAGCCCTTTATGCTCTTCCTTACTGCTTGCTTTCTTTGGGGGTGAGTTGGACATCATGGGTGTTTGAGAATAGGTCTCTGCATCTTATTGATGATTCCCAGATGCAGATTGTTCATTACTATGAGAAAACTGTTGGAAACCATACATTTCAATGTTATATTTAAGATGATACAATCTAACCATTTTATATGCTTTAGATTTTCATAGATAGAATTATTTCTGTCCTATTATGGCAAACAACACAGTGGTGATTATATTGTGCATCATATTTGCCTTTAATATGAAACCATATTCAAGGGAGATATCAGTGGGTAGGACGGGTTTTTCTGTAGCTTCATAACCCTGACCAGGGAAGTTGGCAATTAAGATTTTCTAAGAGGTTCATGTCAATATTTGAAATTCAGTGGAGTGTCTTGCACATTTACTAGTGAAAGAAAATGTATTAAGAGTATGTGTGTATCTCAGAATAGAAAGCTGTGTTCTATTAAAGTCAAACATACATAGAATAACTTAGGCTTTTGTTTGTTTGCTACATTAAGTTGATATTGTTCTAGAGATGCCATAGTGCTCAGCAATGTGTTTGTGGCTAGTGAACTGAAAGCTTAGGAGACACTGAGAATTCCCCCTCTGAGAGCCCCCAAAGAACCATTTGGGGTCACAGTGTTACCAGAGCACTAAAAACATTTTAGGATAATTACTAAATTTGTAGTTTGCCAACCCTGTGCTGTCTGTTCTTAACCACTAAATCATCTCTCCAACCACAAGATAAGCTTTTGACTGTCCCTTCTGCCTTGTAGTGTTCTCCCCCTGACACGTATCCCTACCCAATCCTCATCCTGCTTCCCCAACTTTCCTGTATCCCTTATCTGTCCCCCTTTCCTTTGCAGGTTCCTTTTCTGTCTCTTTTGCAATGCAGGTGTTCCTCAGGGATCCTCTGTCTTCTTTTTTCCCCAGGTTTCCTTGCCTCGCTACCTTACATCACCACTTGCTCTTGTGTTTTCAGGTATGTCTTCATGCCACTAGCTACAGATCCAAATTTCCAGCTCCTCCTCCTCTCCTCATTTCCACACTGGAATCTGCAGATGTTTCTTGGACTGCTATAGCAGCAAGTCCTAAAGTCATTACATCCAGCGCTTACCCTATCACCATCCCTTCAACGTCAGCTCCTAAGCCATATGCTGCCTCGCCTAGTCAACCGCATCTGTGCTCATTTATTTGACAAGCCAGGAATCATAGCATCAGCCTGTAAGCTTCCATCACCGACTGTCACTTCTTCAGAGTTTATTAGAATATTGTGACACAATACTGCCTTCCTGGACTACCCACAAGGATCTCTTACTTACTCTCTTCATGTTTCTGGTCCATCTTCTGGCCAAATGCAATTTTCCTAATTACAGTTAAAATGTCCTTTCTAAGTATACATGTCATCATTTTATCCCTTCAAATTTAAGGAAAAATGTCCCTTTCTCCACGAAAATCAAACTTTTACCTGAATTACAATTTTCATAGCCTGACCACAGATCATTTCTCTTGATCTATCTTTAGCCATCAACCCCCACCTGTAGCTCTAGGCCATTTCTAAGTGGACTTATAAAAATACTTAAGCAAGTCCATTCTTCCAAATTGCAATGTGATACTACTTCTGTTAGAAACCACTCTCTCTCTCCCTCTCCCTCTTCCTCTCCTTCTACCCTTCCTTCCTTCCATTCTTACTTTCTCTCTTTCTTTGTGGTCTGGCTAACATTCATTTGGCAAACATTTTGTTAGTAAATTGTAGTGTTACCATGGAACTAAGAACAGAGTAGTGAACAAAATTTTAAAAGTGCCTGCCCACCAGCGTCAGGACTTTTAATCATGTTCAGAGTCATTTGTCATGGATGGCATCCAATTAGAGCTTGTTTGTAGATTGGAGGGAAATTTTTCACTACACTTTCCCTAGGGAGACACCCTGAGAGGCTCACCACACTAAATGAAAAACTAAATGATGAGAGACCTTATAGAAACAATACTCACAAAAGTGCTAAGATCAAGCAGTAATCAGCCATTCATTGGAAATGAACCTGGGAAACCTGGATAGATTCCATGTGCTGCTAAATTGTTGTGATGAGCTCTATCTACCTTCCTTAAATGAGGGAATGATGGAGAATAACTTCTCTGATTCCCATGGCTAAGATTCAAATCTTTTAGAAAAATCATTAAAAACTAAACTTTCCACTTGGCTATGCAAGATAAATCAATTCTAGAGAGTGGTGTGTAATTAGCAACACTGTTTTGTATCAAAATTTGCTAAGAGGGCATGTTTTATGTATTCTTATTTAAATGGGGAAAAAGATGTGAATTATAGAAGGGAATCAGATTGACTTATGATACAATTATACCCTATGGTCAAACATCTGCACCTGCTTGTTGAAACTGAAGGTAGCAACTGGAGGTACTGAAAGTGGTGTAGTCATCAGAGAGGAGATGCTGATGATTTGACTGTGATAGCAATAGAGACAGAGAAAAGTCTTTGCGTCCAGGATATCTTGGTGGGAAGAGACTTTCCACTGTGTACTGCTCCAAGTCTGTGCCTTAGTTAGACTTTCTAAGTAGAGCATTAGATCTACATGTATGTAGTGGTCCTACAATCACAGCACATCACCATCTTCATCCTTATCACCATCATCATCACCACCATCATCATCATTTCTTCATGTCTGTGTACTTTGCCTAAACATATGTAATTGCATTATGTGTGTGGGCCTGCTGTCCATAAATGTCAATAGAAGAACTCAGATTTCCCAGAAGTTGAGTCACAGATGGTGTGAGTCACTGCCAAATACCAGGAATCAAACTTGGGTCCTTTGCAAGAGCAACAATTGCTCTAAAGTGCTGAGCTATCTCTCCAGTTCCTATCCAGCACCTTATTTTTAATAAGGTTATTTAATATGACTTAGAAATTAGAATTATATATACATATTTAAAGTATACAACTAGATATTTTGATATACACTTTTATTGTGAAGTAATTATGCAATCAATCTTACATACTTTTATCTCAGAAAATCATTATCTTAAAGAGACATTTCATCTGCTGTATTGATTTTCATGTTCTTCACAATAGCTAAAGTATATAAAATACCAACATCTTAATTTATTTTTAATTGACACAAAATATTTCTATATATTTATGATATATAGTTGTATAATTTATTTATACAATGTATGGTGAGCAGACTATGAAAATTGACATCTTTGTTTCTTTAGATATTATAATTTTTATGTGTTAAACATCAGATTCATCCTTTCTTGCTATTTTTATTTTTAAAGCATAAATAAACGTAAGGAAAATTCTTTAAAAACATATTTGATGTCCACTCCCACAGAATATGAAGCAGTGTGACAATACCTGTTTCTCCACTGAAAAAAGATGTCTATGAACTATCATTGGATACCTCAAGCTGGGAGGCTGGGATGAGAGACAAGCTTGGTCCCAAGCTTAGCTTCCTTTGGGAAGCACAGGGATATTTGGCAACCCTATTAAAGGCTGACAGAACTTATTGCTGAATAAATAAAGCCAGAAAACACATACTTTTAAAATGAAGACAAATGCTTTTTAGGTTGATTTTATTTTCTCATTTCTCTACAGGGGACCAAGTGGTCCAGGAGTACCGTAAGTAGAATTGGCATTAATCATGATAATTTACCTTCTAGAAAGAAAAAAAAATATTCCCTGAAGTTCAAGATACACAAGTTGTATTTTTAAATTTCTGGCACATTTGAAAATCATAGTCTTATTCTTCTGAGCAATTACTAAACACAGAAGAATGGAAAGACCAGGGGAGTCTTGTCAGACTTTGGTACTTTCATTTAGGATGTTTATTTAGCTTGGGGAGGGGGACACTGAAGAGAAACAACATTGTTAGGCTTCTACACCAGCATGGTTCTAGAACAAGATTTTCATGGAATCTTGATAGGAAAAGTAGAGACTGCCTAGAGGAAAAGAACAGAATCAGATAAGAGAAATATGAAGTTATAACCAATATATCTACATGGACAAGCTGAGAATATATCTCTCTATATACCTGTGTCTACATCGATATCTTTTTGATCCCTCTGATGTCTTTCCTCCTGCCTGCACTGTGCACAATGAGGTAAGGGCTTTGAATGTGCAGAGCCATCATCTAAGATTTCCCTGAGGTCACAGGAACCAGAGCCTTTAGTTAGAGCAACTAGGCAACCAGACTCATTTGGTTTCACAGTAGTTTGCATCATACACATTTAAGTGTGTAATGTGGATAAATACTTCTCTGTGCTGAGTTCTATAAAGCAATAGCCACACAAGCAACTGTATTCTGACCAGTTCAACTCCTCTGCCCACTTTGCCAGTGGTGGCATAAACTTTTTCTCTTCTCCTTTCCTTATTTCTTCCTGTTTTCCACTTAATGGATACTTTTTTTGTCCTACACACACACACACACACACATACACACACACACACCCCACAACACCACACCAAATTTGAAGTTGCCTTGAGATATATGAAAAATATAAAAATAACAGTTTCCGTTTCTTCTCTGGATTGCAAGAGTGAGAGACAGCAAGGGCTGAGGTTAGCATCTGGCAAAAGAGATGATCATTGTTTTTGGAAGCCAGAAGTTGGCCAAAAACCCTGTTCTGAGTGTCTCAAGAAGAGAGAAAATGTGATTAATTATAGTTGTTAGTTTTTTATCAACTTGACACAAACCTTGGAAGGGAAACTTTAATCGAAGAATTGCCTCCATCAGATTGGCTTCTAGGCATGTTTTTGAAACATTTTATTGATTACTGATTTATGTGGGAGTGCCTATCAAAACCATGGCTGCAGCTATCTCTGGGTAGGTAGTCGTGGGTTGTATAAAAAATCGAGTTGAGAGAACTATGGAAAGTGAACAAGTAAGCGACCTCTCTCCAGTTCTTATCTTAGTTTCTACCCTCACTTCCCTCTATGATGGACTATAACTTATAAGGAGAAATAAACCATTTCCTCCCCATTGCTTTTTGGTTAGTGTTAGTTCAATGAAAACAGAACTAAACTAGTACAGTTTCAATAGTTAGACATATACTAGTTGCTCAGTTCTTCTGAACTAGTTCAACTAGCTGAACTAGTTTTTCACATTTTACTTAGCTGCTATCAAGCTTTTTGACATATTACTGCTTCTCCATTCTTCATTCATTCAATGAGTTGAATAAGGGATATAGAGAAAGATACATCATAGAATCATATGAATCTGGGTTCTTGATGGAGCAGCAGTTTAAATATTATGCTTCCAAAAATCAAGGGTACCTTTAAAATGTCACACCCATAAGGCCTTCCCTAGACCTCAGTAGCTTTGAAGGGATGGATGAACACAGGGAAGAGGATGGCCTTTATAATCTAGAGCCTTCTTCTATTGCAAGTCAATCACATGCATTTACAAATGTCTGATGTAGCATGTGATAAGAGGAAGAGTTACAGTTCAGGTTCCAGGGGAAGGAACTGTGAATTCATGAACTTTATTGGGGTACTCTTAGTGAAAACCCATGAAAAGTGGAGGAGAAATAATGTATAAGAAGGGAAGTCAGGCTTTGAAGCTATCACCAAGGCCTTGGGTGATGCTGAGGAGAACTGTGGCCCAGGAGCAGCTCTGTGTCTGGGTTGGAATATGGTGAGGGAGGTGGCTTTCATGGCTCCTTATGGATCAGTTGTTGGGACTTCCCTGAAGGGAATCATGCTTGTGAGTAAATGACTTTCCTCAGTGGAACACAATCCCTATAGAGGAGCTGCCTGTTGCTTCTATTCTTAGCAGTTGCGGTAAAAAGAAGGATCTAGATGTCACAATTCAGAGCCCACTTGGCTCCTGCATGAACCCTCCTTGCTTCATATATATCCCGGGAACCACTCATGTGAGATTACAGTGGCATCCTTTTCCTTAGAGCAACTTTTAAGTGGAATTTTTGTGGGATGCACCACAGTCTCTACTGTTGTCTGTCCCCTTTAGGGATGCCTCACACTTTTAAGCACTTCCATAGCTTTCTAAGGTTCAGCTTCTCTTAGTAGCTGCTCTGCCCATTGTCAGCCATGATATGCAGAAGTTGACCAAAGCCAAGATGCCTATGGACAATGCTGCCCCTTGGAGCAGTATGCTTCTTATTCTGTTTAATAGAGTACTTTCTGGATCCTCTTCTAGGTTAAGCTACTTTGGTAGGATTGTCAGCATTACCTGATATACCTACAATTGTATACTTCTGTAATGCTTTTCATCTTTCCTTTCATTTTATGTTGCATGACTTAATATGAGCCATTGCTTTCTCTAACTCCCCACAAGCCCTCTTAGTAACTGAAATGTTATCACTGTCTGGGTCTTGCTAAGCATTAAGCACTATATTACTTTCATGTCTGTCAGTACTACTCCAGTATCTGCCATCGTTTTTCACCCACAATTAGCACTCATAAGTCAGTCTCACATGTATTCTGGGATTTGTCTAGATCCTACAGCTGCTTTGGTCTTTTCTTCCTTAAAAGCAGTAGGAAGTTAAAAACGTAAGTCACTTTTTGCTGTGACTTAAACCTAGTTATCATTTCAGTGGACAGAAGGGAGCCGTTAATAGATCCTAAGTAGAGTCTCCATTGACTTACATGAGAAGGATCATTCTACTTTGTCATCTACCAACATGACCATGTGTGTGTGTATCTGTGTGGATGTATGCCACTTCAGTACATGCCTATAGAAGC
This sequence comes from Grammomys surdaster, assembly GCF_004785775.1. Lineage (NCBI taxonomy): Eukaryota > Metazoa > Chordata > Mammalia > Rodentia > Muridae > Grammomys > Grammomys surdaster. The sequence continues at coordinate 17,301,022 of NW_021604613.1, forward strand.
CAAAGGAGGACATTGGGTCCCCTGGTGTTTGGGAGCTGCCTGACATGTGTACTAGGATCTGAACTGAGGTTTTCTGGAAGAACAACAAGTGCTTTTAACACTGAAGCCACCTCTTCAGCCTCATTTCACTAACATTTTACTGGAAAGAGTGGGCTACTTCTCCAGGACATTCAGGAGAATTTGAGCACTCAATACTGTTGAATTGATCAACATAGACATCCCCATCTCAAGCTTCATAATTCCCATTTTTTTCTATTCAGGATCTTAATAGTGGCATAGTAGACCTGCCAGGACCATTGAGTTACAGTGAATCATGCTATTCTTATTTTTTATAAATAAAATAAAGGGCTTTGTCTGCCCTTAGTGGTGGGAGATTTGTCATTCAATTGCTCCAAAGCAGGATTTGGTGATCACAACTGTCTTTAATTAAGTCACTTATCCACCTTCTTCTTCTTCTCCTTCTCCTTCTCCTCCTTCTCCTTCTCCTCCTCCTCCTTCTCCTTCCTCCTTCCTCCTCCTCCTCCTCCTCCTCCTCATTATTATTATCATTGTTTCTGTAGCACCTCATACACCAGACATGCTCATTGTGACTGCCTCTGTCCATGTGCACCAATGGTGAACATTTTCTGTCATTCTGGGGTGTGTCTGCCTTCAGTGGTAGGGCCATTGTTATTCATGGAATCATAGCTGAGCCAGCTCCAAATCTTATTTTGAAGCATTTTTGACAACTTATAACACACAGATCAAGTTCCCCAGGAGGTAGCTACATCTGGATTAATCTTTGTGGGAAACAAAATGAAATAGGGGCAGACAGAAAGAGATCTCTAGTGGCAAGGCATTCACAACTAAGACCCCAAACAACTGCATTGCTTGTTCTGATACTGTGGTCACTCTTTGTAATCTGAAATCAGGTCACAGTCTAAGCCTTTATATCCTTGGCCTGCGATTGGATATGAGCCACTTTCAAGATGGGAATGTGAGCTTAGGTTAGATTTCTCTCTTCACCAAAGAATATTCTATCCAGAAGAATTCAATTATGAGCTGTCAGTCTTCGCACTTGGAGTTAGGGGACTGTGGGATTCTGTGGTGAAAAGGGGGAAGAAGCTATTGGAGACTTCAACTGTAAGTTTCATGTGTTCCTTCTGTGACACATCCAAAGACTGTTTTGCTTTTAGCTATATGAACAGATACAATGTCATCGAATTGTCTGAGAATGGGGTTTAGGATACTAAAACAAATTTGAAGTGATGAAAGAGAAATCATTGGATGCATCCAGTTCTATAAAAACAGACCCTTCTCATGGTGGTCACCTCTTTAAAATTCCTCCCTTTTCTCAGCCTAAGAGAGCCTGAGGTTATTAATTTCAGTCTCCCCAGGTCTCTATCCTACAAGCAGTATGGTTTATCTTCTTAGATAATACAAACATCAACAGATGTGCTCCCTCCTCTCCAGACAGGCAGATTGGAAGGCTATTCCCAGCTTGATGAATTGTAAATTCTTCCACTGATTTAATGAGAGTTGGTTTGGGAATGCAGGACAGAAAGAAGGTGGGAGAACAATGCAACATTAAATACAATTGTCCCTTGATATCTGCATGAGATTGGGATTGGTTCCAAGTCTGAGAATACTCAAATCCCTTACACAAAATGTTGTATTTGCATATAACCTATATACACTTTTCCTTACATTTTAAATCATCTCTAGATTACTTGTAATACATAAAACTATGTAAATGCTGTGCAAATAGTTGTCATACTGTGTTGGTTAGGAAATAATGATTAGAGAATAGAGTATATATGCTCAGTACAAATGCAACTCTTTTTTTTTTAATTTTTTTATTGGATGTTTTATTTACATTTCATATGTTGTCCCCTTACCCCATCCCCCACCCACCCAGGAACCCCCAATCCCCTCACACCTCCTCCTTCTTCTTTGTGGATGTAACCTCTATCTACCCCCCCACTCCACCTCCCCACACTCAAAACTCCCACCCCCTGGGGCGTCCAGCCTTCATGAGGTCAAGGATCTCATCTTCCACCTGTGCCCAGCAGGGCCCTCCACTCTTATATATTCAGCTAAGGCCCTGGATCCCTCCATAAGTGCTCCCAGGCTGGTGGTTTAGACCCTGGGAGCTGTGGTTGGTTGGTATTGTTGCTCTCCTCATGGGGCCACAAATCCTTTCAGCTCCTTCAGTCTTCACTCTAACTCCTCCATTGAGAACCCCATGATCACTTCAATGGCTAGTTGTGAGCATCCGCCTCTGAATATGTCAGACTCTTGAAGACCTCTGAGGAGACATCCATATCAGGCTCTTATCAGCATGCACTTCCTGACTTCCACATCAGCATCTACCTTTGGTGACTGCACATGGGATGGATACTCAGGTGGAAAGGTCTTCAGACGGCCCCTCCTTCAGTTTTTGTCCCTCGCTTTGTCTCCATATTTGCTCCCTTGAGTATTTTGTTGCTCCTTCTAAGAAGGACCGAATCACCCCGACTTGGTCTTCCTTCTTTATGGACTTCATGTGTCCTGTGAGTTGCATCTTGGGCATTTTAAGGTTCTGGGCTAATATCCAATAATCAGTGAGTGAATACCATGTGTGTTCTTTTGTGATTGGCTTACCTCACTCAGTATGATAATTTCTAGTTCCATCCATTTACCTAGGAACCTCTCAAATTCATTGTTTTTAATAGCTGAGTAATACTCCATTGTGTAAATATACCACATTTTTTTAATCCATTCCTCAGTTGAAGGACATCTGGGTTCTTTCCAGCTCCTGGCTATTATAAATAAGGCTGCTATGAACATAGTTGAGCATATGTCCTTATTATATGTTCGAGCACCTTCTGGGTATATGCCTAGGAGTGGTATAGCTGGATCCTCGGGTAATGCTATGTCCAATTTTCTGAGGAACCGCCACACTGATTTCCAAAGTGGTTGCACCATCTTGCAGTCCCACCAACAATGGAGGAGTGTTCCTCTTTCTCCACACCCTCGCCAGCATCTACTATCACCTGAGTTTTTAATCTTAGCCATTCTGACTGGTGTGAGATGGAATCTCAGGGTTGTTTTGATTTGCATTTCCCTGACGACTAAGGATGCCGAGCATTTCTTTAGGTGCTTCTCGGCCATTCGAGTTTCTTCTGTTGAAAATTCTTTGTTAAGCTCTATACCCCATTTTTTAATAGGGTAATTTGGTTGCCTGGAGTCTAATTTCTTGAGTTCTTTGTATATATTGGATATTAGCCCTCTATCAGATGAAGGATTGGTAAAGATCTTTTCCCAATTTGTTGGTTGTCGTTTTGTCCTATTGACAGTGTCCTTTGCCTTACAGAAACTTTGCAATTTTATGAAGTCCCATTTGTCAATTCTCGATCTTAGAGCATATGCCATTGGAGTTCTGTTCAGGAACTTTTCCCCTGTGCCCAAGTATTCGAGGCTCTTCCCCACCTTCTCTTCTATTAGTTTCAGTGTATCTGGTTTTATGTGGAGGTCCTTTATCCACTTAGATTTGAGCTTTGTACAAGGGGATAAGAATGGATCAATTTTCATTCTTCTACATGTTGTCCTCCAGTTGAACCAGCACCAACAAATGCAACTCTTTAAAACATAATTTCAAAGCAATATTTGTTGAAGCCGTAAGTGTGAAACCCACAGACATATGAAGGGTTATCTTCATTCTATACATAATGGGATGAATTTCAGATGTACATAATTATGTGCTTCAGAGATGGGGCAGGACAGTAAAAGACAGTAGTAGATACCGTAATAGAAATATGTATTTTTTTAAAAAAAAAAATCCAGTGAAGGAAAGTAGGCTTCAGAAATAACAAGAAAAGCTTCCTGGAGGGCTATAATTTGAATAGAACATCAAAAGGCAAGTGAACACTCCATGTGTGTAATTCTATAGTTTTTGAGTTTGTATATTTATCTATTCAGGCTGGTCTAACATAATAGGTAAAGTTTTACTCTTCTATTCTGCATTTTCCTGTATCTCATAGTTAATTTTCATGCATTTATGTGTGTACATGTACATGAGAACACAAGTGTATGCATGTCCACTCACATGTGTGCTCACACATGCGTGTAAGCTCAAAGTTGACGTCAGATGGCTTCTTCAATTACTATTTACTTTATTTAATTAAAGTCTCTTGCTGAACCTAGAGCCTACTAGTGTAGGAGAAATGAGTCAGCAACCCCTCACCAGCTCACAGTGGCTCACAGAAGTGTAACAGTAGCTTCCACTCCTGCCAACCCCTTCAGCCTGCCTGACACCTGGAGACAAATGAGGACAGAGCAAGTGACCAGAACAAATCAGATGGTGCCAACTACATAGAGCAAGCAGTCATGGGCCAACGGGGGGGGCAGATGGAGGGTATAAAGGCTTGCCTAGTTCTTGCAATAAACTGCTTTTGCCACTTGTCTGACTCTCAGAGTCTGTGTTATTAACTTTGCACCTTCTTACTCATGACCCCAAGGTTCTTGGTTAGGGTTGAAAGCAATATACTAGTTCCAGACAGTCTAGCTAACCAGCTTGCCCTGGTAGTGTCCTGAGTGCTTGAATTGCAGGTGGCTGTCATTCCTGCCTGACTTTTACATGGGTTCTGGGATTACAAACTCCAGTCTTCATACTTGTTTGCAAACAAAATTTTCAGTGATTTATTTCCTCAGCCCACTCTCATTATTTTTACAGGGGTCTAATTATTAAGACACTTCCATTATGCTGTTGTTCAGCAGCTACTGTGATGTTTGCATATATATGGTATGGTATTATGAGGCCTTATTGCTAAGAAATAGTGGCAGATTGGATGCTCTTTTTATTTGCTTTCTCTTTGTTTCTATTTGCCAGTTGAATGTTGCTGTCTCCTAGTAACAAGAGACAAAGGAGTACACCCGTAGCTGGTACAGTTACTGCAGACATGAAGCAAAGCAAAGACACAAAGTGATTCCTAGTTCTTAACGTATTTTGGTTCTCTGGGTGGTAGACCCAGATACTCAGAAGAGATAAAGTCATGATATAACCATAATATTTTTCCAACTCCTACAACATTTAACTAAAGTTTATGTTTTTTCCTCTACAGGTTTAGTATAAGTCATTGTAAAAAATAGAAAATTCAGACAAGTAAAAATTATGATTAATTATTTACTGATAATTCTTAGTGAGATAGAAACAGCAATTTGGCAATTGGAATGGTAATGGTGCCACTAATAAGAGATTATTTTTGACTTTTATGGTAGAGTTGCAGGAATCAAATTCATACAAATACATATTCACATGCATGCAGATATACAGATATACACAAATATATACATGCATGTATATACTCATATACAATCATATAAAATGCATGTGCATACTCTTATACACATAAACATGCATGCAACAAATACACACACATGCATATCCATGCATATAGACATCATACACTAATATACATATACAAATACATAACTATATATATGCATGCACATGTCCATGTATATAGACATTCATGCACTCATATACATATGCACACATATATACATGCATGCATATACTCATCACATGTGCACATGCTGCACAAATTCATAAACACACATACACATGCACACATACTCATATATGAAGATGCACACACAAATACACATGCATATACAAATACACAAATATGCCTGCATGCACACAGTCATATGTACACATACACACATATGCACACATAAACATGCATGTGTATATGTGTGGATATGTATATGAGTGCATGTATGTCTATATACATAGATATTATGTACATATATGTATGTGTATATAAATGCACACACATACACATGCATGGTATGCACATATATACATATGTACTTATACACACACGCATAAATACACACATATACATGCACATATATACAATATATTTGCATGCACATACATATACACATGCATTCACATATGCACATATGCACATATACACATGCACACATGCACACACATGCATACACACATCCAGATGTGCACAAATTTTACACATGCATGCACACCATTGTGGTGGTTTGAATAGGTATGGTCCCCATAGATTAATGTGTTGGAATGCTTGGGCATAGAGGGTGGCACTATTAGGAGGTGTAGTCTTATTGGAGGAGGTGTGCCTTCCTTGTTGGAGGAAATGTGTCACTATGTAGATGGGCTTTGAGATGTCCTATGCTCAGGTCCTGTCTAGTGTGATCCAGTCTTCTCCTGGCTGTCTTTGGATCAAGATGTAGAAAGCTCAGCTCCTCCAATATGTAATCCAGCCCCAATTAAATGTTTTCCTTTCTAAGAGTTGCCTTAGTCATGGTGTCTCTTCACAGCAATAAAACGCAAACTAAGACACACACACACACACACACACACACACACACACACACACACTACAATGCAGTTCATAGCTCAGGTTTTCTAAACAATAAGAGATAACCCTACTCTTCCTCTTCTTTCCTTCATGTTTATTTTAATTAAACTTAGGCTCTATAAACAATTAGAAAATCTACTCTTGCAAAGCTCATGGAACAAGGAGACAGAAACGCCATTGTCCAGTTTCAGTGAGGCAGTTTTGAACATAACACAGAATTCAAGATGGTTGAAAAGCTAGTGTCACTGTACTTTCCTGAGAACTCTTGTGTTTCGCAAAAGGAAATGGCAGCTATTGGCCCTGGCACTTCAGAATTATTTTAGAGCAGCACTCTCAGGTGTCATGGTTACGGTGATGTATAACGTAAAACAAGATTTGTTGATTTAGGAAAACTATAGCACATATAAAAACGTCTGTTTGTAACCATTTGCTGGGGCTGTCTTTAGAGGGATTTGATTGCATCTACTAAATCTTTCTAAATGAAATCTCCCTTGTGGTAGTTGTAGGTCTGCACTGGGAGTCCTGTTGGAAAGAGTTAAGATACAAGTATTAGGGAGTGGAGCAGAGCTTTGAGCAACAGACCTGTGCCAAGAATATTGATGGGATGACAGAGGATGACAGCCCTGTCCTGGAAGTGAACTAGATTATGAAGGCAGATGGTCAACTCAATATATGTCACTCACCATAACTTGCTCTAAACTAATTACCTAATGCAAGAAACAGATGTCTGGAAAGCCTCATAAACAGAAATGATATATGGGTGACTTTTCAGTTTAGCCAAAAGGATGGTAGCTATTAAAATGCCATTGATGTCCCAAAATAGAAAAAAATAAATTAAGTGACATTTTATTATTCCCACTCCCCCAGAACTCAAAGCACCCAATAACCAGTAATGCGACCCATGCATATTATTAGCTATAAAATCAGGCTGTTTATGAGATTGCTTACTTTGTGCAGGTCATTGTGCCTTTATTTAAATTATTGCTTCTGTGAATTAAATTGTTTTCTGTGACCCATGAACTCCAGTGCTGCTTTGGAGGACTCAGTGATAGACAAGCTCTGTCCCCATGCTCCACAGATGCTTGCTGCCTCCTTTACAGGAAACACTGGGAAAGCTAAGCCTTGTTGGAACAGAAACAAAGTCAAGCTTCTCAACACTGCATTAGGTCTGAAGGCTCTAACCCTGACATGTCACACGACCTGTGACTATCTGTGTCCTAATTCGAGAGTTCTGATCTGATCAAAAGTAATCTATACATTTTAATGTACATTCTATCATTTCTGTTTTTTTTCTTTTCATGGCCCTTAATAAGAAATAATGTTTGATCCACCCACCATCCCAAGAACAGCTGGCAGAAGTGAGTTGTGCATGGTTTCCTGAGCCCCATTGTCTAGCTCTGGGCTCTCTCTTTGGTCTGGAGGAACACTGTGGGACCACAAGAGCATCCTGCTTCTCCGTGGAAAGCTTGAGGAAGCGACAAAACTACCTAGCTTGGAACCCTGCCGGACCAATCTCATTCTAGTCGGATCCACTCGCTCTCCCAGCTGGTTCACCTGATACACAGCCTGTAGAGGTGATTTGAATGCGGTGGGTCTGGAGGGCCGTTGAGGAACCCCAAGAGTGTCCTAGTTCCCCGTGGAAACCTGGGGTGGGGCCCTAAAACTAACTAGCTTGGAACCCTGCTCTACCAATCCCAACCTAGTCATATCTGCTCACCATCCCAGTTGAGTCCAACTGGGACACAGCCTGCAGAGTGGAGTCTGGCTGAGACACAGCCAGCAGAGTCTGGTACCTTGTCCTCAATTGTCTGCCCATGGCTCCTATCCCCTTCCTAAGAAGTCCTGCTGCCAATGCTAGGAAAAACTAGATGCCTGAAGGACAACCTCGAAGAACACAAGCAACAAAACTTAGGGCAATATGGCACCACCAGAGCCCAGCTACCCTGTTACGGCAAACCCTGGATATACTAATGAAACTGAAGCACAAGAAAAGAATCTTGAATCCAATCTTATAAAGATGATAGAGACCTTTAAAGAGAACATGACTTAATCCCTTAAGTAAATAAAAAAATACATTCAAACAGATAGAAGAAGCAAAATGTAAAGAAATACAGGATAATACAGTCAAACAGGCAAAGGATATGAATAAAACTGTCCAAAACCTGAAAAGGAAAATGGAAGTAATAAACAAAACACAAATTGAGACAGTCGTGTAGATGGAAAACCTAGGAAAGAGAACAGGAACTACAGATGTAAGCATCACCAATAGAATGCAGGGGATGGAAGAGGGAATGTCAGGTGTAGAAGATACAATAGAAGAAATCAATACATTAGTCAAAGAAAATACAAAATCTAAAATGTTCAAGACATAAAACATCCAAGAAATCAGGGACACAATGAAAAGACCAAACCTAAGAATAATAGAAATAGAAGGAGAAGATTCCCAGCTCAAAGGCCCAGAAAATATCTTCAGCAAAAATATAGAAAAAAAAATTAACTAACCTGAAGAAAGAGATGTCTATAAAGGTCCAAGAAACTTCCCAGAACACCAAACATATTGGACCAGAAAAGAAAATCCTCCTGCCACATAATAATCAAAGTACTAAGTATACATAATGAAGAAAGAATTTTAAAAGCAGCAAGAGAAAAAGGCCAAGTAACATATAAATACAGACCTATCAGGATTGTGTCCAGTTTCTCATCTGAGACTCTAAAAGCAAGAAGGGCCTGAACAGATGTCTTGTAGACCCTTAGAGACCACAGATGTCATCCTAAACTACTATACCCAGGAAAACTTTCACTCACCATAGTTGGAGAAATCAAGATATTCTATGACAAAACAAAATTAGACAATAACTTCCCACTAATCCAGCCCTAGAGGATAGTAGAAGGAAAACTCCAACTCAATGAGGTTAACAACACTCAATGAGGTTAACACAAGAAATAAGTAATTTCATACCATTAAAACCAATAGAAGAGAAATACACACACACACACACACACGCACACACTCAGCAACCACCAACATCAAAGTAACAGAAAGTAACAATAATTAGTCATTAATACCTGTCAGCAACTTCAGACTCAATTCCCTAGTAAAGAGACAAAGGCATAAACAGAATCCATCATTCTGATATACACAAAAAACACATCACAGCAACAAAAATAGTTATTGTCTCAGTATAAAGGGCTAGAAAAAGACTTTTCAAGCAGATAGACCCAAGATACAAGCTGGACTTGCCATATTGATATCCAATAGAATAGACTTTCAACTGAAAGCAATCAAAAGTGACAGGAAATGACACTTCATACTCATTAAAAGAAAAATCCACCAAGAGGATCCATCTCAACTCTGAACATCAATGCCCCAAATGCAAGGACACCCACATTCATAAAAGAAACATTACTAAAGATAAATCATACATTGAACTCTATACATTAATAGTGGGAGACTTCAACACCCAACTCTCACCAATGGAGAGATCATTAAGACAGAAACTAAACAGAGAAATAATGAAACTAACAGATGTTATGATTTAAATAGACCTAACAGATATCTATAGAACATTTCGCCCATGCACAAAAGAATATGTCTTCTTCTCAGCACTTCTCCAAAGTTGACCGTATAACTGGTCACAAAGCAAGCCTCAACAGATACAAGAAGATTGAAATAACCCATGCATCTTGTCATATCATCATGGAATAAAGCTCTATCTCAACAACAACAGAAACAACAGAAAGCCTACATATTCATGGAAACTGAACATCTCTCTACGTAATAATCATGAGTCAGGGAAGAAATAAAAAAGAAATTAAAGACCTTCTAGAGTTCAGTGAAAATAAGGGCACAACATACCCAAACTTACGGGATACCATGAAAGCGGGACCAAAAGGAAAGTTTATAGCACTAATTGCCCTCAAAAAGAGACTGGAGTTTTCCAAATTCAAGTGGATCAAGGACCTCAACATAAAACCAGACACATTTCATCTCATGGAATAGAAAGTGGGAGATACCTTTTGAATGCATTGGTACAATAGACAATTTCTTGAACAGAACACCAAATGGCTCAGGCTCTAAGATCAACAATTGATAAATGGGACCTCATGAAACTGCAAAGCTTCCGTAAGGCAAAGGACACTGTCAATAAGTTAAAATGGTAGCCAACCATATATCTGACAGAGGGCTAATATTTAAAATTTATAAAGAACTCAAGAAGTTAAAAACCAACAACCCAAATAACCCAATTTTAAAATGGGGCACAGAGCTTAAGAAAGAATTCCCAACAGAGGAATCTCGAACGGCTGAGAAACACCTAAAGAAATGTTCAATATCCTTAGTCATCAGAGAAATGCAAAGCAAAACAACTCTGAGATTCCACCTAACACTGGTCAGAATGGCTAAGATGAAATACTTAAGTGATAGCACAGGCTGGTAAAGATGTTGAGTGAGGGGAACACTCCTCCATTGCTAGTGGGTGTGCAAACTTATACAACTACTTTGGTCACCAGTTTTGTGGTTTCTCAGAAGATTGGGGATAGTTCTACCTCAAGACCCTGCTATACCACTCCTGGGCATATACCTAAAAGATGCTCTACTATCCCATAAAGACACTTGCTCATATATGTTTATAATAGCTTTGTTTGTAATAGCCAGAATGTGGAAACAACCTAGATGTCCTTCAACTGAAGATTGAATAAAGAAAATTTGGCACATTTACACAATAGAATACTACTCAACCATTAAAAATAAAGACATCATGAATTTTATAGGCAAATGAATGGAACTAGAAAATATCATTCTGAGTGAGGTAACCCAGTCTCAATAGGTCATGCATGGTATGTACTCACTTATAAGTGGATATTGGCCATAAAATACAGGATAACCATACTATAATCAACAGACCCAAAGAAGCCAAATAACAAAAAGGGCCAAAAGGAGGATGGTTGAATTTTTCTCAGAAGGGGAAACAGAACAGATATCAGAGGTCAATGGAAGGGGATGCGGAGGGGAGAGGTGTGGGTGGGGGAAGGAAATCATATATAGGGAGAACAGGGGAGACAGAAGAGAGATTGGTGGTGTATGTGGTGTGTGATGGGGGAGTTTCTAGGACATGCCAGAGACCTGGGATAGAGGGAGGCCCCAGAGGGTCTATGGGGGGGAGGGTTGACTCCAGCTGAGACTCCTAGCAGTGGGGAATATGGAGCCTGAAGTGACCATCTCCCTGTAGCCAGGCAGGACTCCCAGTAAAGGCATAAGGACACCAACCTACCCAGAAAATATTTGACCCAAAGTGTGTCCTGCCTACAAGATGTGTAGAGACAAAGACAGCAGAAATTGAGGGAATGGCCAATCAATGACTCCCCCAAACTGAAACCCATCACATGGGCAAGAACCAATCCCTGACACTATTAATGATACTTTGTTATGCTTGCAGACAGGGGCCTGTCCTCTGAGGGGCTCCACCAAGCAGTCAGCGGAAAGAGATGCAGAGACTCATACTCAGACCTTAGATGGAACTCGGAGAATCTTACACAAGAGTTGGGAGAAGGGTTGAGGGGCCTGAAAGGGTTGAAGGACGGGGACTCCACAGGAAGAACAACAGAGTCAACTAACCTGGACCCTTGGGGTCTCCTAGAGACTAAACCACCAAAGAGTAAGCATGGTCTGGACCTAGACTCCTTGCACAGATGTAGCAGATGAGCAGCTTGGTCTACATGCAGATTCCCCAACAACGGGAACAGAGGCCGTCCCTGAGCCTATTGCCTGACTGCCTGTGGCTCCTGAGTCCCTAAACGGACCACGTTGTCTGGCCTCAGTGGGAGAGGATGTGTCTAGTCCTGCATCAACTTGATGTTAAGGTGGGAGTGTGGGGTGGTAGGTGAGGTGTTTGGGGGGGGGTGAAACCCAAAAGAGAAGAGGAAGGTGAGATGGGGGGAAGGACTTGTGTGAGGAGGAACTGGGAGGAGAGGAAGGGCTGATATTAGGTTGTAAAATGAATAAATAATTACATTTTTAAAAAAGAAATATTCTTAATTGACAGGAAAGTCTAAACAGCAGAATAACATATAGTTTCAACTACCAAGATTCAACCAGCCTTGCTAATTTTCCATTTTTACTTTGGCAAAATGCTTCTCCTCAAAAAGAAAGAGGAGAAGGACAAACTACTCAGTGTAAAACCTTGAGGGCAACCCTAATCTTGACTCTGTCTAGAGTCTTTCTATTCTGTTTTTTTTTATTAGACTTTGTAACCTGTACATTAAAAAAGAATACGCAGATTAAAAATGTATGGAAACACCTGTGTTTTGATGAAACATTATCTTGCCCAGTTTCTATCCATAGTGCTATGGGCAGAATGTGATTGTCGTTTTAACTCTGGTCTAGAATTCCATTGTTAGAGCTAGATTAGAGAATGCTTTTCTAGGGAATTTTTGATTATTTCTCCGTTTTTCTATTATCTACAGTGAGCTAGTGAGCATCTTGAGCCTGTCAGGGGACTTCCCTGCTCACTTGAGTCATCCTTTTAGTGGTTTCCCCTTTCTTCTCCATTCATTGCATGCGTTACTTAGATTTCCAAATACAGTTCAACATCCCACTATTTGTAACCCAAGTGTCTTCTCTGCTTTATTTTAAAACACTGCTCCCTGTTTTATCAGTCATTTCCTTTGCAACTGGTGCTCATTATTTTGCTAACCAAATTTTTGTTCTATTTAGTGAAGACATCAAGAGCTAATTTTTACTAAGAATATTAGATTTATGATTCACACCTAAACCTTCAGATTTGGAGTTACAATGTATCCAATTTTAATTTTTATTGTATTTTTTTTAGATGAAAAGCAGTTGACCTATTATTACATTTCAAACATTCTATTGTTTTATTCATGATCTGCAACCTGGGTATTGGCAATAGTTTTTGGTTAGACAGAGGAAAATGGAGCTCAGAGCATGAACCATAGAATACTCATTGTAAGCATTGCTGGTGCTCACTCTTGACTGCTCTTCCTGAAGATCCTGAAGTCTCTGCTGATCAGCTCCTGTGCAGCAATGGCCAGTGACCCAAACAGAAATGGTACGCCTGATCTCAGATGGGACTGAGAAGTCTTCTTTCCATCTCTCAGCTTTCTTCTGTGAGTTAGAGGTGAGAGGAGAGCATGAGATGACAGAGCTGAGCCAGGGCTGCCAGAGCTTCACACACACAAATACAAACGCACATGCACACACACATTCATCCATCCATGCTAACGCTGGACTCTGAGTGAGGAGAAAACTAAGTGCTAAATGGTGAAGTTCAGGACTAATGTGTCACTGTAGCTTATCTTGATGGATTCTCCATGCTTCTTACTCTGGGCTCTGTTTGCCTCCATTAGATCATCTGTCTCACCAAACACTATCTTAATTATTTTGCGTTCGTGTGAAGTCTTGTTTCTAATAGAGCAAGTCTCCATTCCCTCTCTTTCTTATCTTTTTCAACTTTTTATCTTCTCAAATTAATTTTGGAATCATTATGAAGGTTAATGAAACTGCCGAGACTATGATTACAATTTTATTAAATCCTTGCTTCAGTTGGGAAGAAATGACATGTTCATTATCTGAGTGTCTACCCCCGAAGCTTGATAAATCTCCTCCATTTATTAGGTTTAACTACATTAAAATGCCAGATCAAAAAGCCATGGGACCTGCCTGAGGGATCAGCTAGAGACCAGAAAATACCAGGCTCATGAGGGATGTCGAAGAACCACTGGGGAACTAACATAGTCTTCTGCTTGTCTTAACCACTCTCATTTGGCACTCATTTGAACTTGTTTGGGTCACAAAATGTTTTAGAACCTTTAATAATTAAAAAAAATAGTAGACATTTACCAACAAGAAGAGGATATAGGAGAGATGGACATGTAGGACAGTGGTCCTCAGTGGGGTAGGTTTTTACTTGCAGGGAACACTTAGCAATATTTAAACACATGTTTCTACATCACAGTTGGAACAGTGGACCTCAGAAGTGGGAGTTCTACCAACCACCTGACTGTGTCACCTTGCAGCAGCCTGAGTAAGTGTCTGAGGTTAGAAGCCTGAGATTCAGCAGAACATCTTGACAACACAGAGCCGCATGATCTGGTTTAAAAAACAAAAAGGAAAGAAAGAAACAAGCCAGGTGGTGGTGGTACAGACAGGTAGGAGGCAGAGGCAGGTGGATCTCTGAGTTTGATGCCCACCTGGTCTATGGGGTGAGTTCCAGGACAACCAGGACTACACAGGTCTACCCTTCCCTGAAAAAAAAAAAACAAACAAAACCCCCCAAAAAACCCAAAACACCATCATCAACAAAAAAAACGAAAACAATGAAACACTACCACTAACCACAAATCAAAATCTATATTAAGTCCTAAAGTACTGAATTTTGAGTTTATTATTCCTTTGCGTTTCTTTATGCTTGATTGCATGTGTATGCATTCCTAAAAACACATTGCTTTTTTTGCATATTTTTAAACTTTGTAAAAATAGAATCTTTTTAATTTTATGTGTGTGATGGTTAGTTTTAGTTATCAACTTGACACAATCTAAAGCCACCTGGAAAGAACATCTCCTTGAGTGATTATTTCGATTTGGAGGGTTTGTGGGTATGTCTTTGAAGGGGATATTTTGAATATGCTAATTGAGGTGGAAAGACCTGCTCTCTGTCCCTTTGCTAGGCATGGACCCTGAGTCACAGAAGTATAGAGAAAGCGAACAGGGCACCAGCATGTGTGCATTAATATGTTCCTCACAGCTTCTTCTCTACAGATCTGACAAAACAAGCCTTCTCTAGTTCCTGTCCTTGTGACTTTCCTGAAATGGAGTACTGAGACTGGGAATTGACATCTAAAACAAGCCTTTTTCCTGTAAGCTGCTCATGTCAGGGCGTTTGATTATAGCAACAGACACGAAACAAACATCTCTGCTATCAATTTTGTCATCCATGTTGGAATATTGAAACCATAGTTCATTTGGTCCACTCGTTTATTATATTATATTATATCATATTATATTTATTATATTATATATTATCATTTCATTGAGTGAGTGTAACACATTTTTCTCTATTATGGGGAGTTTGTTCTGTACATTCTTACATGTGTGTTTTGGGGATTTATAGAAACTCTAATGGAAACTGAATGAAACACGAGATGTTCTCATCAGTTGTATGGAAGTGTCCTGACATTCCATAGTCTTGCTATTGCTAATACTGAGTCTGACTTAATGATTTCTGTCTGTCTGGTGGTTTTCAGAGTGATTTTTATTTATAGTTTCAATTTTCACCCCATCAATTTTAAATAAAGGGAACACTACATATGCTTATTGGCTCTTTGTGTTTCCTCTTCACAAAAATGTCTATTTATACCTTTTGCCCATTAAATTGTTTATCTTTTCTGTTTTTATGAGCTGTTAAGCATTCTACCTAATCTCCTTTTTATTATATGAATTGCCACTACGTCTCACTAATTAGTGATTACTTTCGCCTGACAAATAATGCCTCTTAATGGTGGGGAGATGGCACAGCGGTTTATAATGCTTGCTACTCTTGTAGGGGACCCAAGTTCAGTTTCCAGTTGTTTGGCTCACAAGTGTTTAAAACTCTAGAGATTTGAAGCTTTCTTTTCGTCTTGGTGGCAATTGCACTCACACATAAGTACTCACAGACAGACATATACAGACACATGACTAAACATTTTTAAAAAGAAGTCTATTACTTTACTGCAGCCTAAAGAATCAATTTTAAAATGTTTTAAAATCATATTGAAAATATTATTTCCCAATGCAATATCAAAAAGTTATCCTTGAAACTTTAAGTTGAATACAATAGACAGTAAGTTATTTTGTAAGTGGTGTCATTTTATGTTTTCAATATATCTAGCTGATTTTCAAGCACCACTTATTCAAATTCTCATTATTTTTCTCACTAATATGTGAAGTACCATTCCAATTCATTAATATTTCCATATGTGTCCAGGCACTCTCTGGACTCCTTTTGTTGTATTGTTCTTACATCAATGTCACATAGTTTTTGTGATCAGCCCCTACTGACTGCTGAGACATTATTATTATTATTATTATTATTATCACTATTATTATTATTACTATTAAATTGTTTCTATTCTTGTTAACCTCAGACTTCAATATAAATGCTATCACTTTATCAAGATTCATGAAAAATGTGGTTAAGAATTTGATTGGAGGGACTGGAGAGATGGTTCAGGAGTTAAGAGCACTGGCTACTCTTTCAGAGGTCCTGAGTTCAATTCCCAGCACCCACATGTCATGTTACAGCTGTCTGTAACTGTAGTCCCATAGGATCAGATGCCCTTTTCTGGTACACACACACACACACACACACACACACACACACACAAAATACTCATATAGATTAAATGAATAGGTTCATCTTAGAATCTGATTGGAATCACATTGACTATATATACATACACACACACGCATATATATATATATATATATATATATATATATGAAGTCCATTTTTGTTTTTTGTTGTTGTTGTTGTTTTGTTTGTTCTTGTTTTGTTTTTCTTGCAGTGTTTTGTTTTCCCACCAAGGAGTATGGCACATCTTTCCATTGTCTCAGCATTGGCTGTGTATTGTGGTGATTCATTAACATTGTTTTCATCAGTAACTCTGTTTATAGTGGAGGGTCTGGTCAACATCAGTTCTACTGCCTTGACTGGTAGGGTTCTCAAGTTCTCATAAAACCATTAACTGGCCCCACATTTTTAATAAAATTTTTAAGAAAATTATAATTTGTTGGTTGAAGTTTAATAGGGTTCCACTTAATTAGTATACTAATTGTTTGGTTTTGCTGCTTTTATTATTTTTATGTGTATGAGAGCCTGTCTGTATATATGTGCACCATGTGCATTCTTTGTGTTCAGAAGATGTCAGAAGAGAGAGTCAGGTACCTTGGAACCGGAGTTACTGGTGTTTGTGAGGCACAATATGGGTGCTGATATCATCTGCGAGAGCATTTAGTGCTCTTAACTGCTAAGCCATCTCTCCAGAAGCTTTGTTTTTGCTGCCTTTAACCACTACAATATACAGAAGATTAGGAAACCACTCATTATACATCAACACGTTACATTTATGCAATATAATGGTGTTTTTATATTATACATACTAATATCAAAGACTTTCAGTTGACTTAAGATATATTGAGGTAATTTATAGTCTTATCTGATCAATTTCCTCTTCGTTGGTCTCTTCTCTAATCTTATTTCTGGAACAAATCTGAAAATTACTTTCCATTTGAATCTAGTAATATCAACCCCTCCTTCAGACTATATATGCAGGCTCAACTTTCACTACTTAAATTTAAAAATTACATTAAGGTTTTCTATCCCAAACCTCAAACACTCAAAAACTAGTATCTTACCCCTACAAATAAAAATTATAAAATTCTTCTAACCATGAGAAAATCGCAAGAACAGTAAAATGAAAGCCAGATATGTAGCACCCGCTCACCTCCTCCTCTCCTCACTTTCTCTTTTGATAGAGATTCAATGTGTAAACCCAGACCAGCCTCAAACTCACAATCTTCCTGGGAGTTGGCATCACAAGTGTGTACCACCATGCCTGACTCCACCACCTAGTTTAAAATTTCCCTACATTTACTTCATTCATTCTCTATAGCCTATAAATTGTATGTATGTATGTATGTATGTATGTATGTATGTATGTTTTATATATACACATATACATATATATATATGTATGTATGTATACTATATGTATGGTAGATGTATGTATGTATACGTGGTGTATGTATGCATGTATGTATGTATGTATGTATGTATGTATATATGCATGTACCAATCTACCATCTGTTTTGTTAAATCTTACCAATGTAAGTTATTTCATTATGACCTTTTACCCTTAAATATCTTAGCGTTTCCAAACAGATTTCAATGGTATTATATCACATAAGAAAGTACAAACTGTGTTAAACGTTTCCCAGTGATAAGTTTTTGTACTGCCTCCCTTTCCTGTGTGTCTGTTAGCTACCATTTTTTCTTTTGAGAAGGGCTTTTATAATTAGGCATAAGCTTTAGTTGTCTCTACATAGTCAAATCAAGTTAAAGTACAAATTCTTCATGTGGCATTCTGACTGCTAACAGGATCTATGTTAGGAGTTTGCAACCCTCTCAAATAGTGTACATATAGACTCCCATTTTACTTGGGAGGGATTCAATACTGAATACAAACACTTAAAGGTGTTTGTGATTCTCAGAAGATTCAGGAACACTCCTCTCAGTGTGCCTGGTTACCCAGCATCTCACATAGAGCTGCCCACATTGACTTATCATAAGAGCTACACATTAGAAATATTCCTATGCTCTATTTTAGACTGTATATTGCTGATGACAGGCCGAACAGGAGTTATAATATTTAGTGAAGTACAGGGAAATAGATGTGACCACTAATTAGGGTCCAGCTTATGGTACTGTTGTGGAGAAGAATAATTTGTGAGCTTAAATTCTATTCACTCTCGTGATCACATATATCATTAAGGGAAGATGATGGCTGAGCTGGGCTCTTTGTTAGTCTGTAAAATGAAAACATTCTCTAAAAGTTAAAGCCTCCTATCTGCTGACAGGCACTAATGGCTCTGGGGCTGACGTGTTAGCTTAGTTCAAGTATTTCATAGATGATTAGAGTTAATGAGCAAAGTGTAAGCAGGACTCGACTTAATGAATGTGCTAATTGTTTTTCTTGCTGCAAATATTAGTGCTTCTTTTAACCATAATATGCAGAAGATTAGGAGCCAATTCATTATACTTTGTCTAATGAGTTATATTTATACGATATAATGGCATTGTTAAATTCGCACAGTACCCTTCTTAATATTCACAGCACTTTACTAGCGCATGCTATTTTAAGCTCAAAGCAGTTCTTTGTCAGTTGGGAAGGCAGGAATAACTGTGCCTATTTTACCCTGCTTGTTATGAGCCCAGACTCTGAATTAACGTTGCCTTGGTTGGAGAACCAGCTCAGCTTGTCTACCAACTGTGTGACCTCTGAAAAGCTACTGAACTCTCCGTGTCTCATCTGTCTTGCTCATAGAGAAGGAGGGGATGGTATCCATGTTGTGGACTATTGAAGAATTTGGTGAATTGATGCTTGTGAAGCATTTAAACTCTTCCTGGGAACAACCTAGACCTCTAAGCATGGAGGCAGTAGTTTTGATTACAAACATCCTTCTGTCCTCCATTCCCCATAGAACACCCAGAGCATTCTGTGAAGACTGAGAGACCTGCATGGTCCCTGGCTATTTGAAACACCTGGGCACATCCTGTAGCAAGGGAAATGAAATCCAGAGATTGACTGTGGCCAGGTGTAATCTGCCCCTGCTTAATCCCACACTTACCTTTTTTCTACCCATTCCTGGATCTGATCTACCTCTGCTTCTCAAACAGCCCTAGCTCATTCCTAGCTCCAACTTCCCTTTCTCTATATCCTCAGGCTCCTCTCAGTCATTGTGGCAGCTGAAGGCAGATACAGGAACACAGGCCTCATCTCAATTGGCTCTTGCCCCTCCCCCTCCCCCCAGCCCCCACTTCTCCTCTGTTAAATGAAAAGTGTGAGTTCTTGTGAACCTCAGGGCTAAGGTCACATTAACTATCAGCTCATTCTACTCTATTTTGTTCTCAGCACATAGCACACCAATACAGCAGCTGTGTGCACAGGAGCTTTATCTGAATATATTTGTAGTGGTGCCTGCCTCAGACTTTCCTGCCTTTTACTCTGACTCTTATATGTTCTCTTAGCCAATAGTTCTTCCAAGTTCAGTGTGTTTCAGGGTTGCCTCTGGGTGTTTTGATTCACCAGTAGGAAGGATCTCTTGGGGGTACTGATATTCAGGTTGGAACAAAATTCAGCTCATGAAAGCTTAGTGAGGAGAGTTGTGGGTATTACCAACAGCAGGTGCCAATCTTCTGAACTGAGAAAACAGCTACAGAGCTTATTTGAGTGACTGGTGGTGGCGTGGGGGTTGGAATGGCTCAACTGTGGCTGGTGAGCAGAAAAGGATTGAAGTTGATAGAGAAGAGGGGTAGGGATCTGGTCAGGTAGTTCCTTTCTTTGTACCAGGGAGAGCAGGCTACAGTCTGGGCTCTGTGCAGGGTAGTGGCTGAGGGTGGGGACAGACTCTGTGCAGGAGAGGGACACAGTCTGGAGGGAGCAGAGATGTCACAGTAAGAGGCATTCTGTCCTTTTGCTGTCTTGTGGGAGTACCCTCAAGTGTCCTATTTCAAGCAGGTTGTCATCTGTCAAACAAATGAGTTATCCTTAGGTGTCCAGTATGCATTGGCAACAGGACTCCCACAGATACCAAATCCAGCCCCTTATATGAAGTAGCATGGTGTTTCCATATAGATAGCTGCATCCTCTCATGTCCAGGTTACTCAAATACTGGGTATAACATAAACCTACCTGAACAGATTGTATGGTTTAGGGAACAATGGCAAGAATGAACTCTGCATATTCAGTACAGATGCACTTTGAAAAATATTGTCAAGCTGCAGTTGGTGGAATCTGTGACTGTACAATCAACAGACAGAGAGGGCCATCAACTGTAAGGTGTCTCCTTCAATTCTCAACTTGGAAGGAAAATTTTCCAAGCTCACAGTCCCTGCCTAGATAGCAGTCTGAGTCATTTGAAGTATAATTCCATGTTCTGTGTCACCCATCCCACTGATCCAACCCAGCCAATTGGACTAGGATGGACAGAGGGCAGGCTGGCCAGCACTTTGTAACCCTGCTCTGCCAAGCAAGCTTAATGATGGCTAATGAATTACTCATATTAAGCTTTATCATTTGTCACAGCCTCAATAGCAGATGATAGCACTACTGGAAGTTTCTCAGAGAAAATTGTCCCAATCCTTCACAGGCCGTGAGAGTAGAGTTATGAATTAGAGTCAGAAATGAGCAGAATGTATTAGTAAACACAAAACCCAAACACTACCAGAACACACTGGCCAGGAGAGGCAGTGGCCGAGACAGAGATGGGATCTCAAGCCTGGTGGAGTTTGTTCATTGGAAGATGTAAAATGCAAAAAAGAAGGGGTCAGTCTCTGAGGTGCTAGAGCAGCACTCTCACCCACTTGAAGCTGTTTTGAGCAAGGCCTTGATGTCCCACTGTTCCTGGGTCCTTTATCATGTTGGTTTGGCTTCTTCCTTACCCATTACTACTTGGGGTAAACCCAGTCCTCAACCAAAAGCAAGGCTGACCACTGTACCCTATTTAGCAATATCTTGCTTACAAGAATTCTTCTATATCTTCAGACATATGTCTCGAAATCATTCAACAGTGCTTTTCATAGTTTCATTAAGGTTAGATGCTCTTGTCTGCAGCAGAAACTTCAGTACAGATCCCCTTTCATAGACAGGCATAGCATCAAAACAGTATAGCAGCCAATGACAGAAAGTTACTGTGAAACAGCGAAATGCCCACCTGTAGTAAAATTTCTAATTCACTGAATTACACATTCACAATTTATGTAATTTTTCTGTATGTAAAATGGAATTCAAAACATGTTTCCTAAAGGATGCAGAGATGCATCACTTCTATGCTTGTCTTACTAGCAATTCATAACTTTTTTTGATAGAATCCCAGATGCTTAGAAGGCCTATGAAGCCCTTTCTTCAGGTTCCCTCATAGCCTATTTTCTTTCATTATCTCCTAGAATGCAGTAGTTTGGCTCCGTGAAGCTAACTGCAGTATGCCATCTCATATCGCATATGTCTTTCCTTGAGGATCCTCTTTCCAATGCCTCCTCTTCTTGGTCTGAGGGAGCTCCCAATGCTATCACATGTGAGATGTGCAATTGTCATGCTACTAACTAAAACGCCCAATACTACAACAATCACATAATTTTCTTTCCCAATAAACTAAATCAAAAGACATGAATTGTTTTTACTAATTTACTGGTAAGAAAGTATCCCAAAGAAGAATGGCTTGATCAAAATGATTCCAGGGATCCAAGTTCTCTGACAGAAAGTCAGTCTCACAGTTCTAGAATTATCTTTAGGGATTTCAGGATTATGGATGAGTATTCCAAAGTCTACCTCATTAGAAATTCTGCTGCTCTCTGCCTAATGCACATTAGAAAAGGACAAGAAAACCATCAGGAAGACAACAAAATGACAGTTCCCCTGAAAATGCTATTTACATTTTAGTTATTGTAACCCAGTTCATTGCAAAACGCCAAGATCTGAGTCTGTGATTCTCAATAAAAATAATTTCTCTGACGTCTCCCTTGAGCGCCATTGCAACCTCAAGAAGCTTTCTATTAATTGAATTGATAAACACTGCCTCAGAGGTCTGATCAGTCAGATAAGTAGGAGTGAAGGGAATTTGAATGCAGAATTGAAATATGACAAGACTTTACTATTAGGCAGGAACCAATCAATGTAGCTCTAAGCCCATCATTCCAGCTTCAGAATAATGTCAGAATAAACACTGCAAAATGTTTTCTTTTCAAAGCCTAATGTTTTACAAATTACTAAAACACTATGACTCAGCAATGGTAGTTGTGTTATCTAGACATCATGGCAGAAACAGCTCCAAGAACACATGGAAGAAGTGCAAGCTTCAATAATTACAACAAGCACATGGCATTGATTCATAGCTCTGTGAATTCAATGCCTAGGAAATGACCCTCTTTTTGATGTCTATTGTCTGATAATCTTATTAAATAATTTCTTGCTTGTTCTCATAATAAATTCAGATATATTCTAATATATTACTCCTCAAAAAATCTTTGTATTTACAGTGAAAAATATATCAGAACCCAATATATATAATATATATTATATATACATATTTGCATATATGTAGAAATATCTCAAAACTACTTTTCTTGTGAACTATGTATTATATTTCCTAGTCTGTTTTTTCCTCTCTTAGGATAAATTTCTGCTGTTACTAGTTGTCCTCATGTCCTTTTGGTGAATCATGCCTCAAGGTGAAAAACACTATTTTTAACCTTCATGTTTGTTATCTGCCGTTTTGTTTCACCTGCTTTGCAACTACCTTGTGACTTATGATGGCATTCACTTTTACTCTGTGTCCCACTGTTATTTGTCAGTAATT
The DNA here is from genome assembly GCF_004785775.1 of Grammomys surdaster. Taxonomy (NCBI): domain Eukaryota; kingdom Metazoa; phylum Chordata; class Mammalia; order Rodentia; family Muridae; genus Grammomys; species Grammomys surdaster. Next base: position 17,324,515 of record NW_021604613.1, read on the forward strand.
TGAGCCTTGATTTTTTGAGAGTTTTGTATGTTCTACCAAACATTAGTGAATTCACATGATCCTGCTTGGCTGAAGGAAGATTTGTTATAAGAGATCCAAAATGGCTTCCCTTGCTGGGGTTGGCTTAGATGAGCTCAATAACTGTAGTGCCCACCTGGACAGTAGAGAACCCTCCCTCTACAAACAGAATGGAAGCTCTCATGGCTTTCTATGACCTAGTCTCAAAATCCCATTGTATTATATTATTGGTACTATTTGGAGGAGGCAGCCACAGAGCCCAAGACATTCAAGGGAAGGGGAGATAAATCCTGCATATGTAGCCATGCTTTAAAAACCATACAAATACCATCAACTTGTGTTTTTATAAATTAAGAGCTGAGAACATCTGCAAATATCACATTTTTATTTTAAGCATAAATATTTGATGTAAAATTTATAAACCACATTTTCCTCTCTACTCATATATGAAATTCAGATGTTTTAATGAGGTGTTTTCAAGTTCTTTGATCATAGTCCATTGTGAGAATCCTATTGTAATTTAGCACACACACACTCACACACACGGAGCCTATACAAAAATCATAAAACAGCAAGTTCCCTGTGTACACCAGTATTTTCTCCTTCTCAGCCTTCTTCTCTTCCTCCTCCTTCCTCTTCCTTCTTCTCTTTCTCATCCTCCTCATCCTCCTTCTTTTGTAAATAATGCTAGCTATAGCTCACTGAATGGATTTCACACTCATTTATGAATTGTTGTGACCCTAAGTTTCAAAAGCACTGTTTTAGTAATTCAATCTTCATTTTCAACTTAGGTCTAAATTTGTTCTTCTCAGACCCTTAGTTACAAGAGATCAAGAAGGTGGTTTTATTATTGGTTCTTTCTGATGTCACTGTTGACACTTGAGCCACTAAACTGAATGAAAGAAAAAGAAGAAATGAATGAACTCGAATCTCTCCTCCTTTGTTCACATTTCTCTTTAGTTCTCTCTGACATCCATGTTATGGTTCAGTGAAGCAGGAGCAGAAGTCACGTCACACACCATGATACACAACACTGCTAAAGACTTGTTGGATATATTTCTTCCCTTTTTCTTCTTTCCTTTTAATCTCTACCAGGGAAGATAGAATGTTAAATAAAAACCTCAGATACAAGTTCAAGACTACAAGGCTAACTCTGTGCTTAAAGTGCACAGGGTGAATCCTAATGGCTTCCGTCTGTGAGATAGAGAGTACACGCATGATACACATACACTCAAAGGCAGTGGAGGAAAGGGAGGGAGGGAGACAGACAGATTGGCAGACTGGCTTGTGAAATACTTGAGACATGGATGACAAGGAGTAAAGCGAGGAAGGTAAGGATGGAAAGATGAATGTGATGAGGAAGAGAGCAGAAACCAGCTCTGTGGAGCTGAGTTAGGATACAGGCATTATCTTGAAAGGTGTGGGGAAATGTTCCATCATAGGCTATCATGCTTAAGTAATCATGGGCAAGGTGAGCACATGAACTGAGGGGATCCTGTTGAAGACTCTCTCAGAGTGAGCCTGCTGGGTCAAGACGCAGCAGAGAAGGCTGAGACCATAGGCAGATGTGGAATGATGACAGGGTGGTCCATTACCCAGTGCTTTACAATAAACCACTGTGCTGTACCCAGCATCACAATGGGGAACATTTAGAAGCTCAAGGGTACTTGAATTGCTTCGATTGCTTCTAGGAACTCTTCAGACTATAATATCTGGCCCGACATGACACTGTCCTGGATTTTCCCAAATATAGATGAAGAAGTGAGAGTAGATCAAATATTTGTGTCAGCGGTTGGCTTTTTTGTTTGTTCATTTGTTTTCAAAATAGCCAGATTATAAGTATCTAGGGTTTGAGACCCATATGGTCTCTGGTACAAGTAATCAACTCTTTGTAGTTTCAAGACTGATTCAAACAATGTAAAAATGAATAATCATGCCAGGGCTCCAATAAATTCAAGTTTAGAAATTATTTACAAACGTAGCTCTCATACATCATGAACTATTGCTCTTATGATTCTTCATTGGTCATTGAAAAATCTGATGCCCATTCTTAGTTTGCAGGTCACACAAAATGAAGTGTCACTTTTCTAGACATTCATAAAAAAAATACCCCATGACAGCAAAAATAGGAGTGTTTCTAATATTCCCATCAAAATCAAAGGATTAAGAGAAAGTCATTCCATCAATCCTTATATGAGCCTTCACTGGAAGAATAAGATATTTTACAAATGCACTTTCAATAGTTTGAAAGTATGATATTAAAAATAAGATAGTGAAGCAAATATTTGTAGGCCTATGTTCATAGTGAATCATTCAAAATACTCAACAAGTAGGAATATATTTGAATGTCCATCAAAATATAAATGGATAAGCAAAGTGCAGTATGTACCAACAATGGTATATTATACAGCTCTCAAAAAGATGAAATTTTGTTGCATACTATACCTTGGATAAACAAAGCATGCAAGAAAAAAAATACAGACTAGATTTGTTTATATGAGATACTTAGAATAGATGAGAGACAGAAAGTAGGATGGTGAAATCAGGAACTAGAGAAGGGAGTATGGATAGTGTAACGGCCCGGTCTCTTCCAGTCAGTCAACGAGGTCTAGCAAGAGAGAGAGTGGGGATGGAGGGGCAAGAGACACGAAGAATGGAGACAAGACAGAGTATGATCAAATCTCTCTTTATTGAAAGGAAATCCTGGGTATTTATACACTTTTCCACATGCCCTGCCCTCGTGGACAAGCAGGGGAACACAGCTGAAGGCACTATGTCACGTGCCTTGCAGCCATGGATACCACGTGTACCTTGCAGCTGTGCACTAAACAACAAAACAAGATATGTGAGAAAAACAAGATGTTTATCAGAGTGTGCTCAGCTGTTGTGGGCTTCAGCTGTTGTGGACTGTTGAAAACAAGTTTCTTGTCAGGGTATATGGCTCAAGTTGGCTACAAAGATGATAGCTGCTTTTGGCTAGGAGTCGGCTTCCAACAGGAGAGTGAATTGTTTTATTGAAATGGAGTCTCACTTTGGGGAGATGGAAAGGTTCTGGGGATAGGTAATGGTGATGGTCGATTAATAGGTGAATGTGCTTAATTAATCCCAGAAAGCCACGTGTTGAGTTGTAGTGTGCATGGGTCCTGCTTCTGTCTCGACACATGGCTAGGGCCTTTTGTGGGACAGAGAGTGGGAATTTGACTGTGGTCACTCCATGCTGGCACTGAGCAGACTTTGGGGTATACAAAGCCCCAGGACTCTGTTCCGGGTGAGGGAGCACAGTCTGAGGTCCTGAAGGGAGTCAGAGCTCTTGGGTTGGGGGTTCCCAGACCAAAGGGCAGCCAAGAACTAGCTGGTTCTCAGGCCCTTGGGCTCTCAGGTGCTGAGCCGCTGGGGAGTCGTGACAGGACTAAGACCAAAGTGGAGGTTTACAGGCTAGATTGGCCTGAAGCTGAAGAGGAGTAGGGGAAGGATGAGCTCTGGCTGAGTTCAACGGGGATGAGAGTATTGGATCCATAGCGGTGAGTTGCTTGACTGGGTCATGGCTGACTCGGCCTGCTTGCTTGGGTTGCTGGGCCTCCGAGGCTGAGAACGTAGAGAGGTCATCAGCAGGAATTAGACAGCGGCTCTCTAGTTGGAAACCTTCTCCACAGTTCCCCATGGCAGGTCCCAAAGAAGAGAAATAGGCTATGGTCTTAAGATATTTATTGTCATGGCAGAAAATGGATAAAGCTAAACCCCCGGTATTTTCAGGGCAGGCCTGAGATTAAATACCTTTTGTAAAGAGGTCTGGGAAGGAATATTTAGTTGGCTACACCCCTCTGGCCTTTAGATATCTCATTAATATGGAGATCTGTCTTGAGGCTCTGTGGCCTGTAATCATGCCTCTACCTGTGGAGGGGCTAGTAGGGACATTGTCCTATGTGACTGGAGGACTCCACTCTGGAGGTCTTCGGACTCAGGAGCCTATGTCAGAAGCCTGGAGTCTGGGAGCGTGGTGAAATGCCTGCCGTCCCTCCGGTGATTTCCAGCCGGTGCTCGACTTGAAACTATGCTATCCTTTTACGGTCTTACAGCACACCTACAATTTAAAGTGGCCAACCTTATGTCTATGCCAGCACCACAGTGGAAACAAGAAACGGAACAACACGGTGGTGAACTTCACATCACCCAAGACAAAAGAAGAATCAAGAATTGTCAGCATGACCTGCACCTTGTAGCCTGAACTCTGACTACAAAGTGGCCGTGGTGATGCTGTGCTCTGAGCTCTTCATTCTGAGCATTTTATGACATTATGCTAGAGAACCCATCTACTCACACATTATGGTGGCTCCTTTGTCACAGAACCCATGGGCACTATAGAGAAGCAAATGCCTGAGCCCCTAGAACCTTTTTGTCATTCACCTGGACAATGCCTCCTAGACCTTTGGAAGTCACTTATATTATTATGTTGAACTCTACCATTGAATACAAAGGTTTCAGGATATTCTAGGATCCATTGTCCTCTAAAGGAGAGAGGGCTTGGGAGCTGAATCCCAGGTTTAGATATACACTCAATGCACACTGTTAGTTTCTGGTAAGGTGGAGGGCTGATTCATGAGGTGACTGACACTAGTGGGACCAGGGGGATCTGGGCTATCGTTCTCTGTAGCATGACTAATGTAGCCTTTTAGCCCACAGACTCCAGGCTCAAATGTTTGTACAACACTACTAAATAATAAATATGCACATGTCTCATCTCCTGCACTTGACTGTGAGGTAAGGGCAGGAGCTGGGCCTCTTTAATATTTATACCTCTGTACGATCACCCTGGGCCGGGCTCTGCCTCAAGTAGGCACTCAACAAATATTTGCTGAATGAATGCATACATGAATGTTAAATCCTCTGCCTGCAGACTTTCCTTTGTTTCCAATTTTCTCCTCCATCTGATACACACAAGTGCCTTTTGTGTCCCATCCGCAGATATTACAAATCCCCTCAACAATATGTCTGTCGCTCTGTGTGTGTGTGTGTGTGTGTGTGTGTGCGTGTGTGTGTTAGGGCTCGATTTCCCTCATTGATGCTGAAACAGACTGGAGGCCAAAAATAGAAACCTCCTTGACAGCTTTGCAGAGGACTCACGTCTCTTGCTTCTAATGTGTGACTCTGACTCTTGGAGATACACTTGATTTTTACCTCATTTAAAGAAAAATCAGAGTTTCTCCACATGGTGGCTGACACTGGCTGCAACGACCCTCCAAAGTGAGGAATTAGGGAACATAGGGAAATGTCACTGGAAGAATATCACAGTCATTCATCTATTTCTTCTTTGCTCCTCTTCCTCCTCCTTCTCCCCCTTCCCTGTGTCTTTTATTGTCTATTGTAAAAGTGTGGGCCCCTAAAACCTAGAGTCAGCAAGTAAACCCTGAGATACTACCCCCATGTTAATTCTGATTGGTGAATAAGATGCCAACAGCCAATAGCTGGGAAGAAGAGACCTTAGTGAGGAGGAAGTCAGAGAGGGCTTGGGTCAGAGAAGGCACCACAAGGAAGAGAAGAGCGGCCATGACAGGAGAAGAATGACCAGGAGGGAGAGAGAGAGCCGCCTTGGAATAGGAGTAAAGGAAACATAGCCATGTGGGCTGGGCTGGCCAATTGGTGATAAGAGCAGCCTAGATGGAACACGGTAGTGAATGATAGCTTGGGGTTATTGATAGGAAGGTAGATTTTAGCAGCATGAAGGGTAGGCAGTTGCCCAGCTATTGTGCTAACTAAGGTATATTTTAAAATATAAAGGCTGTGTGTGCTTTCATCCAGCAACATATATGGTTAAAGGCAGATAGAAACTCTGAACTGGGATTTTTAAAATTATTTTTTACTACATTTCCCTCCCTTCTGCCTTTTTCCTTGACTTTTCTCACTTTCTTTCTTGATGTCTCTGGATTGTGGCAGGCTTGGTGACATGTATGAGCTTCAAGCCAGCACATATGCATTTTTGAAGGAGAGGACTGTGGACACACTGTGTCTTCCTCCTAGTTTGATCCCAAAGTATCAGAATTATGGTGCGTACTGTCTCTCTCTCTCTTTCTCTCCCTCTCCCTCCCCCTTACTGCTTTCCTTCCTCCCTTCCTCCCTCCCCCCCTCTGTGTGTACACTACCTTAGTCTCAAGTTATCCATAATCCATATACATCAGCGTTAGACAGAAGGCTTGGCTTCTTTTCTTGGGAATGCTACAGTATGTTGGATGGCAGGATAGATGCGGAACCAATAAAAACAAGTGGACACCTAAGTGACGAGTGGATAAATAATGAAATGTAAGGAGACACTTTTAATAACTGTCCCTACCTATAGCAAGATGCAGGCTCCACCATATGGGCTTTATGTACTTGTTTAAGTTGTAACTACAATGTACAAGCTCAATGCACATATGTGCAGAGACAGCAGAATGCCATGGTTACTGCAGGGCTCTGGGATCAGACCACAGAGTCCTGGTCACAGGTGTGCTCTGGCCTTTTTCTCCTGCAGAGATAGAACTCACTTTCCCTGATATTTAGCCAATGTACTCAACTCTGCCTCTGGTCATGTGTCTCTGAGCATGGATGCTTCCCTCTTGGCCTCCATCCCCTTTCTTACAATTGTCTTATAGGAGATCTCACCTTACAGAGTGAATGTAAAATGCCATGATGCATAGCGTAAAAACAAAGCACGTGAATTTAAGGATTGAAGTTTTATGACCCTGAGGCTCCATGAAGTTAAGTAACTTGCCAATGCTCACTCCAGAAATATGTATCAGATGGAGAAATCAAACCCATACGAGACCCCACAACCTCCCAATCTTAATCACTTTATCTTACGGGTAGCTTGGAGAATATTGCATTGTTACTGGATTTGTGTATGAAGTGGAAAACTCACAGAGAATATGAGAGGGTTTGAGGATTCAGCAGAATGAGTGGAAAAAAGAAACAGAGACTGTCTCTGACAGTTAGTTTTAATTGTCAACTTAACAGAATCTAGCCTCTCTGTGAGAGATCATCTAGCTTGGGTTAGTCTGTGGATGAGTCACCTCCATAAAAATCCAGTCATGGCTATGCATACCTGTAACACCAGCACTGAAGGGCGGAGACAGACAGATGTAAAGACATTGCTGTTCAACTAGTTTGACCAAAAGAACTTTGGGAAATTGTCTCTGGGAGATGTTAATGGTTGTGGGAAGACACAGCCTGAAAGTAGGTGGCATTCCTCCCTGGGTTTGGGTCCTGAACTGTATAAAAATGAAGACATGAGTGGAGCATGAATAGACATGCATTAATTTAACAGTCTCTACTCTTGGCTGTGGATGTGACTGTTCTTGTTGCCCAGACTTCCCCATAATGAGAGACTGCAAACCTCGAATTACAAACTAAACCTTTTTTAAAGGAAAGTAAACCTTTCCTTTTCAAGATGCTATTGTCAGGGTGTGTTATCAGGCCAGTGAGAATTGAAGCTAAGATAGCTTCCTGCACAAAGATCTAGAGTTAACCAGACCTTCTCATCCACTTTACCAGCCACCACCTCTCAGTGTCCCTTTCTCCCTATCTTTGTGACTCAACTTTCCTTCTAGGCTAAAATGCCCATCACTAAGGATGTTCTGAAGATCCAGAGCAGTTCCCTGCCTCTTCTAGGACCTCTTAAGTTGTTTTTTGTTCTATTTTAGGACTTGCTTACCAAGGACAAGACACTTTAAGAAAGAAAATCTGGTCTTTGGTGTGTACCTCTTCAAGTGTTTCCCTGTAGCTGGGATTGACATTTGTAAGAGTGACAGAAAGGAGAGTGTGTCAGCTCTGCTCCTCTTGGGAGAAACAGAGTGTCTTCAAAGTAAGTTAAGGAGGTGGAGAAAGTTCCACGTGTAAGGCTTTCTGTGTGCTGGTGCCTTTCTATAACCCTGACACTCTTTACATCTCCAGAAAGCTGGGAAATAAAAATTGTTTTGTATACCATACTGAAGACCATAGTTAACCTTTGATTATATTTTAAATTTTCTGATTTTAGTCTCAGTCATCTTTTCCTACTCTACTGTTGGGCTCTGGAGTCTTAACAGTTAATTGTGTCCAGAGAGGATGACTGGTAAAGTAGAGATATGGAAAAGAACAGGAGAGGAAATGAGGTATAGTAGGACCCAAGGAAGGTGGGAGCAGGAATGGAGGCACAGTGACCCCAAGAAGGTAAGAATGTTGTGTCAGAGGTGCTGTGTAGCTTCTTTTGGCAGTGGAAACATCTAGGAACCAGATCTTACAGAGTGAACTCAAGGAGCCTCAACACTAGCAGGAGTCCTTCTGTCTCATTGGTCTATGGTCTGTTCTTATACCAACACTATAATGTTTGGATTGTTGTTGCCTGTCAAATATTTTGAAATCAGGTACTATGGGGCTTCCATAGTATCACATTTGCTCAAGTTGCTCTGACTGTTCAGCTTCACTGCATTTATAGTTGTTTCAAAGATGTCAATGCCATATAATTATGAAAGGACAGCCTCTTAATAAAGGATGCTGGGGAAACTGCATGGTTGTATAAAAGAAATAAGCTGGGTTTCTTATCATAGACAATATTAAACTCAGAATAGGTTAAATTCTTAAATGTAAAACCTGAGACTATAGAACGGCTAGAGAAAGTATCGGAGAAAAGCTACAGGACACTGTCATTGCAAGGATCTTCAACTAGAACTTCAAGAGCACCAACAAGGAACAGGCAGAATGACTTCAGAGCAAAAATAATTTGTACAGTAAAGGAAAAAGTCACAAGAGTAAATGGAAAATTTATAAGATGGAAGAACTATCTGAATGATTGAAAGGATAGTTTCCAGAATCTGTAAGAAACTCAAAAACTATACAGAAAAATCATCCCAAATGATGAAATTTTAAAATGGGCTAGAGAAGCAACTAAATATTTCTTCAAATAAGATACACAGATGACCAAGAGATATATGAAATGGGATGGGGGTGGAGCATGTAACTCGCTGAGTAAGAGCACTTGCTTTACAAACATGAGGAGCTGAGTTCAAATCCCCAGCACCTCCAAAAAACTCCAGTCATGGCTGTGAATACCTGTAACCCCAGCATTGAAGGGCTGAAACAGACACATCTAAAGACATTGTTGTTCAGCTAGTTTGACCTAAAAATCCTTTCAATTCTGTGAGAGACCCTGTCTTTGAGCAATATGCCAGAGAACACTCGAAAAGGATTCCACATGTCTTCCTCTGGCCTCTGCATATGTAGGCATAGGCATATAAACCTTCACACTCATATGCATATACTTCACACAGATACATACATACACACACACACACACAAGCACACACAAAGAGAGAGAGAGAGAGAGAGAGAGAGAGAGAGATTAATCATGTTATCTATTAGAGAAATACAAATCAAAAATCACAATGTGATATCATCTCAAATCAGCAAATCAGAATGGCTACTACCTAAAGTAAAAACAAACAAACAAACAAACAAACAAACAAAAACACTGGTAAGAATCTAGAGAAGAGGACATTTTAGACACTGTATACAATTGTAAGTTTGTACACTCTTTATAGAGTCCCTCAAAAATGTAATATAGAACTACAATTTGCCCCATCACTCCTACTTCTGGGTAGTTACATATTCACAGGGAAGGAAATGGGCAAGCTTGGTGAAACACCTACATACCCATATTTACTGATGAATGGATGAGGAAAATATAATATATGTATTACAGGACATCATGTTCAGTGAGATAAGCTAAGCACAGAAAGACAAATATGACGTGATCTTACTCATGCATAGAATCCATAAACACAAATCTCACACAAGTAGAAAGCAGTTATTACCACAGGCTGGCAGAACAGTGAGAGGAGGAGACAAGAGTTTGGTTGATGGGCACAGAGTTGTGGGTACATAAGAAGGATTGATGGTCTAGTGGGTGATAGAGTGAGCATAGGCAACCATAACACATTGTGTTCCAAATACCTACAAACAGAAAAATTTGAATATTTTTACGACAAAGAAAGAATAAGTATTTAAGGTGGTGGGTATGCTAATTGCCTTGATTTGGTCATTATACAGCATGTAGACATGCAGAAGTACCACACTACTCTCCATTCATGTGTTATATGTCAATAAAACAAAACAAAAACAAAATGAAAAACCTGAAAGACTCAGTTGCCATATACCAGAGCCCGCAACCTTCGGTCGGTGCATGGAAAGTCTGAAAGAGAATTGACTACACTCTTAGAATCACAAATCTCTGATACATATTTTTTGTACTTCTCTTCCTCCAAAGTGTCACTATCAGCCATCGTCTGGATTCTACCAACAAAAGCCCAGGGCATGAGGACAATGCTATAGGCCTACTTTTTCCTAGTTGATTTGCTCAAGCCTCCTGCTATGGCACAGGCATAGGTCTAAATGAGATGAACATGTAGTTTTATGCATTAGCCATTTCTTACATTCAATGTGATCTTAGAGCTCTGGAAGACTTTTTGACCTCAAAAAGTGTCATCAAGCACACTTGAGAATCTGGTCATGGATATGTTCAACTTCCAGTTCATCACGTCTTCTTTCAGGATGCTCATCATCACTTACCTGAACCATTGCAGCAAACCTGGTCCTGGCCTCCATGTCCTCTAGCCTTCCAACTGATGCTGATGTTGCATAGTTTTCATTATCATAGGCCTTTAGAATCTTCACTTTCTATTGTTTTTTGAGTAAACTGTGTTGTAAGCTCCCAATATGTTAACTGATCCAACTCAGCCTTGCTCTGTAGAGGTGGATAGATACAGGGAGAGCCTAGCTTACCCAGTCTGCCTTCACACATCTTCTATAGCAGTGGTCTTAATCTTTTGTTCTTTCTGGGTCATTTGCAGGACCCTTCAAAACCCACCCTCTATATTCCTCATCAGCATTGCCTTCATGGATGAGCAAGCTGCTTCCACCCACTCTCCATCCCTACCTTTGTACTTCTGCCTCTTTTCCCTGATCCCTGTTCTGCTCTCCTTTCATGAGGGAATCTCTTACCCATCAGTGAAGGAGTACCTCAGAAGCTATCTTCTCTTTACCACTCATAATATTCCAGAGATATCAGTTACCCTCAATTTGTCTGTCTCAGCAACGCTGTCTACTGTGTTATTTTGTGATTTTTCTTCTGCAGCTTGTCATCCCTCACTTGTCCATGAGAGTGGCTGTGAATTACTATGTGTTCTCTTCACCTCAGTCCTGTATGCTAGCACCATGCTTGTCATAGAGAATATAGATGCCCATTCAGCAAGTAGGGAGAACTGTGCACTGAGCCCAAGCCAGAACCACATGTAGTCTAGCAAGCTTGACGAAGATAAGTGAACACATTTTCCTTTGTTATGGAACAAATCATGATGTGACTTTATCTTTTAAAATGTATCAATCAGTCAAAATAATTTGGGGGGAGCATTTTCTTTTTCTTTCATTTTTAAAAACAGGATTAATTTACTTTATTTTTCTGCTATAAAAACTCTATGTGGTAGCTACAGCTGGAGCTTGGGTGCTCTGAACAGAGACTCAGGTGGGTTTTTTCACAAGGTGGTGAGTGAGTTCCTCATAGAGAGATTTGGTAAACACAGTCTCTTCCCAGAGATTGGGGGTTGAGTGGCTTGTAGGTCTTGCACATGGCATCAAAAGTAGCCTTGGCAATGTTGCCCAGGGTGACAGTGCAGCTCCTGGCTGATGTGTAGCAGCTATCAATTCTGGCCAGCAGCATCAGCTTCCTAGGCATAAGAACATAGACAATGCCAGTGTCTCCTGGAACAGGAATGAGATGCTCTAGCACAGAGACACTTCAGCCTGTTACCTTGCATGGAAAAGTGGGTTTCCCAATATTGTTCCCCCATTAGTTGCTTAGAAGACAGGATGACAGAAAGCTTAACCAAGATGATGACCCCTCTGATGGCAGTGGCTACTTTCTTGGAGCACTTAACACTAAGACCATCATGACCACTGTAGTCCTCAATAGTGTCAAAAGAATTGAACCTGGTCCACTGGCCAGCCTGAATCTGCTTCTATACTGGTATGATCTTTAAAAGCTTATCCTTTATGGATGCTTCCAGGAAAAAGTCAATAATCTCAGATTCCTTAACAGGCAGATACTTGGTCTTTGACCAAGCATCCTAGCTTGGTGACAGGGATCTATTCATTGTCTTTGACTTTATGTCCATATGCCCCACAGCATTGACCATGACCTGCCAGATCCTGATTGCAAGCTTCAATCTTCCCAAGCCCAGGTTCCAGATCCCTTGGGTCTTCCTACTGTCCCAGTATCATCCACTCTTTGGTGTTTACCAGGAGAAACTTGGCCACATTTTCCATTAGTATGTTCAGTGTCAAGTGAGATGGATCCTGATAGTTCCTTGACTTTCCTAGGAATTGAATCCTCCTCTCTAAATATCCAGTTTACACAGTTCTTTCTCCTTGGGGCCCTTTCTGGCTTCTTGGTCCATGATTCTCTAATTGTATTGAACTCTTCTAAGGAAGGTCATCTCTGGTGAATAAATCACTCTTGAACTCCCTAGACTCAGCCCGTATTGTGGGTTGAAGTGTGGTGGCCAGTGAAAGCAGAAGCTTGGTCCTGAGGCTGGCGTGCTCTGTCTGCTCAGCTAAGTGATGAAGAGCTCAAGTTTCTAAGGGCTCATTATTAAAATTCATTATCAAAATTTAAAAACTATTAAAATAATTCAAATTAATCAAAGAAAGAAGTCTTGCTGAAACAGATGCAGTTTGTTACTGTGACCCATGTGCTTCTTCTCCAGGAACTGTGTTAGGAAGAGAAGAATTATAGTTCATAAATACAATAACACCCTCATAGGAAATGCTTGATTGGATCTGAGGGGTGAAGGCCTCTCTAACAGGCCCAAGCACTACAAACTTGACACTGGCAGGTCTATCCCTTATCCCACCCCTCTACCTTGCTAAATCATTGGATTACATTCCTAGAGCTAGCTTCCAAAGTCTATTCCCTCATTTGGCCACTGACTCATTGCTGACACTGACCACCAAAGTCTAACTTATCAGCTCATCTTGGCACAGACTTCTTCTCTTTACCCTTATAATCTGCCTCTGCAAACACCTGCTACTGTCTTTACTGGATCTAGAAATAGACCTTCTCCACCCCACCACTTACCCTTCTAGAGTAATAAATCTCCTTTGTACTGAGAACTTGGTGTCTGGATGTGTTCTCTGTCAACTCTGAGCCCCCTTACAACGGTTTTGGGGTTTATTTTTCTTTGTTTTCAAGATAGGGTTTTGTGTAGCCCAGGTTGGTCCCAAATTTGCCAAGGCTGACCTTAAACCCTTGATGTACCTGCCTCCATGCACATCTTCTGGGATCGTAAGTATATACTACCACCCTGGCTAACCAATGGAAAATTATTTAACAGCTTCCACATTTCATGAATACGATCATATTCAAGTAAGGGTAAACAATCTGTGTTTTCCAGGCAGTGGTGGTGCACACCTTTAATCCCAGCACTTGGGAGGCAGGTGGATTTCTGAGTTCGAGGCCAGCCTGGTCTACAGAGTGAGTTCCAGGACAGCCGGGGCTACACAGAGAAACCCTGTCTTGAAAAACCAAAAAAAAAAAATCTGTGTTAGCAGAACTCGGTAATCATTATAGATACAGAAAAAGGCAGCTATTATGATGAGCTTGGTGGTTTGAGATGTTCATGATTTATCTGACAAGATGGCAGGGAGAAGTCCTGGGAGCTAAAGAAGAGTTGGAAAACTGAAACACTGATTGCAACAACAGTGTCCCCACTGATATGGTAGCTAGATAGGATGGAAGGCAAGGGAAATTCCAGTAACAAGTTTCCCCTGGCAATGGCAGAGGGTCTTGAAGTGTAGAACACCGCATCATCTTGCGTCCACTTTAAGTCATATATTAGTCCACGAGGAACTAGTCCCTTTGTTATTCCCAAAGTTTCAGAAAGATCTATTATGCACATTGGCTCTTTATTAGTGGTGAATTTTGAAGAGATGGGAAGAAAATAATTAACTTTTTTTCTGAAAAAAAAAGAGGAGAAAAATGGTTGTGAGTAGCATAAGAGGAGGAAATTAGCTATAGGCAATGAGAGAAAGCAAAGCCAAGAGATCAGAAAGATGTGGGGCTTGGACAAAAGATGATGAGGCTCTTGGTAGACCTCTTGGAGGGATGCTTGAGCTGACATGCTCGTCTCAGTTTGTGAGTTCATGGCTCATGGCTGAGCCATTTTAATACAAGGTGGCCAGGGGAAGCTGAAGGGCATGAGGATCCACTCTTCAAAAGGAAGGTGACACAGTAGTCTCTGTCTCTCTGTCTCTGTCTCTGTGTCTCTCTCTCTCTCCCTCTCTCTCTCCTCTCTCTGCTCTCTCTTTCTCTCTCTGTGTAGGCTCTGCATCAGCAGGCCTATCTTCTTGAGACCTCTGTATTACAGTGTTGACTTTAAAACCTCTATGTTGTATTGATCCCATGAGATGCAAGGAGGGCTTTAATGTAAATATGTGTGAATGTTTCTATAAACTCACTTTTGATAATATACATTCTTTTAACATTTATTTTTATTTATGGGTTTCATTTATTTTTATGCATATGTGTCTCTGTGAGTGTATGATGCGTGTGTGTTGTACATGTGTATGTGTATGTGTGTGCACAAGTACACATTCTGGGGACTGAATTCAGAACCCCTAGAGGAGTAGCAAATGCTCTAACCTCTGAGCCATTTCTCCAGCCTTGATATTATATACTCTTGACATCATTATTAATTTCCATTTCAGAGCTTAGTGTCTTGGGGGAGACTCAATAAAGTTTTTAAGATCAAACTCTTTAAATTTTATTGGGTTTGTGCAATGATGGTGAGCTCTCAGCTCTGTCTGTGTACAGTATGGCTATAGACAAAATGTTTACACACACCAAACGAGCCCCCTTTTCAGAGGAAAAATAGCTCCCAAAGAAGATCACCTGCTTCTCTTGACAGAGATAGTTAATTCACATACACAGATGCTTGGCTAAGTCCCTAATTTTTCAAATGGAATTTAAGTAGGCTAATTAAAATAACATGGAAATAATTTTTAGTGTGGGCCTTTATAAGCCTTTTGGTTCTCAATTAGAGTCTTGTTTCTAATAATAATAACAGGCAACAATGCACCCAGTAATTAGTAAATTAAAACCATCAAAGTAAACCTCAAGGCCTGATAAGAGCTCCAATTTTTTAAAGTGTTCTCAAGTCAAGAGGTTATTTAAAGTACAGGTTTTATAGATGCTTTCCTTTTAAGTCAAATTCTCTTAGGTAATCAGATACCGAGCAGTGTTGCCTTTAATTTTATCTGGCCAGGCCTCTCTCCATCTGTTTTCCCATAATGCTCTCATTCTCTCCTCCAGATGTTTGGCACGGGATCTCAACTTGATGTCTATTTCTTCTTGTTCTCCTTCACCTCACACGAACCTTCCAAGTCATAATTCTTTGGAGAAATCAACACAAGGAGCTTTACTTCAAGTTACCATCCTTTGCTGAACAAGATCTATCTCTAGGGC
The DNA here is from genome assembly GCF_004785775.1 of Grammomys surdaster. Lineage (NCBI taxonomy): Eukaryota > Metazoa > Chordata > Mammalia > Rodentia > Muridae > Grammomys > Grammomys surdaster. The sequence continues at coordinate 17,340,056 of NW_021604613.1, forward strand.
CAGTGCAGTTTTTTTTAAAAAAAATCTTTTTCCATGTAGAGTTCTCTAGATGTGCACATTTTGAAAAAGACACCAGAGAACAAGACACCTAAGCAGCATGGCTCATGTTCACACGAAGCAGGCACACTCAGGAACTGTGTTAGATATCAGCATTTTGCTTTGAATTCTTTCTAAAGATTTGATTTACTGAGAAATAGAGGCTTTCTATCAGTCTTGCTACAGCTTCAACTTTGATCAATTCCTCTATTCAATAGAGGGTCAAACACCTGAAGGGAAAGAAGAGGTTTCTTCAGAACATGTGTCAGGAGAGGATCATTTGTGCATGCCCACTGAAAAGACAAATGACCTGCCTCCCGCCTCCCCTGCTCTTGCTGCGTCAGTGATCTCTGCTGGTTGGTGGATCAGACAATCCAGGCTCTTACTAATCTGTCCTGTCACAGAGTGAGCCACGTGAAAACAAAGGTTTAAGGGCCTGGAAGCTAAAACATGACTTTTAAGGAAAATCTGCTGGCAAGGAAAAACTTTTCTGATTAAAATGTAGAGCAAGCCAGGAAAAGTCTTCCCAAAGCCACCTGCAGACAATCCATTATACGTGTGTTCAAAGCTGAGTTGGAACCGAAGTTTGTTGACCAGGAAGAATACACACACACACACACAGACACACACACATATTTACAAGGCTCATGAAGACATGTGAGATCTTTTTAAGGTACAAAGTGATCTGGGATAGCTTAGGCTATAGAATAAGATCAGATCTCAACAATAAAACAAGCACATTCAAACACAAACAAGAAAGGAAAAAGGATGAAAGGAAGGGAGGGAGGGAGGGGGGGGGGGGGGGGGGGAGGGAGGGAGGGAGGGA
>NW_021604613.1:17341017-17372248 GCF_004785775.1 Grammomys surdaster
AGGGAGGGAGGGAAGAGGGAGAGAGGGAAGGAGGGAAGGAGGGAGGAAGGGAAGGAGGGAAGGAGGGAAGGAGGGAAGGAGGGAAGGAGGGAAGGAGGGAAGGAGGGAAGCTGATCTTTCTGTTGTCTGCATTTTGACTTCCTCCCTTTTTACTCTTCCTTCTTTGCTGCCAACACCTGGCAAAGTTCTGATTGGCACATTCTGCACAGAGATTTAGCCTACAGCTCTCAGGGGCCCAGTGCAACTCTCCCAGTAGACGTCTTCTAAAGAGAACCTGCCATCTGGTTAAGAGACATATGTCAAGATGTAGAGGGAGAAGTGTCAAGGATCCACCCATAAGTCTGGATGGAAGGACTCTGCCAGAAACAATGTAACATCTCCTTCCCAGAACTGGAGGAGAGGAGAGTAGAAAAAGAGAGGAACAATGAACGTATGGGCCCACAAGAAATGAGAGGACAGAAATGTATGAAAGCCTGAAGGGAGGCATGCTTTGTGACTAAGGTGCGGTGTCCCAGCTCTCTGGGCAGCAGTGCACTGGATGATGGAGAGATCATACTTAGCTGACATGAATATGGAGCTAACTTGGAACCTTTCGGCCTGGCAGTCCCATGGCACAGTCTTGCTTTGATAGACTGCATTCTGGCTGCATCTTCCCAGCCTCCTAACAGATGAACTGAACTGTACCGGCCACCCTTTTATGAACTGATTGTTAAGCCAGTTGCTGCTGAGTGATCTCTGAGAAACAGCTTTGCACTTTTGAATTGTGGCTGTTTATCTATACATTAAGAATAATCTCCCAGGGTTAAGAATTAAATGTGATAACGCCCTCCCCCCAAAAGTGACCTCTTTCTTACATCATTGCTTATCATGAATCACCCCAAGCTCCTGATTTTCCAGTTTTTGCCTAAAAAGAAAGAAAGCCCCATTGGTGTTCTTGCCTTCTCCCTGCCAAGTTCAAAGTCTGTTTACTTTAAGCTCATATCGTCCGTCATCACAGACTGCTCAGTGCTGTAATTATGAAGGAACTCTTTCTTCTCTTCCAATGATTTATAAACATCACCAGAACATTGGTTCTTCCGTTTACCATAGTGCCTACCAATTGGAGGAATGCACACTGCACGTTTTCTAGATAAAAATCCTCAATGTTGTTTACCAAAAGCCCTACACAATGTTTTAAATTATGAACATTTAAATTGGAAACAATTTCATTAAAATATCAAAAATAAGGTGGAATTCTCCCCCTCCAAAAAATAATAATCAATTTTCAAGACTGTTTTAAATATCGAGTCACGGTTCCTTGAAGATTATCACTGCCTGGGTCATAACACGTACAGTGTTTTGACATAAATCAAGTCAATAATGTGAAATTGAATAGAATTTATTTTCAGCCTCATACTAATGAAGGAAGGAAACTACAATCACTTGGATAGGAGCTGCCAAACACTGGACAGCCTGCTAATGTGGAAAGATGGAATGTTTCTTTTCACTGTCCCTAAGTCATTGGGATGGCAGGTGTGCCTGGTTTATGTTGTTGCTTCTGTTTTTGATTGAAGAGTAAACTCTGCCTGTAGCCAGTTAATCATCTGCATTTTTCGGAAAACTTAATTGAGAGGTTATTCCTGGCTCTGCTTCCTTCTTCCTCTATATCTCCACTGAGCATCAGCAATCACAGTGATGTACGGCTTTGCTGGCAACTCACAGGGCACATCCAGAAGCACAGATCATGGTTGTTAGACCTGCCAGATGTTCCTGGTCCCTTGCTGTAATTAAGTTCCAACTTAGCTGGATTGGAAAGATCAGGAAACCACAGTTCTAATTAAGAATATTCATGAGTTTGCACCTTGGAAAGCGGGCAATCACATGATGTGCCAGAGTGGACGAAGTCCTCTGAGAAGGGAATAAAAGTAATAATAATATTCCAATTTTAAATAGATAGCAGGAATAGACTATGGGGCATTCTGCAGTGAAATGGAGGTATGTGGAATTGAATGAACTATTTGAACTCAGTCAAACCTGTCTTAATAAACTTGAAAGGGCTAAGCCAGGGACTTCTAATACTGGCTGCACATTATCATCTGAAAAACTTTTTTAAAAAAGGAAATCACTCAAACCTGGCCCCTCTCCCTCCCTCCTCAAGGACCAGAAAAAGACACAACATCCTCATTGCCACCTCTATAAAGAGTCACCTCTAGGCAGTTGCTATGGCAACCATAAGTGTGTTCTTAGACATCCAAACTGAGAACTCAAAGCATGTTCAGCTGGACTACGAACAGCGCTATATTGTAACATGTTCAGAGTCAAATCAAGTAATCACCCTCTACCCTTCTTTGGCTCCCAGAGGTTATCAGAGGTTACTAACACCATCCCCAGAAGGAACAAAGGACCGGTCTTCATTATGATACCTGTCTGGAGAGATTGAAGGCAGAGAATTGAATCCTTTTCTCCTGAGTCCCTTGCAACGGATGGAATTAAAACCCTCAAAATGAGGCAGAGCATAGGATTACAAGTGAAGAGAGTATGAATTTATTTTTGCATTAGTTATGACACTTGAGAAAATCACCAGTTCTTTTTGCTAATAATCTTCTCATCTAATAAAAGAAAGTTTCCCCAAGATTGTCTTAGCTAGCTGTAATATTTCTTGAAGTCAACAGTCTCCACACTCTATTGGACATCCAGTTGGGGGCTCCCACAAGCCATTTCCCCTCTCTCAGATACTCAGTTTTCCTTGAGAACCCACCCTTTTTTTTTTTTTAACAGTCTCTGTCCTGACTGCACCTCGTGTTTCACAAGAGAGCATCGTTCATGTTCACCATCATGGGATGAGCATTTGGGAGATGGGATGAAACCCAAACCTGCAGTGAAACACAATCCTGGAGCCTTATTTTTAAACCATGGTGAAATACAAGTTTTTCATTATTGTCGCTGTGCTTGAAGTTTTCAGGACGTACAACTCTAGAGATGCGAGGACAAGCCTCGTGTCACAGAGGGAGAGCACACTTATTGGAGAGCAAAGATGTCCTGGGGACCTCTTTTCAGCTATGTCTGGTGTTGGCATACTGTATTCTGCTATGGAAATCAATGAAGTCTCTTATAAAAGTCAGGTCAGTTCAGTTTGGTCTAGATTCTCTTTCCTTGTGAACCAAAGGGTTTGAATGAATGTGATCCACTCATTTTGAAAGCTTAGGAAACCAATGTCTAGCATGAGGACTTGTTTAGAACTAGGTAGTCAGACAGGGATGAGAACCACCTCCAGAGCCTTCACATCAAACATTTTCAAGGTGCACTAAAGTCTTGAATTAAAAAACTAAAAGCCTTAATATCTCTGAAATCCCCCTTTAGCCAGCAATTTCATCATTCTAGTGATGTCAATCTTCTGGTGGCCTTTCTAGGTTTATTTGCTTGCAGCCTTTCACTATCTTGTGTACCTACTAAGCAAACTAATGAGAGTCTACTAACCAATGATCTACTTCAATCACTACTTTGACACAATCTAGAAAGAATAAACAACAGAATGTTCTGTAAGTTTCTCTGTAGGTTTGGTTTCCAAGTTTATTTCCCAAGAGTTTTCCTTTTATTGAATTGTGGAATGACCATCTCAATTTTCAACCAGAGCAGAAGAAATGACGATCTTAAACAGAAAGTGTGCAAAGCCAGAAGAGCTTGGTATTTGCTAACATTGGACTCTCTAAACCATCCTTTTCAATCTGTGGCTACTACACATTTTGCTAAACCTACTGATGCACCTCAAAGGTTTTATTCTCTGTAAATAGTATACTCCCATTGAATATCTGCCTCCTCCACCCCTGGACCTCAAGGCCCAATCTCTCAGGGACATTGTTTTAATAAACTCACTCTTATGAACACTCAACCCCTATGCAAACTTCATGTGTATGAAGTGGTGGTTAGAAAACATATCTATTAACAGCCAAGTGCATTGAATCAAACATGCCTCCTTTGACTATAGCCATGGTCCAGTAACAGGTTCACTTATTTTTTATCAGCATATATGTTAAGAGTTTCCAGTATATTCAAATCATTTCTAATCTTGAAAGTTTTGATAGGAACCATATTTGATCAGGATGAATCCCACGGTATTTGGGGATCTGAAGTGCCATTGCTAACTGTCGTCATTTCATGTTCATGTCTTCAACAATGTAGATGTGACTAATTGTCGTCATTTCATGTTCGTGTCTTCAACAATGTAGATGTGATATTGTGGACTGGCACCCAGAGGCAGTGTGAACTTCAAAATCTGCATTCTGAGATCTCAGATCTTCTTCGCTGTCCTCCCCATTCCTCACACATCATCTGGGACAGAGAACGTGTGAAGCTTTAGTTGTCTCTACCTTCAAGAACTGCAGTCAGTGAGCGAGAAAAGACGAGGGAACATCCTTTAGTTTCATGTTATGATAGTTGCATGGACATTTGCAAAGTTCTCTGCTTTTCCAAATAGAGGAGTAAGAATTGTCTTTTTTTTTCTTTAACTCTGAGGAGTAATGTTAAATATGTTGATATGTAACTATTTTAGAAGTCTGGAGCATATAGAAGAAATAAGTCTGGCCTCCACTGATACCAAGTATGCAAATGGTATACAAACATACATGCCGGCAAAACACTCATACACATAAAAAATTTTTAAAAATCTAAATAAAAATGTTGTCAATTTTGAAATATTAGAAAATTTAAAAAACACACACAAATGTATCTAGATATTTTTATTGGCAATTTCAGTTTTAATTTTTTATTGAAAAGAATACTTTCAAGTTTATATACAGATGTATAAGTGTATAAGGACATAGCTGTTAGGCTTACATATGATAACTCATTTATTCACCACAATGTCCCTAATAAAATAAATATTAATATGGTCATTTTAAAATGAAGACTGGCTTGAAGATGCCGAATAGCTTTTGTGGGTAGTGTGCCAATGAAATGAACTGGAAAGTCAAGTTTACCATCTCCTAGTTTCTGTCCTAACCACATGGCTTCCTGAAACACGGTCTTGACAATGTGACAATGCCTTATGTGTAAGCTGTCAGTTTCTATGCTATGTGCTGTGCACTTGCCATTTCTGTTTATGCTCACCATCCTGGGAAGCACATAGTGTTATCTGCACTAACAGATCAGGAAACAAACCTAAGTATAATCCCTGAGGTCATAGAACTCATAGCTGGCAGAGTGATGCCACTAAATACCATTCAGTGTTCAGCTCATATCGGTGAAGCATGGGCTCTGTGCTGGGCAGCCAGGAGGCAGAACTAAGCCTGAGTGAGAAGGAAAATACTCCCCTTCAATACTTTCAATGTTAGTAATGTCTCTTTGAATAGAGGTATTAACACATGCAAAAATGAAACAGCAGGTACTGTGAGAGCACTAATTTATCTAAAAGTAGACTTTGATCCTAGCAAAGAACCCTGAGATATCCCAGAGCCTTTTAGACTATCACTGGACTAAGGCTAATTCATTTGCTTTTAAATCTAGGGAGAGGATCTGATTCCTCTTGGATTCCAATATCACTGTCTTTTCTTTTTCATGCCACCCAAGCAGATATTCTGCAAGGTAAGAGTTTCACTTGGCTAGCTGCTGTCCATTTCCTTTCCCAATCCTCACTCTGTCTCCATTTCCTTTCTCTCTCTGCTAGGCACTACCCATGAGAGTTCTATCCCATCTGCTTCCAGTTCTATGCTTGCCCAGTCTGTTTTCAAATCCCTGTAATCTGTTGTTATTCCAATGCAAGCATGAAAGGTCCTAGGGTCATCAATCTCTCATAGGTCCTAGCATAACCATTTTTATGTTACCCCCACAAGTTACTCATTACAAGATCAAACCCAAAGCCTCAATTGAACTTCCTATGTTCACTATAATCCAGGTGAGATATGCAAATCGTTCTCACCTGTCTTCCCTGGCAATAGGATGCAAAGAGCAACACACTATAAAACCACTGTTTTCATTGCTTCCTGAATATTATTTTAGACATTTTTGTGTCAGGTAGACATAGAAGTTTTAATTATCAAGCATGTGAAGTGTGGTTAAGATTACTAATAAATAAAAGAGTATAGAAAAACATCAACTAAAATTTCCAATTAGAAATATAGAATGAAAAAATTTTAATTTAGCGTACATGGATGGTCTTTCAGTCTCTCTGTCTGTTGCTGTCTCCACCTCTCTCTATGCCTGTTTGTCTCTCTCTCTCTCTCTCTTTCACCTTTTCCCATCAGAAATAGGGTTAAAAAGTAAACTGTGATCTTTAGGTACTTGTCTCTTTACTACACTGACTGCAGGACTACAGGACTTTGGGACAATTTCTAACATATCGATTCTCAGTTACCCCACTTACAAGATGGTGGTAGTAAATGCTTGATGGTATCATTTTTAGACTTAAATTAATGCATATAAAATGCTTGGCAAAGAGGTATTGAGTTACTACTGAGGCTGCCAACTCATATCACTCTCCTATCATATATCATCACTCCTATCATATCAACTACTCATATCATGGAACAAACCATGTCATATCATCCTATGTATTAAACCCCTAGGACTGCACTAGATAAGTAACACACTGATATTTTTAAATGAGAAGAATTCCTTCTCTTCCAGCAGGAATCCTGAGGTCATGATGCAATAGGGTGGCATTTTATTTGGGGCAATGAGAAAGTTCCTGTAGCTGCTCACTTCTGGTAGAATTCCTTGGCATATCTTGGATGTGGCTGGACCATTTTCTCTATCTTCATATAGTCTTCTTCTGTGGCTTTGTGGGTCATATCACTTTCTGCCTTTCAGAAGGATGCTTAGGATCGCATTTAGTGTCCATTCCGGTTTTCTGGAGTAGGTTCTTTAATTTGCTCATGCCTACAAGATCCTCTTTCTAAATAAAGTTATAGTCACTGTTTTCAGGGTTATAGAAAAAGGTACAGGCCTGTCTTTAGGGCAAATAGCAGCCTTCCCTCCCAAATTAGAATCTAGTTGAAAGGAATGATCTATTTCCTTCATCTGTGTACATTTCGTAACATTAAAATATCTAGAATTATAAAGAGAAGATGACTGATTCATGTATACTCACAAAACTATTAATAAGTAAAAGACTGAGAAGTATTTATCAAAGAGGGCTTGCTTGGACAATTGATCAGAGTATATGTGCCTATGCTTTCTGATTTTCAAAGTCAAAACAGGGGAGGTACCTAACTAACATCCATTCAAAGATAGCCCTGATCTTAAATATTTTATAATTCTCTAACAGTTGTAGATATCAATAAATTATTAGGGGCAAAATACCATTAAGGTTGTGTTGCATACCTAGCCATTAACTATATAGTTCAGTCCTGCCCTGAGTGGCTCCATGCTGGAAGAAACACAGCCACAGAGGAACAAAGCACCAGGGCTTGCTCACTTGCCTCTCAAACATGTCACTAAACTCCCATTCTTCCCTGGTCTTTATTGACCCCAAACAAGCCTGCCATTCATGGTGCCCTATGTTGCTACCTTTCTGCATGAGATACACTTCCAGACTCTCCCTGTTTTCTGAATTCTCTTGGAGACTGAGAGACACATCTCCATTAGGACACAGATGGAGAAGGCAAATTGAAGAGTTCTAAATAGACAGCTACTGCTTTGCTTGAACCCAGTAGCCTCTACTTTTTGCCTTCTGACTGTGCTCACTCCCCAGAAATGAATTAGCTCTCTCCTGCTGATGTATACTATTTCAATATCAGATGTTTGGCAAATGGTCCACCTGGGTCCTGTCTAAATAAGATAAATAATTCTTCAATGAGTGTGAGATTAAAAAGACAGAGTGTTTGTATGTACAAATCCATTTTCTTTCTTAGTATTGCAGAAATCACAAAACGAACACCAAAGCAAGTCTCACACTTTTCATTGCAAAAGAGAAAACTCAGAATAAAGGTCTACTACTGAATGCATTGCTTGGTCCGAGGAGAGAGCCATGGTGCATTAAATTCAATAAACCACTCAAGCTTCTGATCGAATATATTATGGGAACACTATAGGCTACAGTTTAAAAGATTAGTCCAGGAAGAAACAATATACTAGTGTATTGGCTTTCTTGCTGGCAGTCTCAGCTCCAGGCAAAAAGACGGTGCTACCTGATAGTTACCATAGCAACCAGGCAAGTGTTCAGCTGGAGCATTTCCAAACAGAAAAAAAAAAAATCGCACACCATCCACGAGTTGCTGTTTGAAGAGAAAGAGGATAGACAGTGCTGGGAAGATGGCAGCATGGATGTCTGCCAGCACAGATTTTGCAGTGTAAGGCTACACAGCTTCTGAGTTTTGTGGGTTCTCACCATACCTATTTGGGGTTCCAATTTTGGTGGTGTGGTGAGTGATTTGGGGGGCAGCAGTATAGAAAAATGAATGCTGTCCCTGCAGGTCTGTGTAGGGTCCACTTGGCTAAGATGTGCACCTGCTCTCATCATCAAAGTGTCGTTCTCAAATAGCTTACCAGATCCACTTCTGGATTTTACAGCCACTCACACTGGGATACACATCTACCTAAAATGCTGCACATGCTGGCTGCCTCCCACACTTGGACCTTGTACACCAATTCTTTAATGGTCAGATGCTTTTAAAGGAGGAGGAGTTCATTCAGTGTATGCAGGATCCTTTCTGTCTATCTCAACATTGACCTAGAGAGTGCAGTTGGTGTCTTACCTCTGTCACTCCACAACCAGAAACCTCTCTTGTCACAGCATCCCTGGAATGTTACACCTGACATTTGCATATTTCTTCCTTTATTTTCTACCAGTGTTTAGCTTCATGGTTGCAGACTATCCCCGTGGGCCAGATCTAACCTTTTATTTGACTTGATATCTAGCCAGTGTTTAAAGACTGAACTGACATTCCCATCAGCTTGCATGTACCATTCTAACCCATGTTCTTGGTATTGTTAGTGCCAAAGGGTAAGCATCACTTTTAGAGCAAGGTCTGGACCCCTTGCCTGGTCCATACCCACCATCACTTACCTGTCAGGCTTCTATAACATCTGAAAGGTCTGAAAAGTATACAGTTCTTGAGGGGTAGGGTCAGCAGCTCATGTGCTAGTCATCTCTCTCCATTGCTAATACATGTGCTTCCCCCGAGAGACACAGTTACTTATTTTGTGTATATGGCAAAGCATTGAATTTTTAAAATTGCATCATCTGTTTGATGCTTGCTAAGGTTCTGCTTCTCTGATGCATTGTGAAGTAAGTACATTGCTTGTGTGCTTGGCATCATGATGAATATAACATTGGAAGAAAGGAGGTTTTGGTAATGAGAGCTCCACCAGAGCTGGAGCCCCAGCCTAGGTGTTTTTCTTTGCTTAAAATAAAGGGAAGACTGTGTGAGCCTCTAGCTTGTATCACGATAGCTGTCACAGGGCCCAGCTAGGAACCCATTTTTGTAGCAGTTATGTACAATTAATTCATCCATTCATGGATCCATCCATCCATTCACTTGATCAGTAACTATGTCAGGTTCGACTGGTTGTGCTTGACAAGCACGCATTCTGAAGAATAATGAGGAGGAAGAAAAGAGCCCAAGACTTCATCCTCATGATACTTAATAGTTGAGAGCACTCTTTTTTTCCTTGACCCACAGAAGCTAGAAATGAAGTTCATGACCAATTCTAGAGACATCAAGTTACAAGAAACAAGAGTCAAAATAAACAGAAAGAGGAGGAAATACAAATGCCAGTAAAACATGTGTGGGAACAGATTAACTTTCCTGACAGTGATGAAGCAGTGGAGTGTCTTGTTTAATACTCTCCAGACTCTTCATGAGAAGATAACGTGGCATAATCTTTCAAGAGGGTAGCGCGATGATAAGTGTGAAAACTACCTACACATATTTTCTACTTTGAAATTCTAATACTGGTTCTCTTGGGAAACAAGAACAGACACAGAGAGTTATGTATAGAGATCTGGATCCGTGAGGAAGATTGTTTAGTGGATAAAAAACTTACTATAAAAGCCACAAGAAACATAAACTCGGGGCAGACGTGGTGGCTACCTTAATTCTTCACATTCACATGGTGGATGGAGACTAGATACTGCCCTTAAGGGCAATTTGGCTAGCTAGACTAGCTGGCATCAGCAAGCTCCAGGTTAGGTAAAAGGCCCTTCCTCAGTAAATAAAGTAGACAGCAATTAAAGAAGACTCTCAGTTTCAGGTCTGCATATGCATGGGCCCACACATACACACTCACCTGCACACATATATGTACTCCTACTTATGAAAACTTGCATACATACCACATACACACAATGATTGTTAATTATAGTATTAATGTAATATTAGTAGATATCATAACTAAATAACCAGTATGTGTTGAGGATACCCTACACAATCTGTTCCCTAACACACCAAGTGACCCTTGGAATAAAGCATGCTTGCTAGCTGAGGAAACAGCTAAGGAAGTTCACAAAGCCTACGCTGACCAGCTGGAAGGAAGAACAATTTAGAGGGCGCTATCCCTTTTAGTTAACACATTGTCTTTCTGATGTGTATAGAAGAGAAAAAACAGACAGTATAGAAGCTTTATGTTGGGAACTCAACTAGAAGATGTGGAGCATACATGCCATAGAATGCTAATAGAAAACACACACACACACACACACACACACACACAGAGAGAGAGAGAGAGAGAGAGAGAGAGAGAGAGACAGACAGAGAGAGAGAGACAGAGACAGAGACAGAGACAGAGAGACAGAGACAGAGTCAACACAGATCTATCTACTTGGAAACATGATTGAACTATGTCCCCAAAATAGTTTAAACGTGGTGTTTACAGTGTGGTCCCTACATATAAGAGAGTTTATGTTTATGCACACATTTAAGTGAAGAGACAAGGTTCAATAAGTGATGGTGCTAGGCTAGGAAGACAGATATTTCAGGCTACCTTTCTAACCGTTGTGTTTCTTGTCTACATTTTCTACCTTTAAAAATGTGTGTTCTTTATGTAATAATCCTTGTCCTTGAGTTTGAAAAATATCACAGTGTCCCTGACTTGGTATGAAGATTTCACATATTTGTATAGCACTGTAGTCTTTTGCTGTCATGAATTAATATTGCTTCCCCTGGGGTATGATAAAACTCATCTTGAATTGAGAGTAGTCTGACTTGGGTTTCAGGCCAACCTTGTCTATTAAAGTGTCCAGGTTGTGACTTGAGGGAAGCTGCTTCAACTTGCCTGGCCTCAGCACTGTGAGATGGCTCAGTGAGCTGAACTCTGAGGTCCCCTGAAGCTCTAATATTCTATGCACTCCTGTGCATTCATTTTCTCCTTTTGCGACAGCCTGCAAACATCTACAGTCTACAGGAGACAGAGTGGAGAATGTGAAATTATTTTGGCCTATAAAGAAAGCATGGATAAACACCTGCCTAACCCATTTTAAGAAATAATAACATGACATTTGTAAACCACTTTGCAGAGTGTTGATGAATCCCTCCCTGGAGGCTGAGTTTGACTCTAGTTATTGTAGTAATTTTCACGCCAGTATTTGGAGAAAGATTTGCAACTGTAAGGGAGGGGGGAGGCTTTCCCCTGCTGTGGTTGCTCAGCCTTTGGTTGCTATATGCCTTTGTGTTATGGGAGCAAACTGTATTCAAGATCAGCTTTGGGGAGACACAAAAATGACCCAGAAAAAAGAAAATGGAGATGCTTCAAGTTCTCTTTCTCTCCAGCCGTATCTGTGGGAAGTTGTCCTTTCCTGGGGTAGCACAGCTGTGCTGGACTTCCCCATCAGACCTGATGTAGCATCTCATAGGAACCACTGTTTTGAGAAGATTTTTCCTCTGGGAAGCAAGAACTGAAATGGTGTTCACCAGTTCCTGTATCTTGCAAAAATAATTCTAATATTGCTGAGCAAAGGTTCTACAGGAGTCTGATTTCATCTTCAGGTGTGCAGAAGTATCTTGGACTTAAAGTGAAGCAATGTGGTGAATGGTCAGAGAAGACAGTTAGGGTCCTAATGCCTGCCCAGGTAAAGAAAGCAGACTGAAGTGACCATACTCTTTCCCACGCCTGGGAAGATAAGAGGATGAGATGGAATGATGCTTTGTTGTTGGAATGATGTTTGATGTTGAACATTTCTGAGCTAAAAATTGTTCAAAACTAACTTCTGAGAAGTAAAATGGAAGCGAATTCATTTTGTTATTTCTTATTTTAAATTGGAGTGCTGAGAGTATTTTTAAAAACTTTTTGATTCAAGCTCATTTTAAATGCATATCACTCATATTTACATGAAAGAAACATTGCAGTGGTGAAGATTTCGGTTGGAAGCTGAACATTACAAACCTGAGCCCCAGAGCCATCTCCAGCAAGACAAAATGTCCAAGTCCTGGATGGGTATCACTACCTCCTCCACAGTCAAACCGGGAAACCCAGAGATCCGCAGGGCAGAAGGATGACTCAGTAAAGTGCTTGCCTTGCAAGCATTAGGAGCTGAGTTTGATCCTTTAAAATACAGATTTTAAAAAACCAAAATGCATGTTATGATACCCAATTGTAATTCCAGCATGGGAGGCAGAAACAAGGATCCCTAGGGCCTACAGCTAGCTAGTCAGTCAATCTGCTTGTAAATTCCAGGTCATGAGAGACCCTGTCTCACAAGAACAAGGCAGACAGCACCTGGGGAATGACAGTTGATGTGCACACACACACACACACACACACACACACACACACACACACAATTTTGATATATATCTAATGAAAATAATATGTTCTTTTGTTGAATGGGCCTGAATCTGCCCAAGCCATTATTTACTCTGAACACTTTACTTCAACCCTTTCCTACTATTTATGAAGTATTTCCTGTTTGCTCATAGCGCTTTGCTCAGAACACTTACTTTCTAGCTCCCTATATTTTTTCTATCATTCAAAACCTTGGGTTCAAGTCCTGCTTTCACTACAAACATAACCAGCATAGTTTGGGCTAAAGGCTCCCACGGCCAGCACTGAAACAGGTCCCATTCATTGAGTTCCCGTCATTTCTCTCTCCAACGTATGACTCCTAGGGATCCAGCTCAGGTCATCAGCCTTGGTGGGAGCTCATACATGTCACCGTCTCAGTACCATTTCTCAGTCTCAGCACGTTTATTAAAGGGACTATTCTTTATCTCTTGTATCTTCCTGGTGATTTTATCAAAAGCAGCTGACTGCACTGTTCGGCCATTACTGAGTTTTCCGCGTTGTTCCACTGTGCTGTTTGCCCACTCTTATTGACACGCTGTACTATATTAACTACTGTGTAGCGTTGTAATATAATTTAAAGCAGGATTCCCTATATCACCAAATTTGTTTTGCTTCCTCAGCATTATTTAGGCGAGTTCAGAGTCTTACCTCTTCATATGAACGTGAACATTGGTTTCCTTTTTTTAAATTTCTGTAAAGAATGACACTGGGATTTTGATTTTGATTATGGCTTCTTGTAGTGTGTGCATTTAACAATGTGAGTTTGTCCACTCTATGGGTTTGGGATATCTCTGCATGTATTTACACCTTCTCCCTCAGTTTCTTTTATCCATGTCTTACAGCTTTCAGATTAGAGACTGTTCATACCCTTGGTTTAAATCATTCTTAATTTCTTTATTTGGTAATGCTACTGTGAGATGGACTGCTCATTAACTTTTTCAGCTAGACTGTTATTTTGCATTTAAAGATTCTACTGAGTCTGTCTATTGATTTTGTATCCTGACACTCTACTGAATTCATTTAGTTCTAAGCTATTTTGAAAAGGTTTTTTTTTTCACATGTAGGATCATATCACCTATAAGAAGATGCTGTCTGTCTCTCTCTCTGATCTGAAGATACTCTTTATCTGTCTTTCTCAGTGTCTTTGTTTCTGACTCTCTGTCTCTGTCTCTCTGTCTGTCTCTGACTCTCTCTCTCTCTCTCTCTCTCTCTCTCTCTCTCTCTCTCTCTGTCACACACACACACACACACACACACACACACACACACACACACCTGGTACCTCTGCTCTTTTTCAGTTCTGCTATCTATGCTAGTGTTTCTAGCATTGGGCTGAACAGTTCTGGAGAGAATGGCATCCCTGCCTTGTCCTGGGCTTTAGTGGGAAGCTTTTGGATTTTTCACATAGGCAGTGTCGTTAGCTTTCTGCTTCTACATAAATAGCCCTTATGGTGCTAATGAACCTCCCTCCCTTTCATATCTTACCTGTGGAGAACTTAATCACGAACCCATGGCAGAATTTCCCTGTGTTTTTCCATGTCAGTTGAGATGATCTTCAGAAAATTAATTTAGAGTTAAACAGTCTGAAACATGGATTCTCATTCTGCCAGAGAACAATTGTGTGAGTTTGAATGGTGACTTAGACTCTGATTCCAAGCACACATACATTTAAAATAAAGCTAATGATGGCGAGCTCTAACGAGATGAAGTATACAAAATTAGAAAGCAAAGTTTATGGCATTTAGAAGAGTCTCATTAAATTTTAGTTTCTTTCCAAAAGACAGTCCAGAATATTTTGATCAGTTTTCTCTCCATCATTCTACCTGGCTGATTCATAGAGATAACCCTACTCCAAGTAGCATCATTTAGACCATTTAGACATGCAGATTTTCATGTCTTGGCTAAATGACTCTTCCCTCGGTCATAGTTCACAGTTACCAATCCCCTAGTAATGAGCCCTGACTTGTATCCACTGGGGCTAGAGATGCTTTTATATTTCTGAGCTCAGTGACTGTCTTTTGGGGTCATTCTCAGCCTGTTATATAGGTGTTATCTATGTGCAGCTCACCAAGGGAGAGAAATAGTCAGCTGAAGAACAGAGCATCATTCCAAAGTCACAGAAACTGTTACATTTATATCAAGCACAAGTTCTCTGTAGCCACACTACATCAGTGGGTAGACTCACAAGGTGGAAGAGAGTGGGGAAATGCTAAATGGTGGCCAGCATTCTCTGCAGATGAGCTATGAGAGGAGGTGCCATTCCAAAGGTGAGAGGGGTGGAGCGAATGTGGCTAATCTAGACTTCCTTGGAATTCCTTATGAAACCTCTCGAGGACAGCTTCACACTGAGTAAACATGGTGACCCTAAAGCTGCACACACCTTGCAATGTTCATTCCCTTTCTGTGTAAAGTGGGAAATTGAAGTTTGTCAAAGTCTTCAGGACTAGACAGAATCACATGCAAAGCAATTGGCTCTGAGCTATTCGCACAGCAGATTTCTCGGTCCATTAAGAGTGTGATATAGGAGGTAGCCCTTCTCGGCGATCCTTTCCATTGCAGGCTCCAGACACACTGCCCGTTCTGGATCTTCAGTCTGTTTCTCTGATTACTTTTTAAGTGTCTCTCAGGAAAGTTTCCCCTCAATTTGGTGCTCACTCTTCCAAACCCTTTGCCACTCCCTCGTCTCCTTGATCCTTGGTTCCTGCTTTTTAATGTTACACCTCTGAGAAACTCATCTGATGGAGATTCCTTACAAACTCTGTTTTCACTCTCTGGTCTTCTCTTGGCTATTTAGATTCCTCTTATATATTCTTGCAGCAGTATTCCATGTATTCTCTCATCGCTCAATGGTTGCCAAAATATGCAGCTGCTTCCTGCACAATATTGTGAAGATCTGCCCTCTTTATCTGTCAAAGTTATAAAAAGACTCTAACTTCCGAATCCCAGTTAACCATGTAGGGGATGATGGAGTTCCTCAGCAACTACCATTTTATCTCTTGGATTATTCCTCACAACTGACACAGTGCTAACTTTTATGCTTGATCAGCCTAGGGGCAGCAGATGTACCCCATCGTTCCTGTTGCCTCAGTGACACTAATCAGGGTTCCTTGTCAAGGATACTACAGAGTGCAGTTAAAGTTAGCACACTGCCAGTCTGCATCCATATCGTTCTTCATATCAGAGTCCCTGAGAGGTGTTTCTACGAGAGAAGAAAGTCTACTCTTCATTTCTCATTCTTTGTAACCAACAACATGAAAAAGATAGCCCATCTTGAGTAAGAACAAGGAGAGAGAGAAGAAGGAAGAATAGGGGGAAGAGAAGGAGGAGGAAGAGGAGGAGGAAGAAGAGAAGAGCTCCTCTTTTTTACTCACTCCTTCACATAAGGGAAGAAATATCACTTATCCACAGGTTTGTTGGTGGAGATCAGGTGTCCTGTGATTTGTAGTTGGGGAGCCAGTAAGTGAGCTGTGTGTCCTTGTGGCCTCATCCACTTTATGTCTGGGTGAAAGGACGATGACGTATGTAGCCCAGGGTCCTCTGGGAAGTTAGTAGAGGGGTATTTGCTATGTCAGTTTCAAATTACTGAGTGTGTACGGTTTAGGGGAGGGCTGTGAAGAAACTGATTTGGCCTTAACTTGAAGCCATGTTGTTTAATATAGTCTTCCTAATACTAACCGGTTAATTTTTCAGCCTCTGAGTCTGTTGATTTGGGGCTCAGAAAAGAGAGAGAGAATGATTGCTAACTCAAGATCATGTTTTTGTGCGTCATATACATATGGAGATATATGACAATACTCTTCAATCCTAGAAAATAAAAGTGCTAAAAGACACCTTATTCCCAATCTGTTTGTGCCATGATATGAGAGTGGTGGGGTGAGGAGTGACTCATGGAGTAAGCTTTATTCTATAGATTGAAAAATAGACACGAGAGTGCAAAACAACTGCCAGAGGGGAGAGCACATTAGGAAGACATGAGACAAGCCACCATCACATCCTGTCTCATTCATGACAAAGGAGACTGACTATAGTCATCCCTCAGAATCCTTAGGGGATTGGTTTCAGAACACTCTGCCAAAACCCAATCCCTCGGATATTATAGTCCCTCTTATAAAATGATGTAGCATTTGTATATAACCTAGACACATCTTCGTAAAGATTTTATATCATCTCTGGATTACTTAGAATGCCTAGTCCAGCATGAATGTTGTGCACATAGCTGCTACACTATACAGCTTAAGGAATCAAGACAAGAAATAATCTGAGCATGTTCTCTACAGTTGCATTTGTTTTCAAGTATTTTTTACATGAGACTGGTTGAATTTGTGGATGAAAAAGCTACAGACAAGAGTACTGACTATTGACCAATGTGTGTTGAAAGGCTTAAGGGAAGAGGTAGCTTGGGTGTTTCTACCATTCCGGAAGAGAAGAATTTAGAAGACTATGACATGGCTCTGGAAGAAGACAGAACTCTTGCATTATAACCCAAAGATGGGTGGATGGGTGAGTGGGTGGATGGGTGGGTAGGTGGATGGATGGGGAGGATGTAGATATATTATAGATTCTGTCTTATTTTGCCTGACTTTATTTCTTTAAATTAAGCTACTTTCATTATTTTTGCCCCCAGCATTCCATTCCCTGCCTCCTGCCTGCCACCAATCTTTCCTTAGTTTGGTTCTGTTTGATTTATTTAAATGCCTCTTTACATCTCATTAGCTAATTTTATGTCTTGAGAAAAATCATATTTTTTCTTAACTTTAGTTCTCTGAACTTAAAAATTGAACAATTAAGTAAAGCCTTTAAGACTCACTTCAGTTCAAACACTGAACAAACCAAGGCACCTCGTCGGTGGGGAATGATGTCACAGGTTCTTGGGTCGTGAATTCTTCATCAACATTGTAGTGAATTCTCCATCAACACTGCCTTTAATGATGGGGAAACTCATTAGAACATGCTGTCAGAGATCTTCAGGGAAATGCATCAGAAGTGAAGAAAGAGTCAGGCATGATGTGAGGCCTCAACATGGAAGGAACATTTTGTTTCCGACTAATAGTGTGATGTTAGCATGGAAGTTCAATTTGATAACAGTCACTGCTTGCCTAAGTTGTACTTCTGAGAGGAAACACGTGGGATTGAGCAAAGTTTACCAACCATGTTAGACGTCGTTAAGATTTAACTTAGAGAATTCTTCTTTGTGAAGTTAAAACAAAGTTCATTTGCACTTCTTCCATCATTTATGTGGAGCCCTGACCATAAGGAAGGATGATATTATACAGGTTCTGCTGGCACTGGGGACCCCAGTATCATGGTGGAGAGATGGAGTTCTACACAGCAGTAGCCCTCAAAACAAGCTTTAAGTAGGACCATTGTAAAGCTGGTCTTGCCTCAGTCCTAAAGCTTGATTGATCTCACAGTGATAGTGAATAGGACTGATTAATGAATGAATGTAATAATCCTGATGATATCCAATAAATACCATGATGGAATCTATGAGATTGGCTTTTTGCAGACAGGAGAGACTATGAGCGTCAGTGTAGCTTGGAGAATCCCCTGCCTTTCTGTCGTTCAGGTCTGTGTGATTGTGATCTTCTCCAAGCTGTGTTTCCATAGCTTCTGTACTAATTTGTTTCTGCAGACTCAATTGGGTTTATATGGCAGCTCTCTGGGAATAAAGGGTAGAAGCTTCCATTTGAAAGGCTAATGTCTTAGATGCTTGTGAAGTTTGGGAAGGTGTGTGTGTGTGTGTGTGTGTGCACGCGCGCACACACACACGTGCGTTAGAGGGTCTTCTTCCCACTATTGGAAAATGCTTCTATTTGTGCTTTTACTATCACAATTTTAAGGTAAGCACTTCCATTGTTCACAGTGGGTCCATCATTGATCGTCAGGTTATAAAGACCTCTCCGTGGGACAGCAATAACATTCTGACAGACGGAAGCACTGTGGTCCATTCTTATCCTTGATGTGTGATGTGTTGTCTTCATTATTAAAATGCAAATTCTGAAGTGAGTTTCGCCTCCTTGTGTTTGGCTCAGGGACTAACACAGAGTATTAATGCAATACAGGATTTGATAGTGGTGCAACGTTTTAAGGGAATGGCGCTAGTGACATGATCACATATCAATTTTGACTTTTATATAGTATATGCTACTTGCAGAGACTACTGACCCCTCTCATGTAATTTCAATAGCATTTATGGAGGGACCATACTTAGCAATGGCAGACACTTGGAAAATGCACACACACACACACACACACACACACACACGGAGCCCTGGGCCTGAAGCCCTGAGCTGGGCAGAAGTGAAATGAAGATTAAGGGCCTGTTTGTCTCATACTGACTTTGGCCCAGCTCTTTGGAGTCTAGTATTTTTATCCTTCCCCAGCCAAACTCTATTTCTTGGAAAGCTTTCACATGCTCTGTATTAGGTGACAGAAAAGATTAAATGACAGCGTTACTTATATAAAGCTGTTTATAGTTTTAAAAGAAACAAAGCTTCTGCTCATTGTGTACTGAAGGATTAGGACTCTACTTGAGTCATGTCACATTTAAGAAGTCAGGAAGTCGACAAGAAACCAGAGCCACAGACCACAGAGAGACTCACATAGGAAACTGAGATTAGAGACACATGCCTGATATAAAAAAAATGTTCAATGAGTCCCTAAAATCAGACTGGTCTAGCCTATATCCTAGTGAAAAGAAACTATTCAGGGTGCACCTACATAGAATTCAGTGTCCTGGTGGGAACTTGGAATTATCCATGAAACTCAAGAGAAGACACTGAGAGCTTGCTAGCTCTTGAGGAAACAGTTTGAAATCAAATATTATTCAAACAAGTGCTTCTTGGAGTGAAAATGTGGACACTTGGTGAACTCTGTTGTATGAACAGAGATAGGCAAAGAGAATGTACTTTAGGGGGGTTGTCGATCATCAGCTGTTTGGAATTTAAAATAAGTTGAAGTATGGATTTATGCCCAATTACTTGAATTCTCCCACCATGAAGAAAGATTCTATTATTTCAACATGAAGATACTTGCATGATCTCCAACTTTGGGGAACTTCTCTGGAAGCTATTGGTGTTTCCAAAATCTGGGACAGTCTGCAGCACTCTGTACAGAAGGCATATTGTGAATGGCTAGAAATCTCATAATCTCCTTGGAGAATGGAAAGGCTGACGTGCTGTGTTCTTGAACCCTCAATACTTCATTTCCTCATTCCTATGGTCTGCCTGATGAGCCCCCAAGCAGTGCTGATGGATTAGCAAGTCTCTTCTCCTGACTCCAATGGTCCATCACGGTTAGCTATGCTCAGCGTTACTGTCTTTTTAGTGGCTGTGTGTTTACTTCCCCTTTCCCCCATCTTTTATGCATGCTTCCATGTGACACTTATTGATATCACTGTTGCTGAATTTGGGCAAGTTTCCAGAGAAGCTTGGAGTCGCTCTTACTTTTTCGTCCAATAAATTCATCTGTTAAGCATTGGGAGAAGAATTCTGGAAACTCCATCACTCGCTGGCATGCCTCACATTTCTTAGGAGAAGAAAAATCTTCAGTCTAGTTGAAACCATATTTCTAATGTTGGAATGGGTTTAGGATAAAAATACATTGCACATTTGGGCACAGACCTTGATTTTTCAACATACATCTTTCGTGTGTTAGAGACTGGTGATGCATGTTGCCCCTCCTCGGGATCCGCCTTTTCTTAAGGCATTAAATTGCCTGCTCAGATGAGTAACATACTACCACCTTGAATGGATGAGCTCATTAGCAATGACAAAATTTATGTGTGTGAGATGGAGAAGAATGGGGAAATTAAAACCTTATTTCACTTGTGTATTTCATGTTAACAAAAAGGAAAGAGAGACTTCCTTTGTTTGTCTAGCTGATAATTCAGAGAGGAAAGGGAGGTGTGCTTTGGTTTTGGTCAGGTACTGCTCTACGGTACGTATTCCACACTGACAGCTCTTGCGCCATTCAATGTATAAGCCTCTGAGAAAACTCATGGTTTGTCTTGGTTCTTTCTCAGGTCTCTTAACTTTCCTGTGTCTACTGCTAGTCTCATTTATCTCGGAAGTTACTATCACCAGGCAATTCTTTAGAAACTCCAATTACTGTCTGTTCTTTCAACATTTCCCTTTCCCAGCTTGAAGGTTCTTAAAACAAGATTCCTACACCAACAGCAGTGCTGGAGCCTCTTAGAGATGCACGGGTATTGGCGGGGGTGGGGTGGGGTGGGGTGGGGTGGTGGTGGTGGTGGTGGTGGTGGTGCACTATGGAGCTAATGGATGAAGCACTCTGGGATGAGACAACAATCTGTTTTAAACAGCACTGGGAGTGGGGTTCTGACAAACACCATACTAGAAAGAAGACCTGAGACTGTTCTTTGGCCTTAGTTCAAAACAGTGAAGAAGAAACCACAGAACAGACCCAACCAGCCAACTAGAGATGGAACCTTGATCCCAATGGTCAACAATCAACAGCTTCTCTCCAGAAACTGCTCCTGGACATCAGTCAGTCATCGAACACTCCTACTCTGCCATCACCAAACACCATCTTCCTTCATTCTCCTTAAGCCGCCATGTCTTGCTTTAATTAGAAAATTTTCTGAGATTTGTAACAGGAACTCTTCATTGCTTTGAAAACTATGAATTTCATTTCTTCATATATTTGATTAAATTTTCAATAGAATGATCATCCCCAAACTTGAGGCAGGCAGCGTTTACAATTATGAAACACCAGTAGGATCATTCTGTCATATGTTAGCCATTTCCACTCATTTTTTCTAAATGTACCTTAAGATGAACAAGCACTTTCTGTCTCAGTAGAAGGTGCAAAATAAGCCTGTAATCAGACGATTCACTACTGTTTCTGGTGTCTTAGTGACCATGGGAGCAGGTTTCCACTTACCGTGGGTCAGGAATGTACTACAACAATCTCAATCTTGCCAAGAAGCCACAGCACTGGAATAGGGTCCTTGTAGGAAGAGAAATCCCTTGTCTCGTTACCAATTGACTATTGCACTGTGTGTCATTGAGAAAACCAAGAAGCACCATGATGGTGGCACTCACACAGTGAATTCAAAGGCTGCCTAAGCTGCACAGTGAGACACTGTCTCAAATGCCAGGGGCTAATGTCTGGCTCAGTGGGACAGTCCTTGCTCAGCATGCACAAGGATGTGGGTTCTATCCCGGAGGGCTTGCATCCTGAGATAAATCAAAACAAAATACAAGAAAAATCACAAAAGGAACATTCTGGTCGAATCAATAAAGTCCTTTTATTTCTGATGTTGCTAACTACCTAGGAAAAATAATCCCTACATTTTACAATAACGAGTGTGGCAGATTTATGATGAACTCTTGTATATGTCATTGTCTAAGGGATCTGGTTTTCTCACCTTGGAATGGCTGTGTTAAAGCACTGGACACTTAATGGAGCTTCTTTCCCCTGCCCCCAAATACTGGCTGCATTCTTTATTTTGATGCTCCAGACAGTCTACATCTTGCTTTGTACGTCAGACGTTAATTTTACCCACTCAAAGTGGTTTCCGTATGTAGATCCTTGGCAATGGATACATTTATAAATGTATTCACTTAGTAACCTGTATTTTTTTTCTGTTTTAAGTTTTGTGTCACTTTTTGTAAATTGTACTTTATAAAGGAATTTGTCCAGCTGATGTAACTGACTACCCTCCCCCCCCCAAGATCCTTTTTTCATGATGTTTGTTGTTTGATCTGTCTGGCACAGAAGGAAGGTTTATTTGCTGTTTAGGATAATGAAGGCACAGCCATCTCTGTGGAGGCAAAGATCAGGAAGGTTTGTTTGAAGTGCCTATGGTCTCTTAGGCCTAAGCTCAACTCTGACACAGTAGGCACCTGAACAGATGTCACCATGGAACATGAAGATTCAAGGGAGACAAGTGCCACAGAAGTCTTGTGTCATCTGCCCAGCACACATGGAGCAGGCAGGCAAGCTTGTGAGCCTAACTGATCAGAGCCTCCACAGTTACTAAGAACCAGCAGAAGTTGCTGCTAAAACAGAAATGATACTCACGGATGTGCTGACGTGGACAGGGTGGGACTGGAGCTCATGGGACCTAATGTAGACAAAGGTACAGACAACAGGGGATGCTGAGAGCTGGACAAACAGTCTTCCTCAAGACTACACCAACGGTCATCCAGTACGAAATTGTCAGCCATGAAAATATACATACAATAATGCTATAGGTACTGAGCTCATTGTATTTATATAATAGAACACACACGCGCGCGCACACACACACACACACACACACACACACGTACATATGTGGCAACAATTGGGGAAAGGAGTTTGAAAGAGAGCAAGTGAGTACATAGGAGGGTTTACTGGGAGGAAAGGGAAGGGGAAAATATATTATAATCTCAAAAAATCAAAAGAATTAAAACAAGAAATTGATGCCTATGAGTGAACATTGCTAAAGTCCCTCTGTCTTTTAAACTTGTAGATCTGTAGTGACATCTCTTGCAACACTCCTGTCCATCCTCCTTCCCCCACTTCCTCCCACTCTATCTTCCTCTCCTTTCTTTAATCAATCATTTTTTAAAAATTACTTTATTGCAATGAACTCACAAATAAAATCATGACACAGCTAGATCAAGGTGATACATTCCCAGACTTCCTCCTTCAGGGCTCGTGAGTCCTTTCCCTGCATCCCTCTCGTCATAATATAATGTCAGCCTTTTCTAGCTCTTCTCTCTAAATGGTATAGTAA
Organism: Grammomys surdaster; assembly: GCF_004785775.1. Classification (NCBI taxonomy): domain Eukaryota; kingdom Metazoa; phylum Chordata; class Mammalia; order Rodentia; family Muridae; genus Grammomys; species Grammomys surdaster. Next base: position 17,364,458 of record NW_021604613.1, read on the forward strand.
GCCCACTCTTACAACTGTTTGCACATAAGCATGTGCGTTACAGGCTAGGACTGGCACATGAAGGAGGACATGTACCTCCCTGTCTCTCTAAGTCTTCATTGCCTCCCTAATGTTATACATTCTTTGGTCTGCTGTGCTAAGTATTGGTCAATTGTAATAATTCTCTTTTAAATGATATCTATCAACTATTAATTTTCTAGCTGCCTGTTTCTGGTTTCCCTCATTCTGTTCTGATATTCTATCTTTTGCTTTGGATTTTGTTTGCTTGTTTGTTTCCTCTTCTTCTCTCAGCTTCTTCTGCATATCCTGTGACACCACAGCTGATGTGTTTCTGGCTTCTGAAAAGCAAGTCAGATTACTGATAGATCATGACATTCTCATTTTCTAACAGAGATATTATTGTTTTGGTGGTGGTGGTGGGTTTTGTTTTTGTTTTTTTTCTCTTTTCTTTTTTTTAGATTTATTTATTTTAGGTCTATGAGTGCTCTATCTGCATGTACACCTACATGCCAGAAGTGGGCATCAGATCACACTATAGATGGTTATGAGCCACCATGTGGTTGTTGGGGATTGAACTCAGGTCCTCTGGATGAGCAAACAATGCTCTTAACTGCTGTGCCATCTCTCCACTCCCTAACAGAGATATTAAAGTAATGAATTCCACAGTAGTACACATTTCTCTTGAAGTCTGATATTATGTTTTCATTACCATTCACTTTATATTTTTAGTGTTCTCTTTGCTTTCTTTGACCCATTGATTATTTCGATGTGTAGAGTTAATTTCCAAGAATTTGAAGATTTCTAACATGTTTTACTATAATCCACATCTGCTTTTATATTATTGTAGTCTGAGAACATATATTTTATATCCACTTTGACAAGTGCTTACACATTAGTGATGGCATTCATGATATTCACACTTTTTATATCATTGCTGATTTCTCTATTTGTTTCATCAGTTACTCAGAGAGGTGCCAAGCATCAAATTTATGGCTTTTTGGACATTTTTCTTTCTGTTCTTTTGGTTCTTGACTTTCTAATTTTGAAACTCTTTTTTATTTCATGTGTATCCATTTACTTTTGTATTTATTCTTCTCTCATGTATTACACCACTATCTCAGTTTCCCCTCCCTCCATTCTTACCAGGCCCTCTCCTCCTGGATTCACTGCTCCTCTGTTTCCCTTCAGGAAAGAGTAGGCCTCCCAGGGATATCAACTGGACATGGCATAGCATGATACAATGAAATAAGACTAGGCACATCCTTGCATATCAGGGCTGGATGAGGCAACCCAGAAGGAGGACAAGGGCCTTAAGAGCAGGCAAAAGAGTCAGAGATACCCCTCTCCCACTGTTAGGGGTCCCACATTCTTTTACCAGGTGTATACCCAGGAGAAACCTATTATGCATTCTGGATGACAATCTTTTTATTACTAAGTAACCTTCCTCAACTCTTGATCTCCAAATATTATTTGTGAGATATTACTTTAACCACAAGACCTTTGTATACCTAGTACTTGAATGCTTTATCTTCCTATGTGTGTTTCTGTGCTATTATCTGTCCAGTCTATTTCCAGATCTCTCTAAGGTGGGACAAGTAGGAAAGTGAAGAGATTAGGAATTGGCTTTCTTGATCAACAGTATTTATATTTGGTATTTGTTTTCACTTTCAAGTGCATGAATGCCTGCATGTTTGTGTGTGCTATGTGTGTATGTGCGTGTGTGTATGTATTCTGATTACATTTGAGTACTTTCAAGGATTCTTAAAAATCTGTGTTTACATTACTTTACTGCCCATGAATCTCTGACTTCTCCTGCAGGAAGGTAGACCCGTCTCTATGATAAATGACCTTTATGTTACCTTTAGCACTGACCCACTTGCTGGTGTCTGCTGCTTCAGCTTTTCCAAGATAATTTCTTCCCTTCTTTCTTTTTAAGGAGACATTTTATACTCTTTGCTTGGTATTCTCATCCAAGGCCAAAGGAATACTTACGTATCCTCTGTTCTGGCAACGCCAAGAGAGTTTGTTTTCGCGATTACCTTCAACGCAGCTAAGCAAATACCCCCCATCGTTCAGCTTTTCTAGATGGGCTTAATAGCTTCCAAATTCCAGTGGAGCATTACAAAACCTTCCAGGGTATTTATGTTGGAATCTCTTTCTTTGTCATGTCACAGAGGTCAGGACACTCAGTGCTCTCTATAGAGAGATGGGGTTCACTGATACTCCAAATGTTCCTATCTCCAGATCCCACCCTGATGATATCTTCTGAGAATCAGCCACACAGCAAGCCTTTCACTCCCTTTGGACAATACTTGAGTTTTCATCTTTCTTTGAGAGAGGCATTCCCAGTTATGCAATGGAAAGTTGTTTTTTTTTAAACAACAATCACACACACACACACACACACACAAATAAACACAAACACACACATGAAATGTTAGGGCACAATGGTGCAATAGCCTGCCTCTCTTCTCTACAAAAAGAATACAGTTATCCATAATTTATTGATGCGAAATGATCTGTCCTAGAATATCAAGAGAAAAGAACAGGAGGCGTTTCTATTTTTCAAAAGATGAAAATAGAAACATTTTTTTTGTGTGTATGTGTGTGTGGAGGCCAGAAGCTAACGTTGGGTGTCTTCCTCAATCACTTTACTTAATGAAGCAGGGTTTCTTTCTCTTGTTGAAGCCAAAGTTTGCAGACAGCTAGACTAGCCATATTGCCCTGATAGTTCCCCTGTGTCTGCCTGAAGAGCATTGAGATTACACGTGTGCTGCCACACCCGTCTGGCTTTTATGTAGGTGCTGCCGATCTCGATTCTGGTCCTCACATATGTTTAGCAAGCACGCTATTCACTGAGAGATCTCCCCAGCTCCTCTCATATGCTTTTGTTTGTGTTCAGTAAAACATCTCTGATAAGATACACAGGAACTGGTTGTTTTGAAGATAGCCAGATTATGGTTCACTTCTAATTTACAACAATATTTCCAAAGGAGACTTACACACACACACACACACACACACACACACACACACACACACACACACTGTAAAGTAAGGGAAAGCAGATGAAAACTCTTCTTCCACAGAGCTTGCCTGTGAATGAGGAAAGAAGAGGGATTGGTTGCTGTCCTGTATTCAAGATGGAGGGGAGATGCTTCATGGTCTTTCTGGTAGGGTCATGGCTATTCCAAGGTTTGGCTAAGAAGTTATCCTTCTCGGTCCAGATTTTTGTTCACTCCCACAAATTTGTTTACAAGAGGCTGAGGATCTGCCTAGGAAACCTTGAGCTGTAGCCACAAATGCGTTGAGACATGAGACATGTCTACTTGGTGAGATTTGTAAAGACAAGATTACCTCTGACAGAACGTGCAGAGGGTTTTGGGGGGGTGAGGTGTGTGTGTGTGTGTGTGTGTGTGTGTGAGAGAGAGAGAGAGAGAGAGAGAGAGAGAGAGAGAGAGAGTGAGAGTGAGAGAAATCATGTATGCTGTGTCCTCTGGGGTTGTGCCAAGCATGAGGCCTGCTGAGGCCATGTTTGCTATAGGTTTTCTTAATGAAGAGCAAGGCAGGGGGGAAGGGGCCCTGACGTTCTCTTCTGTCTGCATTGCTCAGTTTTCCAGGCACACAAAAGTGGAGATCAATGGACACTATACCATTAGATGGGGAGCATTGGTGGCCAGAGCCACCAACAGGACTCTGCTGGCAAGCCTGGAGCCCTAGCTTAGCTAAAGGGAAGCAAGCCATGAGGAATGCTCCACTGCGATCTTCACAGGCAATAGTGCAAGTGGTGAACAATGGACCCTCACCATGAGACACAGAGGACTAGTGTGGACTGGAAGAGGCCTGTGGCTAGGGAGACAGCTGTAGCAAGCAATCTTAGGTTTTTGGGTTGTTTGTTTGTTTGTTTGTTTTCATGAATATGTGGCCCACTTTCCTTTGGGAATCCCAGATAATTAGAAGCGGATGTGGGTGGGGGTTGATTCAGAATAAGCTACAAGGTTCTGGATAACATTTGTACTCTCTTGTATTATTAGTCATTATTATTATTACTTAACATGGAAACTAATGAAGCCTATTGGGGTTTCTTGTTGTTGCTGTTTTTGTTTGTTTGTTTGCTTTTTGTTTTATTTGTATAAGATAAGCTTATATATTAGCAGAATAGTTAAGAGGAAAACTTACGAAAAGTTTTGGAGTTTTTAACAAAAGTCATGGAGAAAATAAGGACGGGATGTGAAGCTCCTGGTCCCAAATAAACAACAGGGACCAAGTGGGAAGACAGAATGAAAAGAAAGGCAACTTCCCTTCTGAGGCAGGAAAGAAGGAGCTGAAATGAAGAGGGTTTCTCACATGTGGGCTAGACGCCCTCACTACAGTCTCAGGCTGTCCTCTGCTGGGAGATGGTTAGGATAAACAAAACCAATGTGAACAGTGGTCTGTGGAGGCCAATGGTGTGTCCATCCTTTTGGAGCTGCCTCCAGAACTATGAAAGGCTTGTTGGATCATGCCAAGGATTTCGTTGAAGTTGAAAGGCCATAACTGATGAAGTAGCAAAGCCTTTTCTGGCTTTCTAAGTCCTGAACTCAGGAGCTCTCCATTGGACATCTTTGGCAGTCAGTACCCCCGCTCTGATTATGTTGATTGTGTTGTGGTCCTTTCTTGAATTCTATCCTTCCTACCACCAGTCAGTCTCTGGGCCCTGAGAAGACCCTGCTCTCACTTGTGTTGGTTAGGGTTAGGGTAAAGTAGAAACTGAAGGGTTCTTTGGAAAGTCGTTAGGATGGTGTTTTTCTGGGGCAAACACATGAAGGAATATTTAGCTGAAGCGGACACAGGTCAAAGGATGTTCTGCTAAAGTAAGCATGTGACAAGACATGTGATGAAGGATTCTTTGCTAACAACACACATGTATTGGTTTGCCTTACATTGTAACTGAACATGCAACTGAGCTCCATTTGTCAAGACTCCATAGAGAGAAACACATCAAAAACTTCTGGTAATGTGCTGCAGATTCTTGCCATGTTTTCAGACTTAGGCTGATTGGCAAATGATGTCAGCTGAAACAGACATGTGCAAAGGCAAGATCCATGGAGAACACATGATGTTTGGAAGGTATAAATAGTATTCCACAGACAGTGACAGAGGCTGAGTTTGGATTGCTGGTACAGCTAGTTGTACGATGCTTGTGGGCCTCAAGTCTTCGATGATCTTTAGTTCCCTGAGAAAGGCACAGCTGAGAACTTCTCCTGGCATTCCTTCTTGTTCCTCCTGCTAACTCAAGCTGAGGCTGTCTCTGCTAGGTAGTGCCACCATTGCTGTTTGTGTTTGCTCTCCTGACTCTACTGAACTGGACTGCTGGTGTATCCATGAAGTTTGTAAGTGAATCTAACTGCCACTGCTGACCTGTGAAAAGAACTAATGAATTCCAGACAACGGAGATGGGAGTTTCTCCAAAGAATCGTATCTAAACAAGTCCACCTTCCCTGTATCCTTTCTTTCCACTACCTCTGGTGGGTGGTGGAATAAAAGGAAGATTAAAGCATTTAAGAACCATCATTAAAAATAGGCATTGAAAAAATAAGTTACGTTAAGGTCCTCTCAAGTAAGATGTGATGTCCAGGGAGATAGGCTCATGAGATACAGGAGTCTCACATACTTCATACACCCAGGAAGTTCCTGAAGCAAGACTCATAGGCCACTTCAGGGTTGGGTAAGCAGTAAGCAAGAAGAGGAGAGTCTTAAATTTAGTTAACTGCAAAGCATGTAAGAGCTCTGGGGTGCAGCTTTTGTAAGTTGTCACTGTAATGGGGAGAGATTTTCAGTGATACAGCTGCCTTGTGTCATCGACACTGCTGTAAGTAACTGTGGTAAACTCATTGGTTCACCAAGCTAGTCTGGTGGAATTGTTTGTTCTTTCATTGGTTCCCTATCTAGGGTTGGCAGACATGGCTCAGATGTCCCCAGGAGAATATTAATGAGTACCAATTATGTCCTTCTGGGTTTGTATCTTCTATTATTTATAGTCCACAGTATATTGGGTACTCTGCAAATGCTGGATAGAAATGTATCCACTATTCATGTGGCAGTTGTGAGCTGTTTTCTATAGCTCTCAGAAGCCAAGGGAGAGAAGATGAGAGGAGACGATGTAAATGACCCAAGGTTATTTGTGGGTTTGTAGAGTGGGTGTAACAGGAGGTGAAGGGTGTAGCTGTGAAGGGTGTTGACCAGAGCCTTGTTGACAAGATGCTCCAGCAGGGTTGGGTTTAGTAGCATGTGAAAGGTGGCCCTGATCCAGAGGAGAAGCCAGGCTGGGGTGAGACCTTGGGAGGGAAGTGCTAACAGGAAGTGTTAGGGTTGAAGCAGGGCTGAGATGTGACCTCTGGCAGGCCCAGTGTTCCCTGGTCCCTCAGCACTGCTTCTAATGAATTCCTCACAATCCAATGGGCACTCCCATAGTCCAGGGTAAGGAGAGGAAAGATCTAGATAGTGAGCAGATTCTATTTGAAAGACAGTCTTGTAAGACACAAGGAACAGACATTAGAACTTGGCTGTCAAACTACAACATTGACATTAAAGTTTTACAGAAAACCTTTCTCTAAAGCAGTTGTTGTGGTTTAAATGTAATGTGTCCCCTACAGGCTCGAGTGTCTGAACATTTGGTCCTCAGCTGGTGACCTCCTTGGGAGAGTTGTGGAACATTTTAGTCATGAAGTGTAGGCTTGTAGATATCGGGCTACAAGATCTGAGCTTATGGGTTCTGGTCTGCCCAGCCCCAGTGTTTGGTTCTCCCCATTCATCCCTCCCCTATCTTGAGGGTATGTATGTAATGTGTTTATGCACATATGACATGTACATGCAAATGTGTGTGTAGCAAGTATGTGTGTGTATCTGTGTGTGTGCACAAGCACATGAATGTGCAGGTTCACACACATGCATACACACACACACACATGCACACACACACACATGCGTGCACATAGTTGGCACATTTGTGTGTGGAGCCCATATGTAGCCAGCATCTTCCTCAGTTATTACAGCTGGCAAGTTCTGTTTACACCCAATATGATGTAACCAGCCTCCCCGTATATTGCTGCAGTGCTGTCCTTGGGGTGAGCTGTTTCAGTCATGCTTTCCCTTCCACAATGGACTGTGCTCTCAATCTACAAGCAAAGATAAATCTTTCCTTTCTTAAGCCAGTTCTTTCAGGAATTTTATCACAGCAATGAGAAAATAACTAACACAGTAGTTGAGAGACATTTACATAATCCTGTGGTTAAACTTTGCAATTCTTGTAGCTTTTGGTCACAATCATTATATTGATTTTGAATATAGGTACACACTGAAGTCATCATTGTCAATCTGAGACTTGGCACACAGAAGTGCTGTCCAGCAGGCTGACAAGTTCCAAATCATTCCCAAGCCTTGAGCTCATTAGTTTAGTAATAATTAGAACTCATTTCCACTGACATCTTAATCAGTGAAATTTATACACTTGCTCTAATGGCTTCCTCATGGTGCAGGTTTTGGGGTTCCATTAACTGAATCCACCTCATTCAGATTCCTGTGATGTCTTATGGTGTGTTCATTTAATTCTCCTATCAATTCTATTCCGACGAGATTCTATCGTCCTGCTATAATTCTGATTGCTATCAGGAAAGACAGTGAGAGGTTGGAAATGAACCCCGGAAGCCATGGCATATACACTATGGGCAAAGTAAAACACTGTCTGTTAAGGTAGCATTTGTGGCTCTCTCTCTCTCTCTCTCTCTCTCTCTCTCTCTCTCTCTCTCTCTC
>NW_021604613.1:17372258-17375274 GCF_004785775.1 Grammomys surdaster
CTCTCTCTCTCTCTCTCTCTCTCTCTCTCTCTCTCTCTCTCTCTCTCTCATCATCATCATCATCATCTTTGATCTATTTCTAAACTGTGTGCATTTTGGAAAACAAACAGTAATCCAAATGGTCCTTTACCATGGAAATACAAATGAAGGGTGCTCAGTGAAATGCACTGGGCTCATTTCGTATCTATTTGTAAATTCGCTTCAAAGCCTCCTATCGCCTATATACATGTGACTCTTTGATTTCTCCTTTGAAGTGGTTGTAACAGCTCCTTGGCTCTCTCACTAATTGATGCAGTAAAGAAAATCTTTGATCCATGACCATTTTATCTGAGAGTCTCAATTTTTCTTTCTTATTACTTTCTTAACCAAAGATCCTTTTACAACATCTAATTAAGCTTCACCTGGCAGCACTGGGCCAGAGATATAAGGAAGATGTGGCTTGAACACATGAGGAACTGCTGTGAGCTATATATGAATCAAGCCAATGGATAGATATAATTCCAGAGACTTCAGGTGGCCATTGGAACAGAGGAGAAATCAGGATTGACCAAAGGATTGACAAAGATGATCGACTAGAACTCCTGCCAATGAAAGAAAGCATTGAACCTGAGGAAAGCTGTTGTGGGAATCAGCATGGCCTGTTTGGTGTTGTTTACTCTCTCAAAACCTAGATGAGAAACACTCAATGATTAAATTGTATTTGCTATCTGCAGCCCCAGTGCAACGATGCCAGGGGTTCTTATATCCAACCACCCATTAGAAACAACTAAGGAAATAGAAGAAATGCTGATTTCAGGGACCGGCCCCAGGAACTCTGTTATAATTGGTCTGAGGAGTGGGGAGACGGGGACAGCGCCTCAAAAGATTCTAAAACGAAACAAGCTAGGGAACTCTCAAGCTGTGGAATGTGTAACCTGGCTTACTTTAACTCTCTCATAGACCCTGGTGGGTTTATGAGAGGAGAGTTTCACCCTTGTTTTACAGACCAGGGCACAGAGGCATAGTGGGAACAAATGATTTCTCTAGAGAGGCTTCTGTGACTTGCTGGTGAGAAAATTCACCAGACAGAAAGCTGGATTAGTGCTGAAGGGTTTGTGAGTAATTTCTAACAATGACATTATGATTATGGAAATAGAGTTCACTCACACAGCAAATGTTTAACAGGTGCTATGCCAGGCTCTGTCTGGGGGACTGAGAAATGAAATGGTGTTCAAGGCAGTCTCTGGCTTTGCTCTAATGAACTCAGGCTGGCATGAGAGGTGGGGGATTGTTCTGTTTCCTCAAAGAAGAAATGTGTAAATAGGAGAGTCATTCAGTGGTGGAGCCTGAGTTCTGTCCCCAGTACTAAAAAAAGAAAGAAAGTAAAGAGAAGAAACAAACAAGATATAAAGCAGAAGGACTCCAGCCTCAGAGACCATTGAGTGCAGTGATAATAATACATATTGTTATATGTTATCTTGTATATAATGTATTATATATGATCTATTACATAGCATATTATACATTATATCATATATCATGTATCATGTCACATATTGCATATCATATTACACATTACATATCACATTTATGTTATATGTCATTATATGATATGCATCCTATATTCTATATTCTATACTATATACCATATACTACATACTATATACCATATATCACATATTATCACATATCATATATATATACATATATATATATATATATATATATACACACACATTGTTTTATATATATAAGAGAGATGTGGTGGTGTATGCTTGTAATCCCAGTGTTGGGAGGCAGAGAGAGGAGGATACCCAGGGACTCAGTGGTCAGCCAGCCTAACCTATTTGGAAAATCCCAGGACAATGAAAAATCCTGTCTCAAAAACACAAGGTATATGGCACTTGAGGAATGACAGCTGAGGTTGTCCTCTGGTCACTGCATTCACACAGGTGCACCTGCACACACATGCATATGCCCAGGTACACATGCAAGAATAGACACACAAATGTTAGGTCTTGGGGTAAAATATGAGTCTACCCAGGACCTGTGGATGCAGAGCTAGCCTATTCATGTATGAATTCTAGATGTTAATTATTTGCTTCCTTTATTGCTGTGACAAAGTACCTTGAACTAGGTAACTTACAGACAACATAAATTTACTGCTCACAGGTTCAGAGGCTGGGAGATTGAAGATCAGAGGGCCAGCAGATTCCACATGTGGGGACAGATGGAATTCTCTGTTCCACAGATGGCACCTTCTTCCTGAGTCCATGTGTGGCAGAAGAGGCAAACACATTCCCTCAACCACTTTTTATCACAGCCCAGAAGATTTTACCCCCATGACCTGATCATGCCCCTGCCAAACACACCATTTCCTAGCACCTTTGCATTGAGGATTTTTAGACTAGGAATTTGGGGGGGTGGAGACACAGTCAGCCAATTTTGGTAACAGTTCTGCCAGCCTTACTGAGAACTCTACAGCTTATTTTAAGTGAAGGGAGCTTGGGGCGTGGATGGGGGTGTCAACAGAAACAGGCACTGCATAGGAAAGAGTAGAGGATGCTCACCCGCCATGTCCAGAAATAGAAGCAGCAAGCTTGTGATATCTGTGTCATCTCAGGGTGTGCAGTTGAACTTCTTGAGTGTGTTTGGGTTTGTTATTAAAGCTCATAATGGTTTCAACAGCAGTTATTTTCCTGTGTATAAAATTAATGGGAGTCTCATTTTCTCTCCTTTTATAGAAATCATTTTAGAGATTATAGGGTAAATTTGCAGAAAAGGGAGTATATGAATTACATCAGATTAAGGGTATTTTTATAGAAATAGTCAATTATGCTGGTGGGGGCTGTTACTCAATAAACAGAGAGCTAGGATGAAGTAGAGCATACATGGCTGATTTTAGTAGCTAATGTCTAGCTCATTTCAAATACACACTGCACTTAAAAATCTTTCTCTCCCTTTCCTTCTCCCCCTCTCCCTTTTCTTTCCTCTCTCTCTCTCTCTCTCTCTCTCTCTCTCTCTCTCTCTCTCTCTC
>NW_021604613.1:17375284-17394032 GCF_004785775.1 Grammomys surdaster
CTCTCTCTCTCTCTCTCTCTCTCTCTCTCTCTCTCTCTCTCTCTCTCCCTCCCCCCCCTCTCTCTGTATTTGAGAACCACCACCCATTCTCCCATTTTTAGGAAAAAAAAGTCTTCAGATGAACACTTAAAATAAGTTCTATTGTGAAAAAGAAAACAGATCCAGGAATCTGCCTGTGGGAGTTTGGTTTTTCTCTCCTGTATTGTGTGGCCTCGTATTGGAATTACCCTGCGTGGACTCATAATCCAATTGTAGCCCAGTGTTATTAGTGTCAGGGATAATTACACCATGCATGTTGATGGTTTTCCAGTCTTTGGAGGGCTTTCCCCTGCATTACTCCATATAATTTGCTCCACAAATACAAGTGAAGCAAGACAAGAATAATTTGCCTTTTCTTTATGAAGGAAGACAGGTGAAACGTGCCACAGATCACATGGCTGATGAAATGGCAGAAGCAGCATGAGAGGTCAGGGCATGTGATTCCTAACCTGGGGGCTCTGCTCTGAGCTTGACCTACCTTATACTGTACTGAGATTCAGACCATGCATGCCTGTCAACAGAAGTAAGACATATGGGACAATCAATATACCTGGAGCAAAATTAAGAAGAGGGAAAGAAATTTATAGTTGGGATGTCTTTCTGTTAAGCATCTGAGTGATGGACAGAAACAGAGCCCTGGAATGATAATCTTTATCAAGCTTTCTAGGGGCAGCATCTTGGGCGGTGAGGCAAAAGTGTTCTGTTGGAAAGCTGCTGGTAGCTGATGCTGACTGAAATACTGTCCAGCTGGGAAAGGGGTGGAAAGATGCCCAGTGGCCGATTTCCAGGTGATTGCCTTTATTGCTATTCCATGCCCAGGCAGATTGCTGAGGGGGCTGTAGGACAGCCAAGCTCCTCTGGGAATCTCCCCAGTCTCCTGCCCCCCACCTCTCCATTGTTCTCTTGAGAGCACACACTTCTTCCCTGAAACTCCTTCTTTCTGATGATCAAAATAGAAGATATGTCAAGGCCCAGGGAAGGACTAAAGTCTATCTACACCAAAAGGTTGATGGCTTTGTCCATGCCACATGGTAACTGGCAAAACTAGGGCAAGTGAAAAATGACTTGGGGAGCATTTTTTCTTTTCTTGTCTTGTTTTTCTTTTCTTTCTTAAACCCATGAGTGTGGTATGCTACTTAGTTAGCATATGACTTTCTGTAGCTTGTTGGCTGTGGTTTGAAAGCCTTGGCCATGTCGAATTGTCTCAGTATTTCCAAACTTCGGTTTTATTTCTGCATATAATCATCTACAAAGTCCACAGAGGTTCTTGTAACTCCTGGTGAGTTATATTCATTAATTTTTCCCCTTGTCCTAAACTCTGGCTGGTGTGTTGACTAGATCATGGGAGAGGGGGATGCCAAGACAGCATTTAACATGGAAAAGACTTATAATGGGGATGGAGGTTAAAATCTTTATAAAAGACAATGAGCAGACAGCTAATGGAAGGTGAAAAAAGAATCTATCTGTAATGCAGATGTGTCCACTGTGACAGAGAAAAGGAAAAGAGAATTGAGTAGTAAATATCCTGACTAATGTTTTTGTTAACATCACACAAGTTTAAAGTCATCTGGGGAAAGTAACCTCAATTAAGAAATGCCTCATGCTGGATAGTTTTGTGTGAATTTGATACAAGCTAGAGTCATCCAAGAGGAGGAAGCACCGATTGAGAAAAATGCCTCCCTAAGATCAGCCTATATAGGACATCTCATTAATTGGTGATTGACAAGAAGGCTCAGCTCACTGTGGGTAGTGTCATCCTCCTCCCTGAGACGGTGGTCCTGGGTTCTATAAGAAACCTGGCTGAGCAAGCCATGAGGAACAAGCCAGTAAGCAGCACCCCTCCATGGCCTCTGTATCAGCTCCTGCCTCCAGGTCCCTGTCCTGCTTGAGTTCTTGCCCCAGCTTCCTTCGTTGATTAACAGCAATATGGAAGTGTAAGCCAATTAAATCTTTCCCCAAACTTGCTTTTTGGGTCATGGTACTTCATTGCAGCAATAGAAATCCTAAGACGTGCCTCTATTAGATTGCCCTATGGGCAAGTCTGTGGGGGGAAGGGCATTTCCTTGATTAATGATGAATAAGGGGGGTGCCCAGCCCACTGTGCCAGTTCCATTCCTGGGAAGGTAATTCTGCATTATATTAAAAAGGTAGCTGAGTAAGCTTGTAAGCAGAGTTCCTGTATGGTCTTGGTGTTCAGTTCCTGCCTCCAGATTCTTGTCTTGACTTTTCCCTGTGACTTCCCTCAGTGATGGACTGGGACATGAAAGTGTAAGGTGAAATAAATCCTTTCCTCCCCAGGTGGCTTTTGGTTATGGTGTTTATCACTGCAACAGAGAGCTAACTAGGACATAAGGTTACTAAGGGTTCCCATTTGTGGCTTGGCTCCAAGAAGATTGATCTTAGAGTCTTGCCGCATTGGTAGCTGCCATGGTGAACCCTGTCCTATCCTGTGTTCAGTCATCGTCTGGGGTTATCCATGCCCTGCACACCCTTAGCTTGTATCCTGATTCAGATTCTGCCATAGCCAAAGACCAGAGACAGTTTCTTTCTTGACCATAGTTCTGAGTTATGCATTTGCTTAGCAGTGGGCAGAAGGCAATGGAACCTTGCAGCAAAAAATCTCACCTTCACATGTACTCACAGAGCCTCAAGCCTCTCTGACAAGAGCAGATTTCTGACTTCTCCACGCATCCATCTGTCCATCCATTCTTCTGGTCATTTGATACTTTAGACAATAGAAGCAGATGTGTCAAAGCAAGCTCATCTGTCTGACATCGAGTTGCTAACCACACCCAAATACAGAGAGCGTGCCATAGCTCCTGCTTGATTCTTACTAGTGCTTTGAGTCATAGTCAAACATATGTTCTAACCTCTTGGATTCCATGTTCTAGGCACAGTAAATGATGGGGTTGTAGCACAATGTCCTTTGTCCAGGGTCAAAGATAGCAACCAAGTTGCAGCAGAAGTGGCCAGCTAACTATAATTTCTAAGCCACTGAAGCTGTTTGCTTTCAAAACAACCCTGGCCTTTGGTAATAATATTTCATAACAGCTTCTCTCCAATTTATATGGCAACCTGCCATGCATTGTGGAGTTCAAAGAAATCACAGATGTTATTTCAAGAGTATATTATTTTGGGGAATAAAGATGTTAGAAATATTTAGGGCTTGGCAGATAATAAAAATAGTTTTTACTATTATTATTTATTATTATTAGCAAAGATTTCTATCGATTAGAATTTTGTACTTCCTTAAATCAGGTGTTGGCAACCTCCTTCATTTCTTTCATTCCATTATTTAGTCAATCAAAGAACACATATCTGCACAGTAGGGACAAATCTCCCTACCACACATATATCCACTCTCCCTAACAGTGTTTGTATTTTGGCAGGCTTTTCTCGTGGGACTTAAAGAATCACATGTGTTTGTAGGCATTTTATCAAGTAGTTTAAAGAGCATAAAACTTGCAGTCATAATTTTGGAAGTAAATTTTATTGTTATGGCTTTAAAACACAATCAAATAAAAGCAAGAATTCCATTAGTAGTTGAATATTGTGATAATAGAGTTGAGAATAAATTTTACTGCTATAGGAACTATAAAACAGCAATAATAAAAACACTATTATTGTGAATAAATTGTATTGAGATGACTAACTAGAAAGCTATAAAACACGATGATAAGGGGTAATCTAATCACCAGGAAAGACGTGATAATAATTCACCCTTGTTAGAAACGAGCCTGAGGTTCCAGCTCATTGGCCTTGAGGCTCTGGGTTACTGCCTGCATTCCATAAGGTTACAGAAAGATAATCTTTGGCCAGTGGGGTTGGCAGGAGACCACATATTACAGTAAAATTGGACATGGGGATTGGGGAAAATCCAATTATCCATGAGTGTTAGAAAAACCCTGTGTAGTAATGCCAAATGCCCTCACAGGACATTTTGGGGGAGGGATGTTTACAGAGTTTTTCTGACAGTTTTTATGTATTATTTGATGGTGTGCTTTCATGTCTTTAAAATGTTTTGTTTACATTATTTCAGATTAACTGAGTAGAATTGCATTTTGGTTGGGGTTGGCTGTGAGCTTGCCTTCTCTGTGCACCTCGTTGTTCCGTGTGCACCTGCATTCCGTCCCAGTGCACACCCTCAGTCCTGGGCCCATCCATCTGTGGAGGTGACAGCCCCATTGACATCTGTACTCCAGCATTCACAACACCAAGGATCCTACTCCATCTCTTCCCTCAGATGAGAGGAAGAGTGTTGTGGGTAAAAATGTTTTTTACTATTTAAAAAAGATATACGAGCCTGTGATGGAGTTTATGACATCAGTGCTCAGGTCTGTTTTTGCTGAAATATCCTCTGACTAACCTTATCTTGACTTTCTAAACCAGTACCTTAACACACTATCAACAACAATGATAAACCAGCCGGAGAGAGGCTCCGGGCTCTCTGTATCTTTCTGCAGAACAATAGAGCCTCTACTCTGGACGCTTTGCCTTTTGGGTCTGCTGGTCCCTGTGTCCACGATAGGTGGGTAGGATGTGAGAAGATGGAACAACTTACGGTTTGAAGGTTTCAATTATTTAAATAAATATATTCTTCACAATCAGTGTAGCTGGTCCCTACCCTCTTCCTACTTATGTATATCACCTTGAAATGATAACAGCTGACAGCACTAAAGTTTTATCGTTGAAAATTACTCTTAGAATCCTTGAATAAATTCATAGCAAGTATTTCCTCACCACTAGATATGTTTTATGAGTGGGAAAAGGAAATTATAATAAAATTTTTATCTCTCTTATTTTCATAGTTTCTCAATTAGTAAATCATATTGCTCTAGTTAGTAAGAAAAATGTTTAAAATTATCAAATAATTTCACTTAGAGATAATCATTGTTAATGTTCCTGATAGATAGCTAATTATGTTTAGAATACTATTGCTAAGATTACAGTTAAATCACAGTAATTTTCCTATGACATTCGTGATTCATTTGTAGCATATTGCAATTGTTAAAAACATTCCATCATTTTGGTTAACTTTTATTTTTACAATTATTACAAATAATGTCATGATGATCAGCCAGGAAATTTCTTTCAAATTTTGGAATAGTATACTCTAATGTAACTTATAGGATGTGCAACTATTGGGTTAGAAAAATACTTTTAAGTATCGTAATATAAAGTGGCTTGATTAAAGGCCATACCAGTGTATACATTTAACAGCCATGTAGAAAAGCATTTTATTTCAGCATTTGCCAACCTGATAAGTAAAACTTACCCACTCTTCACATTCTTGGCATTTCAATGCTTTATGATAAGGTTAAATGCTTTATCTCCCTTATTTCTCATTTTCTATTTTATATATTGCCTGCTCATGCCATTTACCCACCTTTTGGTGATCTTCTCTAAACGTTTAAAATGGTGATTCTATTCTTAAAGGATCATGACTTCTCTAAACATATAATATACATCCTACTGTGTAAGATTGCATACAGTTTTCTTGGACGGTACATCTTAACCTTGTTTGTCCATAGCTCATTATTTCCCTTCTTGGTGCATCTTTTGTGGAATATGTGTAATTTAACTGCTGTTTCTACTTTTGCTTCATGGTTAAAACAAATCTGCTTCTCACTGACTAGAAAGATTCACTTTGAGTTTCACTCCAAGCTGATTCTCTGGCATAGGCCACCCCTTATCGTTAGAGCCTGATTTTAAGAATACATAGAGAATCTGGAATCTGTGTGTTGTTAAACAACCTGTGTAAAACTGTTTAGAAATTTCTTTCTTATCCTTTCCTTTTGTTTGTGTGATTCAATACAAGTAGCTAATTTATCTTCCTTTCTAAGATTCTTCATCCATAAATTAGAGACAAAGATGCATACATTATTTTACAGGGAGAATATGAAACAAAGAGGCTGCTGAAAAAAAAAACCTTAAGAGATAGGAGTGGGGAGATGGTTGAGGAGAGTGCAGTTCCAGCATGAGGTCCTGTGTTACAAATACCCAATGCTCATGTAAAAAGCTAGGTGTTGTGGCGTGTGCATGTGGGTGCGGTGGTGTGTGTTTGTGGTCCTGTAGATGAGAGGTGGATCTCTGGATGTCACTAGTCACCAATCCTAGCTGAGTTGGCAAGCTCCTGGTTCTGTTCAAGACTCTGTCTCAAAAACTAAGCAGAGTCCTCACCTCTCATCAAGGAAAATTCTTAATGCATCATAGGAGACCATTATGGAAAACCACAACCAATCAAATTCAGAGTTGTAGAGCCCAGTCCCAATGGAAAAATCTACAAAACACACTCAAATTTAAGGCTTAGTGAACACTGAAGAAGATGAAGCACAAAGATCATAAGACGCAGAGAAAAGAGTTTGTTGCAAGATTGTGTCTCTTAGTAATGCTAAAAGTGACACTATAATATCTCATCAACATGACTACCTAGAAATGAGCCGAACAAGGACAACAGCAGTAGATATGCCAAAGTGGAAGAGGGAAAGCCCATGAAAAAGAGCCATAGATTTGAAAAAGGAGGAGTATGTAGAAGGGTTAAGAGTGGAAAACTCTAAAAGAGAAAACTCATTCCAGGTACTGGAGTTTTTTTGTTTTTTGTTGTTGTTGTTTTGTTTTTTTGTTTTTGGTTTTCAAGACAGGGTTTCTCTGTGTAGCCCTGGCTGTCCTGGAACTCACTCTGTAGACCAGGCTGGCCTCGAACTCAGAAATCCACCTGCCTCTGCCTCCCAAGTGCTGGGATTAAAGGCGTGCGCCACCATTGCCCGGCTTGTACTGGGGTTTTTACTTGTTAGTAAACTTGTTGGGATCCTCAACTAAATGTGTGGTTTCATCTGAAAATTTTTTAGCCTTTTTTTTCTTAGAAATTTGCTTTCATATGACTTACTGACTCAAAACATCGATTCGTATAATTTTTAAACTCTGTTCTCTAGAATACACTGAACATCAATTTAAAAATCCTAAAGTTAAATCTTCAAGCATAGACACACACACACTCACGCGCGCGCGCGCGCGCACACACACACACACACACACATTTCCTCTCAAAAGTGTGCATCTATAAAAATCATTGGGATTTTGTTATTTAAACCAAATGGCTTGAAAGTATTCTTCTTTTTGACCTTACTCTTTTTTCTGGGATATGCTCAAAGAAATCATCAAAAATTAGAACAGACATTTATATAAGAAGTTCTTCGCCATAGAATTACTTACAATAGCTCCCACCCACTCATCACACCCACAAAGAGAAACTGTTCTATCCAGCACAGAAGAATTTCAATAAATAATAATATATAATAGATACTTATTTTTAAGTATGATATTGCCATTGAAATTACTATTTTGAAAGGGTTTGTTGATGTAAAGAAATGAATCTGGTAGGATATAGACTATAATGTAGTGACTACACAAGTTATACATATATGTAATGCGTTGAAATAGGTATATAGACCAAAGATTGAAAGAAAATGTACCAAAAGGTCAACACTGGTTAGCTTGGGAGCATGGGAGTATTGAGAATTATTCTATCCTTTAAAAAAAATATTTTTTCTGCTCCCTTGTCTCCATACTTTCTAATTTCTCTATTTTAAATATATGTTAATTTTATAAGAAAAAACCTCTGAAAATACTTTACTGCATGAAATATTCATGCTTACTGTTTCTCCACTAAGTATTTAAAGTATGAAATTTGCCTCAACATTTGTTATTTTTACCTTTTTATACATTCCAGTCAAAAATCACATCAACTTCTTTTTGATTGTTGGTACTTATTAATAATGTACCCCAAAGGAGTATTTTCTCTGTTAAGCATTTGGTGATTGTCTGTTCAGAAAGAAAACACAAAGTACAATTATCATTTCATTTGCTCAGTGAGATGAGAGTGGCGATAACTTGGGGGAGGGGGTGACCAACTTTCCCCTTCTCTGTTGACACATGTTATGTATCACCCAAGAAACTCAGAACGGCCCCTCTAAGTTCATTGTTAACATTCACTTGAACTCGCTGTTAGAGTTTTTGAGCTTTAAGTATTGAGTTTTCATTTCTTTCACATAAAAAATCATAATATCTATTAACCAGAGACTTTCATTGAGATCCCAGACTATTAGGTTTTACATATTAGACAAATCTACCTGTTCAATGCTGGATTCCAGAAACAATAGATATTTTGCTGAACTCAGTTGGTTGAAAATATCCAGTGGGCTGGTTAGTTTAATGTCAGTTTGACACATGTTGAAATCATTTGGGAGAGGGAATCTCAATTGAGAAAATGTTCCTATAGGATTAGCCTGTGGTACATTTTCTTGATTGATGCTTGATATTGGTGGGCCAGGTCACTGTGGCTGGTGCCACTTCTGCACTGGTGGTCCTGGGTTCTATAAGAAAGCAGGCTGAGCAAGCCATGGCAAGCAAGCCAGACAACAACACCTCTTTATGGCCTCTGCCTCAGCTCCTTCCTCCAGGTTCCTGCCTGAGTTCCTGTCCTAGCATCCCTGGGTGATAGAATTGTAAGATACATTATGAAATAAACACTTTTCTCCTTAAGTTCTATCTAAAAATGAACAGCACAGTATAAACGTTTTACACTGTATTTGATGTTGGAGGTAATCTAAAGATGAGTTTAAGTGTTCAGGAGGTGGGTGGGTAATATGAAGGCACAATAGCACTATACAAGACGCATGGATCCCCAGAGACAGACTCCTCTCCTACTCCCAGACTGTGAGAAGGAAACCTTTGTTGAACCATCTAAAGGGAGGATGACTAGCCACCCATATTCCTGCTGCAGTTGGAAGAGCATCCTCAGCAGCCTCCTTTCCTGGTGGGGCTTCACACACAGAGTACATACACTATGTGAGGAATAAGGAATAGGAGGCCTCGAAGAATCCCCCTTCATTTGCCTCTCTCCTCTCCATTCTATAGAAGAATTCCATTTTTTGATAACTCCCTTGATACTGAGCTTTACTGCTGATCTCTTTGTGGCCCACATCAGCTGCAGCTACTAGGACATGTTTAATCTATGTAACCAAGTCTTCAGGAAAAATAAAGCATAGACAGCATTTCTTCTAAAGATCATTGTTATCTCAAGGAAATAAAAAGCATGCATATGAATATTGAATTCCCAAAACAGCCCAGCCTACACAATTGCTACTGAGGTGTTAATTCCTGCAAGCTCAGTCAGAATTGAGTTCAGGTTCTCCCTTTCCAGGCTGTAATATACTTTGAATGCCATTAAGCTGGTAATCAGCCACTAGATTATCACACCTCGTATTTTGTAATTTAAAGGCTCTGTCACTGGACTTTTAATATGCTCATGTATTAAAGAGATTTTTAAGATCAGGAAATCAATCTTTTTATTACTATTATCTATTACTATTAACTGTTACTGTGTTGTATAAAGCGGTTGATTAGATATGTAAAAAAATACAAGATGATAGCATGGAGTTCAATAAGGATTAATTAGTGCTGTTACAGATGATATTTGCTGACTTGTTAATAACATCATAGAGTGTGTTTCTGAAAATGTATTTATATGTATTTAAACACACTAAGAGATATTTGTATTTTTCTTTATAATATGATAATATGTTCTGTAAAGCATTCATTCTCCATGTATTACTTGTACCAATATACATTTTATTTTGAAAAATGTACTCTGAGATAGTGTTGCTTATGAAAAATACCATGCACAGTAAATATTCTAAGAGAACTTGAAGAAGTATATTGGTCCCCATCTATTATAATTTAAGTAACATTTGTTTTTTTTCTAGTTACTTTTAAACTTCATTTCCATAGTTTTGTGTAATTCTTTAAACAAACTTATAAGATTCTCACTTGTTCTAGCTAAATATTACAAAATAAAATCTAATAAAACATTTAAATTTTGAAATCAAGGAACTACTAAATTCAAACTATTAGTAGTTGTAATATTAATAATTACTGATAATAAATATAACTACATTCTTGAAGTAATGTAATTTGGTCCTGAAACTGATTCCTACTGGAGTTGTTGATTGTTAGTACATAATCCTAAATAGCAATGAGCATTTGCTTTGTTTGTTTATTTATCTTTGTTACTTTTTAATTTTGATTCAGGATTTTATTAGATAGCCCAGGCTGGCCCTGAACTTGTGATCCTCCTGCCTCAGTCTCTTGAGTGCTGAAATCATAGGTGTATGCTTACCAGTTTGGTTCTCAGAACCTAGCTAAAAATGTACCAGCTTGAAATTCGTGCTTTAATTAATCTAGGATCTGTAGTCCAGAGTGGTGGTGAAGTCAGGCAGATTTCTGTGAGTTCAAGGCCAGCCTGCCCTACACAGTGAGTTCTAGAGCAGCCAGTATTGTTTAAACAGAACTTGTCTAAAAAAAATTTTAAAATTGGTTTTGCATTGTTTAAGAATACCAGTTGAATGGTTAAATTAGTCTTTGTCTTTTGTTACTATTACAGCTAAATAAAGTGTTTGATGTGTTTAATTTGAACTACTGTGTTTTTACTGGTGGTTAAGAGTTAACTACAATAGGAGAGTGTTCTCATTGTTAAGCATGAATTAACTCATTTAATTCTCATAAAGTTCCTTTGAAAAAGTGCTATTCTTCTCACTTTACAAATAAAGAAATTAAGGCTCAAGAAAAAAACACATCATACCATAGGTGTTCAAGAATGTGGGGAAATAATGAAAGTCACTGGAATACTAGTTAATTAGCTGTCTAGCAAGTCTCCGTGCGATTCACTATCCCTGTGCAGAAATTTGCATCACAGCATCTCTTAAAGCTGACACACCAGTGCCATCAACAAAACAGTTCCCCCTGCATATTTATTAGATTAATGGATTATCAGAATGATCGCCAAGTGATATTCAAACTCCCTGTTCTTTGTTAAATAAAGCCTTTTAGCTAGGAACATTTACCAAATATTTGTGTGGTTTAGAGTACTACTAACTCTATGCCTTATTAGCTACATAACTCTTTGCAAGTGACTTTCTTCTCCTGTTCTGTTTCTTGTTTGTAGACTATAGATTATATTCCGTAGGGTTAAGATGAGAACTGAGTTATAAACTGAACGTGTGTTTGGTTTCTTCGGTGCTAAATAATGCTTAGAACGCATCAGACAGTATTAGTAAACTCTTTGCTGAAAGATGCATCCTAAGTAGATAGTTAAAACAATACTTTAGCTGTTATAGAAACTAAAGCTATGATCAACCCATGGCAGAAGACACCAGCTCAGTGGCAGCTTACTGGTTCATATCAGACATTTAAGGTGGAAATTATGCCAGCTCTCCTCAATTCTTTCTAGAAATTAGAAGAAGAGAAATTACCTCCTAACCCAGTCTACAGCATTTATCTAATACTCAAATCAGACAAAGATACTACAAAGAAAGAAAATTACAGACTGATGGCCCTCATAAACTCAGAAGAACCCACAAAAAATATTGGCAAATGTGGTCTAGCTTTGGATAAAAAGAACTGTGCATCCTGGCTAAGGGTGGTTTATACCAGTCATAAGTAACATTCCAACACATTATCCCAGCCTTACATAACATTCCATCACATCCACAGGCTGAAGAAGGGAAGTTATAGCATCCTACCAGTAGAGCTACAAAAAGATTTCACAGCACCCAACATACAGCTGTGTTAAGAAAACGAAACTTCCTCAGGGCGGTGAATACGTTGTAAAGCTTCTATAGCTAGCCTCATCCGTAACCACAAGAACCTGGAGGGTTTCACAGGATGATCACTCATTTCAACAGTGTCATTTTTCAGTACAGTTCTTGCAGGCCTAGCTAATGCGTAAAACAAGAAAAGGTAATAAATGGCATATACTTTAGGATTGCATAAATAAAACTGTATGTGTTTAAAGGGGAAATAAGTATACATTTTGGAAAACAGGAAGAATCAACAACAACCCATCAGGGCAAACTGGCTAACATAGAAAAGTCCATTGATTTCCTATACATAGCAAAGAGCAAGTTGAATTTGAAAATTAGAAAAAAAAATGCGAGTGTGCCCAAAATGAAGTATTTGTAACACATCTCTTCAGGGAAACATATGGAGCACAAGTGGAAGACACCAAAGAGCTGAGTGGCTGGGGAGATATTTCTGTTCACGGACAGAAGACTCAATAGTGTCAGGATATAGGCCCTTCCAAATTTTATTTATAGACACAATGCAACCCCAAACAAAATCCTAGGGAGTTATTTTGTGGTTATTGATAAACTGATTCTAAAGATTTGTGGACAAATAAAAGACACTGAATAGCCAACACAATACTGAAGGAGAATAGAGTCAAAGGAACAACATTACCTTATCTCAGATTTACTGTAACCTTACAGTCATCAGAGAGTGTGGTATTGGCAAAATAATAAACAAATAGATCAGTATAAGACAACATAGAGCCCAGAAATAGGCCCACATGCACATGGTCTATTGATTTGGACAAAGTTGAAAAATAATACAACAGAGAAAAAATATTCTTTGCAGAAGATAGTGCTGGAAAGACTAGACACTCACAGACAAAACAGAGAAAGCACAGATATTAACTCAAAATTATATACCACTGTGGCTGGAAGGGTGGCACAGTCTGTGAAGTGCTTGTCATGTATGAGGACCTTCAGAATCTAGCCCAAAATAATGGGATGGTGACAAGCCCCTGTCATCCCAGCTCTGGGAAAACAGAGATAGACAGATCCCTGGCCTTGCTTGCCAGCCTATCTGTCCTGAGTGGTAATCTCTAGGCTAATAATAGACTTTTCTCATCTCAAAGCAGGTAGACAGCATTATTGAGGGTGACAACCAAGGTTGACCTCTCTGGCCTCCATGCACATGTGTCTTAGTTAGGGTCTTACTGCTGTGAACAGACACCATGATCAAGGCAACTCTTATAAAGGACAATATTTAAGTGGGGCTAGCTTACAGGTTCAGAGGTTCAGTGCCATTTAACAATGGTCAAGGTAGGAGGATGGCAGCATCCATGCAGACATTGGGCTGAAGGAGCTGAGAATTGTATATCTTCATCCAAAGGCAGACAGGAGAAGACTGGCTTCCAAACAGTTAGCAGGAAGCCCTCTCAAAACATTCCCCTCCATAGTGACACATTTCCTCCAACAATGCCACACCTGTTCCAACAAGGCACACCTACTTCAACAAGGCCATACCTCCTACTAGTGCCACTCCCTGGGCCAAGCATACTCAAACCACTACAACATGCACACACACACACAGACACACACATACATTCTCATCTTATCTACGAGAACATACGTGCATACATACATACATACATACATACATACATACATACATACATAAAAAGCCCTCTACCCAAATGTTAAATACAAAACTATAAAATTCAAGGATACGGGTTAGAAGGCCTAGATGATTCTGAGTATAGCATTGACATTTTAGTCACACCAGGAAAGGCTCAATCCATGAAAAAAAATTGATATGCCAAAATTTAGTAAGTGTATAAACTTCTAACTCTTTGAAAGAAAATGTCAAGAAAACCAGATGACAGAAACTGAGCTAAAATGTTTATGAAAGGGACATCTGAAATAAGAGTGTGATCTAAAATATACAAAGAACCCTGAAATTCAAACATTAATCAAAGGACTTGTTAAGTATAGTGTGGGCAGATGACCCAAATGGATGCCTCACCAAAGAGAACACAAGGAGATGAAGAACCCAGGAAAAGAGCACCAGAAAACTGCAAATTCAAACTCCCAGCTGTGCTGAAGTCTGCTGCAGGAGCCCACATCTGGAAGACCAACAGCAAAGGCCAGTGAGGGGGCAGAGCCACCAGAACTCATTTGCTGCTGGTGGACATGCAAAACTGTCTCTACCAATTTTGGTAAGTGGTTTGTCAGTTTCTTACGGAACAAAACATGAGTTTATCATATGATTCAACAATAACACTCTTTAGTTCTCATCCAAATGATCTAGGAACATGTCTACATGAAATCACTCACATGTGTGTTTGTGACAGTTTAATTCATAGCTGTCCATATAGGAAGCAACCAAGGTGTCTTTCAACAATTGAATGGGTAAGCTGTGGCATAGCCAGAGAACAGAATATTACACAGCAATGATAAAGAAGCTGCCAAGCTGTGAAAAGACATGGAAGAAACGTAAGAGTGTTGAGATGGTTTGAAAGAGAGTGGCCCCAAAGTCTCATATATGTGAATGCATGTTTCCTGATTGGTAGAACTGTTTGAGAAGGATTAAAGAACATTCCAATTGGCTTACTTTCTGTCTCATGCTTATTGCTTAAACATGTAAGCCCTCAGTTACTGCCCCACCACTACACCTGCCTGTGAGCTGTCATAATGCTCATGGTCACAATATTTCATCATGATAGAAAAAAAAAAAACCAGACATGTATTAATAAGTGAAAGAAGCCAACTGAAAAGAATATACAATGTGGCCACAGCTATATAATACACTGGAAAAGGCAGAACCGTGCAGATTAAGTGATCAGAAGTTATTACTAAGGGTTTGAAAATGGAGGAATGGATGAGCAGAGTCCAGAGGACCATTAGGCCACTAAACTTGATACTAGACTGGTTTGTATGGAACATCAAATGTCTATCAAATCCCATAGACTACACCACTAGGAATGAATCCTATATGACTTTGGGTGACGATGTCTCAATATATTGTCATTGATTGCATCTGTTGTACAGGGATTAGTTCTTACCAGGCGAATACAGTTCTGATTAATATTAGACACTCTTTAGTTAGCTTGCCAGGGTTCAGGTCCAGTAACACTTTTCCTGTGATCTGGTTTCTTATCTCTGAAATAGAGATAAAGAGAAATCCATCTCAACAATTCAGAGAGGAGTAAATGAGATTTAAATTACGTAGAATAGTGTCTGTCTCGTAAAAAGTTTCAGCTCAATAAATCTTAGCTATTACATCTTTTACAAACTGACATGCACTTTTTATCTACAATGCCTTATTAAGTTATTTTAGCCTCCCTGCTAGGCTGACATGATTGCCTTCATTCTGTAGACAAAGAAATCATATCTCCCAATTGCTAAATAGTTTCCCATGATATCACAGTAGGTAAACCACAGGGTTACTATTCCAAAACTGGCTTTGGGACTTCAAATCCTGTGTGCACTGCCTTCTATGACCTTTGAAATTTTATTTATAGTTTGTGTGTGTGTGTGTGTGTGTGTGTGTGTGTGTGTGTGTGTGTGTATGTGTATGTGTGTGTGCGCATGCATAAGTGCTCATGGAAACCAAAAGAGAGTATCACACTGTCTAGCAGTGGAGTTACAAGGAAACTCTGAGCTATCTGACATGAGTGCTGGCGACTGAACTCTAGTCTTTTGCAAGGTAATTAAATGCTTTCTAACCTTATAGCCATTTCTCCAGCCCCATCGTGACCTTTTAAATCAACCTTCTATTCTTCAGGAAGTCTTGATATCGTCACTATCTCACCACAGCACAGACAAGACCTTGTCAGTCCACAGAGGAGCCTTGACAGATACCATCCCATGGGGGAGGTGAGTAAAGGACACACAGTATGAAGGATGGTGTTGCTGGGGGTCACAGCCTGCTTTAGGATATACAAGGGATGGCATACTGTTAATATTAATATTCACAAGCTAGATTGGCTCAAACTGTGAGATTAAGGCATGCTAAGTTGAAGGAATTTCCAAACATCTTCTCTTCCACCATTAGCACCACCATGGAAACTACAAAACCTGGTAATATGAAATAAAGAGACAAATTAATAGCACAAAGAAAAGGGAAGGGGGGCAGCCCCATGGGCCTAGTGTGAACTCGGACTGTCATTAACACTTCTTTGGGTTTGTCATATCCTTAGCAGGTTTCAGCAGTACAGGGTTGGTGCCTGTGTGAGTGTGAGACACCCGGAGTTGTGTTTAGCTGAAAATGTTTTTTTCTTGCTAGATTCAGGGGCTCAGCAGTAGTCCTCTGAGGAAAAAGTCTTTTGCAAAGAGGCATTTGTAATGCTCTGAAGATGCTTAGTGGCTTCCAAAAGGAGGTAGTGAAAAAATAGCTCTTGTGTGTATGTCTGTGTCATACCAGATACCACACATATTTTTGTTTTTAGGTATAAACTTCTAAAACTAGAGTGGCTAAATTCAAGGAGATACACATCTAAAAGTCGTATATAAATGGACAAATTGCCTTCTAAATAGGCATTACCAATTTACACTCTCTACACTTAGGGATAGAATTATCATTTTTTCCAGATTTTTTTTTAAAAGATTGCTAGGAAGAATTTATTCCTTCCTCTGTAATAAAAGTTAACCTCAAAGCACTGTTCGCTCCCTGGCTTTAAGGAGGATGCTGTAAGCCAAGAGAAATCTGATGATCTTCTGTAACGGTTAGTGTTCACAATTTGATAGGATCCAGATCACCTGTAAGGAGTTATTTAGATTAGGTTTGTCTCCCGACATGCCTGTGAGGGATTGTCTTGACTGGCTTTATTAAGGTGAGAGGCCTAACCTTAAAGGAAGACACCAGGCTGAGGTCCCAGGCTGTATGAAACCGGAAGCTAGCTGAGCCCCAACTTTCATTACCTTCTTCTTCCTGATTTTGGACACAGTGTAGCCACATACCAAGTTCCTACCTTCAGTAGTTCTCCATCACAATAGGACGTACTTTCGAACTGTGAGCTGAACTAAGTCCTTTCACCTTTAAATTGCTTTTGTCAGAGGATTGTTATCACAGTGGCAGACAGTAATGAAGAAACTTGTTTCCAGGTAAGAGCATACCTAGCTTGGATACTTGCTGGCCATGTGACCTTGATAAGGCCATTTGACCTCTTAATTCTTAGTTGCCTCCTCCTCCTCTTCCTCCTCCTCCTCTTCCTCCTCCTCCTCTTCCTCCTCCTCCTCCTCCTCTTCCTCCTCCTCCTCTTCTTCCTCCTCCTTCTGTGAAACTGGAACAATAGTGTTCATCTGAAAGCACTGTGGTGATGATAAAGTTGGCTGCATTATCACCGATTAGGTAATAAGTGGGTGTACTCCTGCCTCTTTCAGGTGCTGCTGTTTATAGCTTTATTGAGACTTAAGCTATCTCTGCATCCTACTCCGTCCCATGACAGTTGTTTATGTTACATAAGTCATTGAAATTACCTTTCATTAAGTATTTATTAAGGTATTAATAACTTTTCTCCATAGTCTGCATGTCAGTTCAGACTCAATTTTAAAAAATAGTTTGTTTTCTCCAGTCAACTATTATTTCCTGTAATTCTGGATTGTCTAATGTCAACTACTACATAGAAACTCAGGTGTCTTGAGGTCTGAGACATGCTGATGGCTACCTTAAAATGTCTCCATTTGACTACATTTCCTCTTGTGGGATCCAAGTTATAGATTTATTGGTTACATTATAATATTCCTTCAAAGACTGATATATATATGATTTATAATTAAATCAGCATCTATTCAGGTCTATTAAGTTTAATCAAAATTATTATCATGTGTCTGACTTAGAAACTTCAGTAAGCATATTTCTGGGAAGGGCATACATGGATGTTATCTAATCTTAGAACATTAACAATGGATGCTTTGTTAATCTACTTTTCATTACTATAATGAAATGCCCAAAGCAGGTAAACTTTATAAAGAAAGGGAGATTAATTAACTCATAGTTTGGGAAGCCAAAAGTCCAGACAGTATGTGTCAGCCCCTGGTGAGGACCACCCACCTCAGCTGAATCACCTCGTGGTGAATGGCAATAACATCATCAGTCAGGAAGCCAAAGGGAACTGCAGGGGCAGGCCAAAACTTTACCCTATTTCACTCTCAAGAATACTTGCTCCAATATTCGTTGTGAGAGAGGAATTAAAAAAAATTTGTATACCCTACATTACCATAATAGGGATCAAGTCAGATGAACCGTTAAGGCGTTAAGGCACAGAGAATGTCCAACCAGGGCTCTTAAGCTGCTAAAAAGATCCCACAAAACAAGCTTGGCCTAAAATCACTGTCCTTATTGTGTGGCACACAAGGGCTAATTCTGATGGCCATGGAAAGGACATGCACAGCACACAGTCTCTGAAGTTTTACTGGTAGATTATCAAAACTGTTTATTCTCAATTGCTCATTTATAAAGGTCAGTGGGGGTGTCCTACGACTTGGTACCCCAGGAGGTCTTGAAGTAGGAGGAAGGAGGCAATAAATGATTGCTTTGTTTTTCTGTTTTGTTTGTTCGAAAGCCTTCTGCAGTCTAGAGCAGAGTTCACTGACTTAGTGAAAAAAGCAGTTTCTCAATTGGGGGCAATCAAGCAATCTGCCTAGTGACAGCCGTGGTCCTTTGGGTTGTTTCAGATCTATCAGTGCATGAGCCAGGTCAGCGAGAAGGCTGCAGGAGTGCTGACACAGCATTTCCTGGGAATGACCTATGAGACCTGGCCCTTGTACTACCTGAAGGTGAGTGCAGAATCTGCCCCAGCAGACTGCGCACAACCCAGAGGCTCTGTCAGAGCTGCAGGAAGAATTCAAAATGCAGTGTACAAGTCTTTGCCTTTTCTACCCCAAATTAGGCTTTTATATGAGCCTTCTTCATAAAAGGTTCTGAGGCAAGACAGGACTCAAAACAGGAGGGAACCATCAGTGGATCACCTTAGTAAGGACTCATTAGAAGCGGCCTGCTTTTCATCTTTGGTGGTGATGTGGTTATTTTTTTCTCTCCTCTCCTCTCCTCTCCTCTCCTCTCCTCTCCTCTCCTCTCCTCTCCTCTC
>NW_021604613.1:17394132-17395811 GCF_004785775.1 Grammomys surdaster
TCCCCCTCTCCCACCTCCTCTCCTCCCCTCTGCTCCTCCTCCCCCCTCCCTCCCCCTCTCCTCTCTTCCCCTTCCTTCCCCCTCCCCTCCCTCTCCCCCTCCTCTCCTCTCCTCTTCTCTCCTCCCTTCCCTTCCCTCCCCCATCCCCCTTCTCTCCCCCTTCCTTCCTTTTTACTTGTGCCTGGATGTATTTGTAGAGGTCAGATTATGACTTGCAGGAGTTGGTTCTCTTCTTCCACTATGTGAGTGCTGGAGATCAAACTCCGGTTGTCAGGATTGGAAGCGAGAGTCTTTTGCCACAGAAACTCAAATGCTTTGTTTTTAAAAGACACCAGTGTTTTAAAAACAGAAAACCTTTGTTTATTATTCTTTGGTTTTATCATGGAGAAAAAAATACCCAAGAGGAGTATGGTGATTTATACAAGGTCAAGGTCACATAACAAGATAATTGCAAAACCAAAGAGATAGTTAGGCCCCCAATTATTCTACCCTTTGCATGTAATGTGTTTTTAAAAAGGGAGGTGTTGTCTGGGGTATGTCACCCTTCCATAGGGTCAGGATTTCTAAGCTTTCAAGTCTGGACCAGGGAGTAGCTATTCTGACTGGACATTAGAATCACCTGTGGAGTCCAGCCAACTAATCCTGCTGTCACATTGCTTCCTAAAGAGATGGTAGCCTGATTGTTCCAAGACAGGACAAGCTCTGATGTCAGCCTAATACATGGTCAGAGTTGAAGCCCACTGCATTAAAACAGTGGCCTTTTTTTTAATCTCCTCCCATCCCCTTTTCTGTCATACATGGGATAAACTATAATCTTGCCACACAAAGCAAGCTGTCTACCACTGAGCTACACCCTCATCCCTTTTGATTATTTTTTTAGACAGATTATTAAAAGTAGCTCAGAATATATGCCTGTACCACTATACTTGATAAAACAAGTCTTCAAAGGGTGGTCCTTAGTACCTCACCATCAGCAGCATCTGGGAACTTGCTAAAAAAGCACGTCCTCACTGCGTCTCTTGTCAGAAACTCTGGAGGCATGCAGAGTGCCCAACCATCTGTGTCTTAACTGCTCTAATCTTGATAATTCTGATGTCTATGAAAGGTTGTCTTGTCAACAAGTTCCTGGTGACTGTGGTATTGTTGTGTAAGAGCTACCATCTTCAAAAGCTAGCATTATTATTTTGTTGGCCTCTATTACCGTGTATAGTCATGTGTAGGGCAGAAGAATCCATGAGTGAGTGAAGCCTGTGTATTTTGGCACAGGCATGGCCATGTTGAAGACTCCAAGACCTCCAACCCATGGGACAATTTACCCAAGTTCATATCTATATGGGCCAAGCTCAAGAGAGATAAAGCTTTTCTCAGGAGTCTAAGTAGGTATTTATGTAGGATTGATGAGTGTATACAAAGCCTCACAACTGCAGCTTCCTCCAGATGTTTTGTAGGCGAGACTGTTCACCTACAAAGACCTCCTACAGAGTTTACTCAACCCTTCCTTCTATGGTGTACCATTCTGAGGCTCCAGGTTGCAGTGATTAGACGCCTGATCCTGGCTTTGCTGTGCAAGAGTCTGTTTTTCATCTCATTCCCCTATTACTGCCCTAGTCAGAGTTCCAGGACCGAAACCTTCAGGCACAGGCACAGGCACAGGCACAGGCACAGGCACAGGCACAGGC
>NW_021604613.1:17395821-17430325 GCF_004785775.1 Grammomys surdaster
CAGGCACAGGCACAGGCACAGGCACAGGCACAGGCACAGGCACAGGCACAGGCACAGGCACAGGCACAGGCACAGGCACAGGGGATGTGGTAGCTATGCAAGAACCAAAATCACTGCCTCAGACAGAATTAACTGAGAGGTGGACTGATTGGTGTTGTTAAGGAACTGGCACCAGTCAGCCTGAATTTTGATAGACAAACTCTAGGCTGAATCAGCTGAGATGCCTCAACTTCCTTTGCCCAGGACAAGGATAAGTAAAATAATGCAATCATAACAAGAGGATAATAAAGATAATCACTCAATTAACTCACATATGATCATAAAATGGGTAATTTTAGAAGAAAATTGGGGGTAAGAGGGTATCAGGAATCCTGGAATCCTTGAGAGGCAGGGGAAGCTATGAGAAGTAAGTCCCTTGAATATGAAAACCCCAGCTATGTTTTTGCCTCAGCTTGTAGGAATCTTACGTGGAGGAAAAGAGCCTTCATCAGTTCTCTTCCCAAGACTTTGACAAGTAGCCTGGTCTAGGCCATTAACAAATCTAAGGCAGATACAACTACTACAGCCTGGAGCTTTTCAGAGCCCCTTCTCCACCAAAAAGAATACATAATTATCAGTGTAACTCCACGCACCTTTAGGGAGAGAGCAGATTGCTTCCAGGAGTGAGGAAGACATCATCAGGAATGAGAAATGGGCACGTAGGGAAGAAAGCAGATGTCTGTGGGTAGAGGAGTAACCTGGAAATTCAGCAAGCAGTGCACAGAGGTGTGGACTTTCATCTACTCATGGTTTGGGGAGGGTTAAATGAAGGGTTGATCCATTGTGAAATAGTTTTGATTCTTGAACATCACGGCTGATACATTTTGCCTCTCTGGATGAGCTATGTGTATAAAGCCTGAAGCATATTATGTATGCATTGGAGCTTATGGAACACTTGAATTCAAGTAACTTTCCCTCTGTCTTTCCCCAGAGTGTTGGGGTTAGAGGCATATGCCACCACATCCAGGCCTGTCAAATGATTCTATGTGTGATAAAGGTTGAGAGCCACTGTATATTTTGCTTTTATTTGCAACCATGGGTTGCAAAATGAACAAAATGATACAGGAAATATGATGCTTTGAATGGGTGTGCTGGAGAATCAGTTGCAAGGTTCTGAGGACAGTTATCAAGGCCTTGGGCAGGAGAACAGGGTAGAAGAGGAAAGGACTACATTGATGGGTGTCTCTATCAGTATCCTTGCCACCATCTGTGAATCCCAGAGGGAAGTAAGAAAGGGCACTCTAGGGATTAAAACCCTGGTGACTTTGCTTGGTGCTTATACTAGTGATTGTTTGGTTATGGATCCTGAATGTCGCTTCTAGATCAGCTTATCATTCAGCAATCCCAAGATTATTTGGATGGACTGTGAAATTCAGGCCAGAGAATGGATTGCTCCTGCTTTTTGCCAGTGGTTCTGAAAGAAGGTACTGTCTTTAGTTGCCTCATAATACTAAATCATGCCACTGAGTATCTGTTCACGTCTGGGCTCTTTAGAAGCATACTTGATGTAACTGTCGTGAGTTAGCCCCTCCCTTCAAGTAAAATGGAATTAGCCTTGACAAAAACTGAATATCCTGAATTCATTCCACTGCATCCAAAATCATTTTTTATTGGAAGGTAAACTTACCTAATGTAGAAGAATATGCATAGTGAAGGTCAGAGATACTATTGAATCATGTCAAATAGTATTAGGAAAAAATTCAAACACTGAGATATATTTCACCTAGCTTCTCATCTACTATGGGAGCATAGAAATGACAACTCATGTGTTTGTTGTGTGGGACAAGAGATCTCCCATAAGGAAAGCACTCTCCCTCTTCTCCTCCCTTTAGGGAATAAGACAACTTTAATATATTTTTTATTAGTCTTTTTGGAAACACAAATATAAAAAGTAACCTGGGAAGAGTCATTTCTAAAATCAACAGCAGAAATGCCAACAGGGAGAAATACAAATTAGCTCCATCTCACACCTAGTGAATTATAAACTTTCAAGGGTCCAGGGGATGAGGACAGACACAGCTTGAAAGTCTGTTTTGTTGTTGTTTTGAGACAAAGTCTTACTACTTAGCCCAGGCTAGTCCCAAACTCATTATGTAGTTCATGAACTTGAGGTCTTTTTCCCTTGTTTTGTCTCCAGAGTGCTAGGATTACTGGTGAGCCACCACACGCAGACAGGGGCTTTAGCAGATCTGTCAGATGACACTATCTGCAATCAAATGTGAGAGCAGCTACTCAAAATGTCCATGTCAGTTAAGGAGGACCTGATGGCTCTTAGAGTTAAGCTGAGATTTACAGAAAATTAGAAGAGAAAGATTTGTTTGTAGAATCATCCCAGATGTTTCTTTTAATTCCCAGATTCTACTCAGTGATAAAGACAATGCGAAGATCAGCAGGCTCCTTAGGGAACTAGACTTATTTGTGCTTCCAGTTTTGAACACCAATGGTTATAAACACTTGGACAACAGCATGGACACTGCCTGTGGCCCAGGGTTATTTATGTTCATGTACTGAGGCTGAATTTGATTCATTCTTCTGATATCAGCCATTCTAGCTATGGAAATATTTTCTAGCCCCATTTGATCGCTTTTCATCGAAGATAATTTTTTTTTGGATGTTGAAGCCTCACACCTCCTGAGAGTTGGAGCCGAGTGTGTGTCTTGTCTATGGATTTTCCTCTTCCCAGTTGTCCATTTGGACCTACTTCTGCTATCTTCTTGGTATTTATGGCTTGCTTATTTCCCAATTAGCATTATATTAATACACATCTCATATACTGACCTACATCTACCTTAGAGTTTTTCTAGACACATGAGGGAGAACAAATGACATCTAAATACTAAACTAGCCTGTGGCTTTCAATATGATCATTCAGAAAGTTAAATGTCCTAGGCTTCTGGTAAATATCAGAAAGTGTTTTCCATACAATATTTATAAAGCACATTGCTCCCCAAATGAGAGTCTCTTTTCTAGAGAGTACCCTTCTTCCTCTCTTCCATCACTTACCAGAGTTCCCCGTTTCTAGAAAACATCCCTTCTTTCCCCTCTTTCATCCCTCCTCAAAGGTCTCTCTTTGGGGCTCTTCTCTAGAACAACCATTGTGGCCCTGTGTATGAACCGTTGCCCCCGTAAGCTTTCCTGGTGATACTTGCTTTTTTCTTCATTTCTATTCAGCAGTCTTCTTCCAAAAATGTACAAAACACAAATAAACAAAAACAACAACAATAACAAAACAAAAATCGTCTCTAATACACTTTAAAAGGCCTTTTCCACTTGTCAAGCTGTTTGCTTTTCATCTTATACAACTCAATCCCAAACAGTACCCAAAGCTGCCATGAGTAAGATCATGGCTGTAGACCCCACTTACCTGCTCCAGAATGAGAGGCCAAGCTAGTTTCAGTTAGATGGCCTACACACCTGTTCACATTGGTTTGTATTGCTGTTCCTAATATTAGGTGTTGCTGGCCTCTCTGCAAAACTGAAATACACATATGTACAATTTTTACAATGATAAAGGCAAGGGTTTTTTGTTGTCTGTTTTTGTATATATATATATGTGTGTGTGTGTGTGTGTGTGTGTGTGTGTGTGTGTGTGTGTGTGTGTGTGTATTTTTCTAGGAAGTATTTTCTATGTTCAAGGGCTATCTGTCATTATTGACACTGATTTCTGAAGCCTTTTCATGTCAACACCCCATGGTTGCTCTGATTCAGGAGTAGTTATAGTGGCACATGCTTTGGAACAGATTTCTATTGGAATTTCAGTGTCTCCTGGATTGCCAAGTACCTGCTCACAGACAAACTGATCACCAACAACAACAGCAAAAAAGGTCTGAGAAGCATGAAAGCTTAATAAACGTCACCATTTTTGAAAAATCTATACAGCTTCTTGGACATTCTGGTTGCTTTAATTTCCTTTAAAGAGATGGTATCATCTGTATAGTACTCAAGTGCAGAACTCTTTTCAAATGAGACCATCTAAGTAAGGACATAGTAGACCAAGCTAAGGTTGGTCTATTGCTGTGGTAAAACACCATTATCAAATAATGTTTTTTGTATACTATATAAAAGTTGTCTTTGTATTATTCAAAAGTTGATTTCTGTATCAGCAGAGTTGAGCTCAGGCCAGACCTTGGTATTGTAATTTTTATGAAGCATCACCTGTCTCAGTGTTTTATAACATTATTCTCCATCACCTTCTGATTGGTTCAATAAAGAGATGATGGCCTGTAACTGGGCAGGAAAGGAAAAGCAGAACCTAGGGCAGAGATAGGAATTCTGGGAAAGAATCAGGCCCTAGTGATTCACCAGCCAGACATGGAAGAAGTTGGATGTATGGGAACTAAATTAGAGATAATGGGCCATATGGCAAAGATGGATTAGTATAAATGGGTTATTAGGTTATATGAGCTAGTAGGGATCAAGCCTTAGCTATAAGGCCTAAGCATTCATAAATAAATAGAAATCTCTGTGCCTTTATTGGAAGCTGTCAGGTCGGGACAGTCTGGTGATACAGCATGGCCAAAAATCAAATTGGGGAGAGAAAGGTTTATTTAGCTTACACTTCCACATCAGTCTTCATCGTGGAAGGAAGTCTGGACAGGAACTCAAACGAGGTGGGTACCTGGAGGCAGGAGCTGATGCAGAGGTCATGGAGGAGTGCTGCTTACTGGCTTGCTCCCCATGGCTTGCTCAGCCTGTTTTCTTACAGAGCAGAGGGACAGTAACACCCACAATAGGTTGGGTCCTTCCCCAACAATCACTAATTAAGAAAATGTCCTACAGGCTTTCCTACAGCCTGATCTTATAGAGGCATTTCCTTAACTGAGGTTCCCTTTTCTCAGATGACTTTAGCTTATGTCAAGTTGACATAAAATTATCAAGTAGTCAGAATATGTTTTAAGCCATCACTTGGTTTTAAAGTATATAGCTCACCATCAAGAAGATTAAAGCCAGAACGCTAAGTGTATTTTGGATATTTTTTGCAGCAGGAGGCAGACAGCAAGTAGAGTAAACATTTTCTTCTCCTTCGGACATTTCTGTGTTTCCACCTCTTGATATGCTCGAAGCATTGGCATCAAATGAAGAATTAGGAGTAAGAACACTGCCACTCACCATATGGCAAAGGTTAAAGATGTGGTCTCCATAGCTTGGTGGTCTTGAAAAAGTGTTTCATTTTTCTGTTTCTTTTTTTCTATCACTTTATTTTGAACAAATAATTTTGAACATTGGCCACATAATCCCACCTTATCCATAGTCCGTTATGTGTGTTAAATATGATGCCACATAGGAGGAGCACTGACCTAGCATATAGGGGACTTTGTTATTACTAACATGGGCAGACTATCTGGGTTCTTTCAAAATAGCTCTGATGAGACTCAGGCTTGTCCTTGGCTGGTAACACAGTTGATTAACTTACAGGACTGACTTGAGAGCCAAAGACAAGTCTGAGTACTGTGAGTACCAAGGTTTGCTACTCACCCTGGCTCACTTGTAAACTGAGATCATGACGTTTTTTCCAAGACCTGCTGTATTTTCCAGGTATCTGCACATCCATAAACTGCCAAGATGTAACATTCTGTGGGACGGAACCGATGTCAGAACCAGAGACTAACTCTGTCTCAAGACTTATAGAAAGCAAGGGGAAAAAAAAGACAACCTGTGCTTCCTGACCATGTGCTCCTACGGGCAGCTCATTCTCACACCATATGGCTACCCCAAAAATAAACCAAGTCACTACAAGGAACTAGTAACTCCACAGTGCCAAGGCCTCTGGACAAACCTCCACAGGGTCACTTGCCTGCCATCATTAATTGTCATTTCCAAGAGATTCTGGCTATATTCTCCATCCCCTTCCCTACTTCCAATCCTTCTTTTCTTTTCTTTTTTTTTTTTTTTTTTTTTGCCTTTTGTACCTTGCCAGATGCCTGCCGGGAAGACTCTGGGTTAAATGCTGCTTTACCTACGTTAATTAACTACCTGTTTCATGAAGTGTCAAGTTGGGAGACATCTTAGGAGGTTCAGCTCTAATATAAATGAGAAGGTTATGTTAGTAATGTGCAGGAATGAGCTCTCCTTTCTGCATGTTCTCCTGAAGCTCCATTCAGCTATTACAGCTTTTGAACCATGCTTAAAAACTTGCCAGCTGTTAGCGGAATATGGCGCATCTAAAATAACACAGCTAAATAGTATCTGCTCTCTCTTCTGCTAAGCACAATGCACTGTTTTCTTCTAGACTTCTTGTAGTGTTTGCCCGGGAATATTTGTAAGAGGAAGTGCCAGGGAAATGCAAGCCAGGGCAGGGAGAGTGTGCTTTGTTTTTTCCAGGTCCTTCTCTGAAGCTGTGCTTGCCCCGGCTCTGGTCGGTTGACTTGCTGGGAAGAGCTGGGCTCTTTGCCCTTTTGTGAATCCTCCGACAATAATCACAAGTCAAATAGAGGGCAAAGGCAGAACTGTTGTAATGTTTACTATCATTATTCAACCAAGTCTTTTCCATTTTAATTGTGGCAAAATACACAATATAAAGGAACAATATTAGTTATGAAGCCCAGAACTAGACCCATTCCCCAGTTTCCATGATAGTCACTAAAGATTTCTTTTACTCTTTGAGAGAACTGTAGCAAAGCCAGGCAGATCTCCAGAGACATTGTAGATCTTCAATGGAAAGGTGTCTTTGACCAACAGAAAGGTCTTCATGGGAAGGTTATCATCTTTCAATATAATACCTCAATATGTTTTCATGGGAATGTCATTCCTTTTGGTTCATGAATAGAGATATTACATGATCTGTATTGAAAAGTCAGAGGGTCTCTTGTCACTGATTGCTTTTCTTGCTTAAGCTCTGTGGCTACAGGGAGAGACTTGGATCAGGAAAGTAATCCTAAAATGAAAATATTAGTAAATCATTGGTTCCATGCGTAGGAACCAGTCAATTTTTTCTGTGTGTTTTGCAGTCTTGAGTAGCAAATAGTAGGCACAACTATTTATCTTCAGACTTTGATAGGAAGTATGAAAAATTTGCACTATGTGTCAACCTTATTCAGTCTTGGCAGCATTTTTTGGGTTCCTAGGGAAAAGCTAAAGCAATGTGGTAAACAATTGTGTGTGTGTGTGTGTGTGTGTGTGTGTGTGTGTGTGTGTGTTCAGAATTTTATTGTTTTATGTGCTGGAACTATTTACATTTGAACTGTCTGCATATCAGTGTCTCTATTCTGTCTCAAGTGGTTTCTTCTTACACATCAGAGCCTTTAACCAAAACATCTGAACATCTGCTTGTAGATAATGTCCTTACAGCCCAGAGCCAGGGCTGCTGAGTAGGCCAGAGGGCTTTAGCAATATATCATGTTCCACTAGAAAGGAGGTTTTATCATTTTTTCTAGGAAACACCTTTAAGTAGAAAAGATGGTCACAGATAACAACTCTATATGGTCACGCAGTCTAGTTCAGGAGAAAAGTCTACTCAGGAATTCTGCCCTGAGACGAAGTAAATCTAAGGAGTGTTTGGCCTGATGTGGGGCAAGGGCAGATGTATCTCTGTGAATTTAAGGCCAGCTTGGTTTACAAGGCAAGTCCCAAGCCTACTAGACCTACACAGTAAGAACCTATCTCAAAAATTAAAACAAAACAAACAAATAAATAAACAAACCCCCAAGACCATAAACCAAAATGAAACAGAAATTGAACAAAACAGCAAAAAGAAATCTATGGAATCTCCATTTCATCTTCTCAGAAAGGAGCAAGTCTATCTTTAGGCTGAGAATCATGATTCTCTTTTTTCTACTTCCCCATATAATTAATAATAGAAAAAAATCCTAAAATTCTTTTGCCAACAAAGAAGTGAAAATGAGTTTGCTATCCCAATCATAAGATGTTAAGTAAGTGAATTAGAGAGAATAAAATAAATACAGGCTAACCATGGAGTAGTTGTTTGGGGTGAGCTTCAGAAATGAAAACAGAAAAAACAACAACCACACACACACACACACACACACACACAGAATCAAGGAATAATTTGGATTTAAAAATGTGGCCAGGGGCTGATTTATGTGACACAAATAGAGATAAAGACCCTCTCAGACCAGCTGGCATGGAATTTCATTCAGAGAGGCAGAGGGACAATGTCAGTTTAAGATGATTAGGAACAATTTATTTCTTTGCCAGACGACTTTCACAAGTGAGTATAGTTGGTGACTCACTGTCCACCAGTCCCAGAACTGCTCTGTGTTTCACTGATGGCACCCAGCAGCTCCCTGCATCCTTTCTTCAGCCCGTTCTCATTTTCTTACTAGAATTTCCCCTCCCCTTCTCTCACAATGTCCCCTTCCCAGACTGAATGATGTGACTGCTTTATTCCTAGAATTTCCTCAGCTTTCTCTAACCCACTTCTCTACTCTGGACAAGACAACCCCAGGAACTGAGACAGACTCAGAATTGTTTTGGATGAAAAGAGAGAAAGAATAGGTGAGTGACCGGAGATAAAAGAATTACCAGCAGAGAGGGGAGAGAAGTAAGAAGCTTGCAAAAGTGTTCAAATGTGTGTGTGTGTGTGTGTGTCTGTGCGTGGGTGTATGTGTGTATGAATGAGTGTGAGTGTGTGTTTGCATGTGTATGAGTATGTGTATAAGTGTATGAGTATATGTTTAGTGTGTGTGTGTGTGTGTGTGTGTGTGTGTGTGTGTAGCCCATACAGAATGTCCCAAGTACCTAAAGGTTGCTGCTACCCTATCCTTCACTACCACCACTACTTAATTTTTCCTTTGGAATTTCTCTGGTCTCCTTCCAGCTCTACCCAAGCACCACTCCATCACATTTTGGCCCTCTTCCGTGAATTACAGAAAAAGGAAAGGAGAAAGGGAATCTAAAACTAGGCTATTACTAACAGAGAGAGTCTGGGGAACTGACAAGCAATGGCTGGATTTCAGGCCAGCTGGTCTGAGAGGGAACTGAGAGCCTGGGACCAACGCCACTGGACATCACAGTGCAGGCAGGAATAATAAGGGGTTTCGGTGGTGTCTGGGTAGAATCTAAGCATCTGGAGGATGGGCTATCATGTTGGGATGTCTGGAATCAGACATACTTAGAAGGTCTGTCAACAGTCATGTGTGAAAAGTTTTATCAGGAGGTCAGGAAGAAGAGAACTTAGCAGAAGTCTGATGAATGATGAGCTTTAGTAGTGCCTGATCTTGGGAAAGAATCTGCAGAAAGGATAGCTGACACTTAACAGATCATCTAGTTCAGAGGGATTTCTTGTAGAATCAGAAAAAGCAGAAGTAGAGGGATGTTCAAACATCTGTAAGAAAAAGTGAGTGAGTGAAACCACAAGAGACTATGAACTAAGAGATGTGAAAGAGAAGAAACAGAATCTAGTGGGGACATCACGAAAAGACGTATGGAGAAGCTGACATTTGAGGAAGTCCCTCAAGGTTGGGTAAATTCTGCTAGGTAGGAATTCTAGGTAGAGGTAACACCCTGAGAACAGAAGGAGAAGCTAAGGGACAGTAAGGAAGCTTTTTACAATGTGGTGTAAGTGTATAGGATTTATTATTGGAACGATGGATTAGGAACACATTGTAGAGGATCTCAAAATCTAGGCTATGCAGTCTGTGTTTAATTCAGTGGGCAGTGAGCAGTTACTGAAAGCTTTTCAGCAGGATCAAGAACATGGATATGCACATCTGGAAGCCACGTGGGATCAACTGAAATAAAGATTGATGGGAGGAAAAGAAATGTATTAGAAGATGCAACAGATTAATTTGGGGGTAATGAGTCTGAGATAGAGTAGTAGCAATGAAATCCACATCGGTGACTTTGAAGAAGGGGAAAAAGATGCTGAAGAAAACTACAGAATTTTACACATGTGCCGTAGTACCATTATGCAGGAAAAGAAATAGGGAAGTCAGAACAGTCTCATTGGTGGAAGACATAATGAAAAGAAATGTGGGTGTGGTTAGTGCGGGGTAACAACAGGCTACCTAGACTTAAATGCCCAGCGGGGGGTGGGGGGCAATTAGAGAGATAGTCCAAAACCTCAGGAATAGATCTGTAAAAAATATAAAACTCTTGGATTGTCGGATTTATTTTTATCAGCAGCTCTCTCGGCATTTCCCACCTACAGATTCAAGTTGGACAGAAGGCAGCAAGCGCCCTGAAAGCAAAGCATGGAACCAATTACAGAGTTGGATCAAGTGCAGATATTTTATGTAAGAATACTCTTTCTCTTTTTCTTCTTCTTCTTCTTTAATGGTATCCAAGGCACAGAAGAAATCAATGAAGTTTAGAAGGTGAGATGGGCAGGAGAGTAGGAGTTTCTAGGACCCACAGAGAGCTCTAGGAATCAGAATGACCAGGGATAAAAGGAAGTCTGTGTGATTCAGTATTGTACTCTCTGGGGATACCAAGTGAGTGCAAAGGAAAAACAATGATATACTGGCTCAAACCAGAATTTTCCCTGGCTTGAGTTTAAAAGAGCTGGCAAGTCAGAAGGCACAGGAGTTAACAGGAAAGGGATTGTCCTTTGAGCCTTGGTCAGTTGGTGGCAGTCCCAGAGGATCTACCTGCCAGGAAAGCAGATCAGGGTTAAGACTGGGGAAGTAGACAAAAGAGAGATTTCAGCTGACAGTGCATCTCCTTTTCCAAATCTAAAGTACACCCTCACACCCACCTCCTAATCCCCACACTACTCCTCTACCCACAACCCCATCCTTAGCTCCTTGGGCCCACCTAGCTAATATTTGTGTCATAATTGTCCTGTTAATCATTTGTCTGTTTGTTTTTTAAATTCCTTTGTGAGAATTAGCCCATTCCATTCTTGTCTTAAAATTTATTTCTGCCTTTTTTTTTTTTGATCAACTGAGAAACTTGAACCAAATCTCTGTAATGTTCCAGGTACAAGGAAGAGCAAGGAGCCAAATAAAATGCAGCTTCCATAGGGGCTGTTTACCAAGGATGGAGGTGTCCTAATCAGGAACAGCTCCTTCATTTTACCAGGGAAGCCTTTATTCGATGGCATGGCAATGGAACCCTGTCTTTCGAAGTCTACATTTACCTTTCTGTTTTCATTTATAGATGCTGTCAGGATCCTCAAAAAGCTGGGATGGAGACATTGGGATGCCCTTCTTGTACACATTTGAGCTAATGGACAATGCTACTCATGGCTTTGCTCTGATCTAGTGCATATGTGAGGAGACCAGGGATACCATTTTCTTATTCCTTGATAATGTGTATGAGAATTGCTGGCCCACCAACAGTGCCAGAAAGGAGGCAATCACGGTCTCGGCACTAACCATGGTGTACTTTTTCACATCTCTCCATTAAGTGTGTCCTACCCTGGCCTGCTTAGCCCCAATGACAGGGATGTGGTTAGGGTGAGGGTGTGTGTTGTGCAGAAACCAAACCCTGGAACTAAAACTGCTCTATATTCTAATAAAGAGTCATGCTAGCATTTTAAACATTTGTTTTGCTGGTAATTAATTTTTATTGCTCTGTGAGACTGTTGTATTACTTAGCTATTAACAACTATAAAGCTATAAACTAAACCCTTCTAAAATTCAGTGGAGCGTGCACCTGTACACCAGTGAGAAAATTCTGCTGATCTTGGTGCTGCTGATGCAGCTGAGCTCAGTGGTAGGCAGCTGGTTGAGAAGGCTCAGGCTGAACTGGGCTTAGGGGTGATATTCATGCTCCCTGGATCTTCTTTCCCCAACAGGTTTGGCCTGACATGTAGGAGGGAATCAAGTCCCAGGCTACAGGCCCTATTCAAATCTCTACCTGTATCACATTTATTAACAACCCATTTGTGCTGGCTAGCTTTTATGTGGACTTGATACAAAGTAGGGTCATCTGGAAAGATGAAATCTTAATCAAGAAAATACCTCTGTATGATTTATAGACAAATCTGTAGGGCATTTTCTTGACTAATGATTAAGGTGGGAAGGCCTAGCATATTGTGAACAGTGCTTCCCTGGGGCATGTGGTCTTGGAGTGTACAAGAAAACAAACTGAGCAAGCCAGTAAACACCACTCCTATGGTCTCTGCTCCAGTTCCTGACTCCAAATTCCCGCCCTGAGTTCCTGCTCTGTCTTCCTTTGGTGGTGGACTGCGATACAGAAATATAAGAGAAATAAATCCTTTCCTCCCCAAGATGCTTAAGGTCATGTGTTTTATTACAGCAATAGAAACCTAGCCAGGACACCACTAGCTGAAGGAAGTCACTTGTCTGAGTCAAGAGTCCAAGGGTGAGGCAAAGTACATCGTGAAGCACACGTAAAGACTGGGGTCTTCACCTAAATCACTTTACTTGGTATTGAATGTCACAGGCTTGAACCTTACTGTTTAGCTTTGGAGATGAGACAGCTCAGCAGGAACGTGCTCGACTTTGATTGTTATTACTCTCTGAGTGTGCAGTAGAATCCCACTGTGCTTGGAATCTAATTAGAACCTAGGTGATGAGATTCTGTGTTCTACTTATCATTTTGAATGTATGATCCCAATATTCACTGAGGAAAGGAAGTACACATAAGTTCCATGGGTCTAGTTTTAGTTGTTACCATCCAAGTCTTTAGAAATTTGCTTGTATATTTAGTCCTTTTTACTCAAGGGTTAATAGCACCATTTAGAAAATAGGTTATATAATTTGTCTATGAAGTTGCCACTAGCTTTAAATATTTACCTAATTTTTCTGTTTATATGATTATTATTATTAATTTTGGAGTCACCTAGGTCTTTTAAATTGCTAGGCATTCACAATGGTGCCTAGACATAGTGCACATGTATCTGGATCTTATATTACAGTGAGTGAAATCCAGATAGCTACCATGAGTAATTGGAATGGACACACTGTCTCATCCAGGGAAAATCCCAGCTTAGTGAAAGCCATATAGCAAGAGCACAAAGAAATAAACTAAATAATCCAACTGCTATGATGGAACAGAGTAGAGAGCTAAACAGGGCCAGCTCAGATGTTTGTGGCTATCAGGGCACTTACCTGCACCATCTCGTCTGTTAAATCTCAAGTTTTCTTCAAACAGCCTCCAAGGCTGTCATTTCCTATGTATCTCCATGTGACACCTTGAAATGGTGCTAAGAACTTGACAGGCTTTCAACAAATGCCTCTGTGACCGGCTGACAGGGTGTCCCTAGTGTTTAGTCACCCGTTTCTAAATTTCCTTGTTGGCCATGGTCACAATACACTTCCTGGTTGTAGCCCTTTTATAGTCCTCCTTTGTCCTCTCTCTTTCTCCATGTTTTCCTAGTGTGTGGCTGATAAGGGTCAGAAAGGAAATGTCAGGGGCAGTGGAGTTTAATGAATC
Organism: Grammomys surdaster; assembly: GCF_004785775.1. NCBI lineage: Eukaryota > Metazoa > Chordata > Mammalia > Rodentia > Muridae > Grammomys > Grammomys surdaster. The sequence goes on from NW_021604613.1 coordinate 17,409,163, forward strand.
AAGGGACAGAGATTTACATAAAAATGCCAACTTCACAATGCAGCATTGTTGAGGGGAAACTAGTTAGTTTTCATCAATGGTCAGCCTCAAGAAGAAGAAAGCTGATGTTACCCACTCAAAGCCACATTGAAGAAGCATGCAGGCCACCATGTTTGTAATCTCAGGTCATTGCTGTTCATGTATCCAGGGTGTTAGTTCCAGGGCTTTTAAAAAGAAAATGATTTGAATGCCTGCGTACTACAGGATCCCTTTCCTAGAAAATTGATATGGGATTTAAAAGGAAAGCCTGGGGGTCATGACCTGATTCTAGCTTCTCCCGGAAACTTTCACTTCTTGTGAAAGAGTCCCAAGAATAAGGTTGGAAAGACGATAAATGAAAAAGTTCTTTTCAGACTCCTGGTATAAAATGGTCATTGTTTGAAAACACTATACGATAATGCAGTGCCTATAATCTATAATCTTGAGACTATCCTGTACTGTTGTTTTTGAGGCTGGGATTTGATTTTTACCCTACTTTCAAGTCAAGAAATGATTTTGTAATTTTCACGGATATTAGAAGTCATCAAATTCCTGGGTAAAAGTCAAGACCATTCTTTTCACATAGCAAGTTAATGTGTGCAAACACCAGTATATGTACATCCATATCCTGCACACCCAAGTCTCAAGGGGAAGATGCAGTGAATTACAGGGTGGCAGGCAGAGACTTGCTATGGGAGAGACACACTAAGCTTGGGACCAAACAGCCAGTAAATCTGAGCTCCATCCACAACAAGACACTTCCTCACCCTACTGATGGCTAGTTTGCTTACTTGCTGTAGACAGACAACTGACCTGAGAGTTTGTCTTTCCAGAAACCTTAGCATCATCAGCAGAATGTCACAGAGAAAGAGGTCAGTAAAGGACTATCCCCCAAGAGCTTCATGTATCAAATTGACACACAGGAAATTACTGCTTTTGAAGGTTTTCAAAAGCTTAAGCATTGGTAATTTTATACAGTTCAGCCTAATATCATGTCCATGCTAATAAAAACATATAGAGAGTTCCTTTCATATCCCGTCTTGTCTTTTGGGGGATGGTTGACTGTACTGCAGTTTTTGCTTCCATTCCTTCTCACCAAACGGTCAGGAAGAAAGGTTTGCCTTTATGAACAGTTGAATTTTTGAAGTATTGTGATAAGGTTCTATATGCAAATAATGACCACAAAAAAAAAAAAAAACAAAACAATTTTCTACTCTCCTGTCATTGAGATTGGGTGGTAGTTTTCTTACTAGTCTGAAAAAGGAATGTTATTTCTAAGGATTAATTCATTTAACATAATGTAAATAAATAGGGAAGCCTACAGTGATGGATGTGTTTGTCCCGTCTTGTCAGCATGTGCCTTTCCCAGAGAATCCCAGTCGCCAACAGGATGGGCTATTTTCCCCCCAGTTTCATCTTTCTTTTATTATTCTTGTTTCATCCCCTAATTATCCTCTTGTCCTCTGTCCTCACCCACTCAAGTTACTCTTCTCAACAAGTCCCCTCCTACTTTCGTGTTTTTCTTTCTTCAACTGTTACTTTTTATGCTCCACCGAGTCATGAAAATTAGAGCTGCTTCCATATGCATGGGTAAGGGGGGGGAGTTATTTACTGGAACATGGGCAGCTTATCTGCAGTTACATCACTGAAGAAAATGACTCCTTCTTCTCCCAGCAACCAATAACTGCCAGTGTCCCAGGGGACATCAGGAGCCTTCCTCTAAACATGGTTCAGTGCTGATAGGCCCAGTCTCGTGCAGGGAAGCACAGTTCTGGTGAGTTCATGACTTCAAGGGCCATGCCATGCCTTGAAACCATCATTTGCAGCACTTTCGCTGTGCTCTAACTCTTACATGGTTTCTGCTCTCTCTTCTACATTGTTCCCTGCAGCTTGAAAGGAATGATGCAGATGTACCACTTAGGGCTGAGCACTCAATAGTGACTTATTCTCTGCACACTGACCACTTACCAGTGTTTGCATTAACCAATACCTGTAAAAAAAAAAAACTCTCTGAACAACACCAAGAACAGCACTAATCTATGGTTACAAACACAGTATCATTTAGCAAATGAACAATTCAACACACTATAATCTAAGACCAATGTTACTGATCCATGGACCATAGGGTAAACAATCTCTCTAGTCACAGGCTTTTGACCAGTTTACAGTATGAAGCATGAGTTCCCTCTCATGGAGTGAGCCTCAAATCCAATCATAAAGTGGTTGATTAACCTCATAATAATCACACCACCATTGCACCAGTGGGTCCTTTTGCTTGAAAGGTCAATATTGTATTTGCAGGGATCACAGCTGGGTAAACCTGTTGATGACTTTTTTTTCCCCAGCAGCTGATATAGTTCTGGCACCATGAAAACTAGCCTGTAGAACATAGCCTTCCAGTCCAGTTCCAGCCAGACCTCTCTATTTCCTAAAACCAAGTGTATGGCAGCTTGAGCAATGGGGCGTATGATAGCTTGAGCAATAGGGGCTTACCTTTTACTAATCAAGAGCAATGGTACTCACCTTGCTGAGAGGAGACTCTGTGGCCTCTGGGACCTTCATGACCGATAACTCCTAGTGAGGTATCTCCTACCTGGCACTGGGATTTTTGTTCAATATTCTATGGCTTCAGGAAGGGGATCATCCACCCATTTAGGGTACCTCCATTCAAACTATACACACACACACACACACACACACACACACGACACACATATCAAATAGTAGGTTTCCATATGGCATTTTCAAGTATACATAGTTTTGGCTAAACCTCCTCCCTATCCCTTCTTCTCTTCAAGTCTTCCACTTCAATCCCCACTTAAACCTTTACACCCTTAATACTTTCCCCCTACTTTCATATTACATATATTGTACTATGTTCCTTCATTAGGCCTCTTTTTTCTGTCCTTCTCATAGTAGTCTCTTCCTAGCTCCTGGCTACAGAAACTCTGAGTTAAACACAAAGATCTAAGAATTTGAAGCCAAGATCTGCATATGAAAGAGAACATGTTGTGTTTGACTTCCCAGGTCTGAGTTACTTCACTCAGTATAATAGTTTCTAGTTCCATCCATTTTCTGGAAAATGTCATGATTTTATTTGTCTTTATAGCTCCATAAAATTGCACTGTGTATATGTATCACAATTTCATTATCCTTTTATTAGTGATATCTAGGCAGGTTCTGCTTCCTAGCTACTGTGAGTGGAGGATCAATGAACATGGATATGGAAATACCCCTGCAGTGAGATAGATTCTTTTGAGTGTTATAGATGGATCATATGGAAATTCTATTTTTCCTTTCTAAGACACTCCTGCATCGATTCCCACAGTGGCTGTACCAGTTTAGACTTCTACCAACAGTGAAAAGGCGGTCCCCAGCATTTGTTGTCTTTTGTTTTCTTGATGATAACCACTCTGACAATGATAAAAATGGAATCTCATAGTTTTGGCTTGCCCACTAACGGTATTGAACACTTAAAAAGTTGTTTTAGCCATTTTTATATTATTCTTTTGAGAACTCTCTTTAGTATCGTAGCCCATTGTTTTTAGATTGGTTGTTGTTATTCTTGTAGTTCTCTGTGTATGTTACCTATTAATCCTCTGTCAGATGTGTAGCTCTTAAAGATTTTCTCCCATCATGCCGGTGGCCTCTTCAACCAATTAACACTTTCCTTCATAACACAGAAGCCTTTTCATTTCAGAAGGTCCCATTTGAAAATTGATGGCTTTATTTTCCGATAACTGAAGTCCAATTCAGAAAGTCTGTACTGATGCTTAAATATTGATATGTACTACTTAACTTTTTCCTCTAGTATTGCAGGTCTTATGTTCAGGTCTTTGATTCATTTGCAGTTGGTTTTTGTGCAGGGAGAGAGATATGGATCTATTTCCAATCCTCCATAGGTAGATGTCCAGCTTTCTGAGCCCCATTTGTTGGTGACACTATCTTTTCTCTAGAGTGTTGTCTTGGCCTCTCTGTCAACAATCAGGTAACCATAGATGTATGGAATTGTATCCAATCCTCTACTGTAGCTCACTAATTTACCTATCTGTTTTTGTGCTATTAATTACTATGGCTTTGCAGCATAACTTGAAATTGGGTATTTTAATACGTTAACATTATTCTCTTTGCTTAGGATCCCTTTGATTTGGTGGTGTCTTTTGTGTTTCCGCATTAATTCGAACTTTTTTCCCTATTACTTTGAAGTTCTGGTTCGGATCATGTTGACTTTGTAGATTGTCTTGTAGAGATGGCTACCTTTTATATGATTAAATCTTGTCATTCATAAGTATTCAGGAGTCCTTTCACTATCCAGTGTCTGCCTCAATCTCCTTCTTCAATGCTTTGCTGTTTTTGTTGCAGAGGGCTTTCATTTGCTTGATTAAGTTTAATCCAAGAAATGGTTTTTGAGGCTCTTGTGGATGGGATTTCATCCCTGATTTCTTTCTTAGTATGTTTTCACGGGAAGACAGAAAAGCTACAGATTTTTGCATGTTAAATTTGTATCCTGCCACTGTTCTAAATGTGTTTATCAGCTCTAGGGATCTTTGTCGTGTAGTCTTTAGGGTTTCTTATAGAGATATTCCTATCATCTGCAAATAAGACTATACTGACTACTCTTACTTATTTTTTAATTCATTTTCTAGTCTCATTGTAGCTAAAATTTCCAACTATGTTGAAGAGTGAACACCCTTGTCTTGTTCCTGATATTAGTGGAAATGTTTTGATTTTTCCTCCATTTAATGTGATGTTGGCTACAGATTTATATATACTTTATTATGCTGAGATATGTTCCTCTATTTCTAATTTCTTCACGATTTTAATCATGAAGGCATATTGAGGGGTTTTGATTGTCTTTCATGTGTCTATTGAGATGTTTGTGCAATTTCTGTCATTTCATATATTCAGGCAACATATTACATTTATTGATTAATGCCACCCATTAATTTGATATGAAACCAAATTGGTCATGACATATGATCTTTTAATGTGTTTCTAAATTCGGTTTCCTAATATTTCGTTGATAATTCTTGCATCTATGTATATCAGGGAGATCAGGCTACAGGTTTTTTATTTATTATTATTATTATTATTATTATTGTTATTCTTTTTATTTGGGGAATATTTCTGTTTTCAGAGTTTTGCTGGCTTCATAGAATACTATTCTATTTTGGCACTGACTAATTTCATGTCAATTTGGCACACATGAGCATCATCAATTAGGAGGGAGCCTCAGTTGCCAAAATGCCTCCATTAAGATCAGGCTGTAGGCAAGCCGGTAGGGCAATATCTTAATTAGTGATTGATGGGGGAGGGCCCAGCCCATTTTGCATGGTGCCATCCTTGGGCTGGTGATTCTGAGTTCTATAAGAAAGCGGGCTGGCAAGCTATGGAGAGTAAGCCAGTAAGCAGCACCCCCTCATGAGCTCTGCATCAGCTCCTGCCTCCAGGTTCCTGCCCTGCTTGAGTCCCTGTCCTGACTTCCTCCAGTGATGAGCAGTAATATGGAAATGTAAGACAAATAAGCCCTCTCCTCCCCAACTTGCTTTTTGGTCATGGCATTTCAGCACAGCAATAAAAATGATAACTAAAACAGTAGTGTTTCTTTTCTTTTTCAGAACAGTTTAAGAAGAATTTGTATTTGATCTCCCTTAAAAGTTTGACAGTATCCAATAATGAATTCCCCTAGTCCCCAACTTGTGTTTATGAATATCCCTTTAATCAATTCTTTGACATTGCTGCTTGTTCTCTGTCTGAGTTGACCATAACCTCCTGATTTAATTTTGGTGGGTCACATGTGTTTAGAAGTTTATTTTCCTCCAGGTTTTTCACCTTTTGGAGACAGAAGTTTTGAAAGTATTTCTAATGATTTTTCTGGATTTCATCTTAATCTGTTGTAACAACTCCCTTTTCATCTCCAGGTTTCAATTTTAATTTGGATCTTCATTTGGGTTAGTTTGTCTAGTGTGTCTAGGAATGTGTCAATCTTGTTCATCTTTTCAAAGAGCTAACTCTTTGTTTAATTTATTCTATGTATTGTTCTTTTAGTCTTTGTTTCAGTTAATGCCCTGAGTTTTATGAGTAATTGCCAAGTACTGCATTTGCATTTTCCTTGTTTTCCAAGAGCCTCAAAGTGTACCAGTAGACCACTTACTTGTGATCACTATGATGTTTTGATTTAAGCACAAACAGCTATAAATCCTCTTCCTTAAACTGCCTTAGCTGTGTTCCAGAGGCTCTTGTAAGTTGTACTATTATTCTCATTTGATACTAGGAAATTTTGAAATTTTACTCTGCTACAGTCTGACAATGTACAACAGTTATTGCAATTATTTTGTGGCCTATAATGTGACCAAGCTTGCAGAAATTTCCATGAGCCATAGAAGAGAATGTGTAGTCACTATGTGTTGTGTGTTTGTTGGATAAAATCTTCTGTCCATATCTGTTAAATCTGAACTCTGGTTTCTTTGCTAACATCTAGCTTAGAAGACCTATCTAAAGATGCCAGTGAGGACCTGGGGAGATGGCTTAGTCATCAAAGTGCTTGCCATGCAAAGCCAAAGACCTGAGTTTAGCTCCCTAGAACCCAAGTAGAAATAATTTGGTGTGGCTATATGTGTTTTTAATACCAACAGTAGAGGGGCAGAGACAAGAGGATTCTTGGTACTTATAAGTTTTGCTAGGCTATATTCAGTGAGAGATTGTATTTCAAAAACTAAGGTGAAGTGCAACTGAAGAAGAGAACTGACATTAACTACTAGCTTTCATATATACTTGCACATATGTGTGTATGTGCACCTACACACTCATTTGCATAGAGGCACATGAACATTTCCATATACCACACACTCGTACACGACATAAGTAAGTGAATAACTAAGTAAACAAAGACAGGGGGCCATTTGAGTGAACCTTTCATCATTGTTACATCAGGACTTCTCTGACCTTTTACTTTTATATCTTTTAGTGTTTGTTTTGTAAATTTGGAAACACCAATGTTTTGTGCACGGATACTTAAAACTTGTCATATTTCTTGCTGAATTTCTCTTTTTACTAATATGCAGTGGCCTTTTTTGTTTCTTCTAACTAGTTTTCGTTTGAAGTTCACTTAGCCAGGCATGAGAATCTCCGTAAGATTGTTTATGGCTTTCATTTGCTTGGCAGTTGGATTTCTGTCCATTGACTCGGTTTCTGAATCAGTTTGTTTAGTAAGATGGGTTTCTTGGATATAACAGATGGTTAGGCCTTGTTTCTTACATCTACTCATTTAGTCTGTATCTTTAATGGGTGAGTCGAGGCCATTTGCATTTGAGGTTATTACTGAGAGGGCTTTATTCATTTGTATGGTCTTGTTAGTGTTGTTCTGGTTGGTCAGTTTATTGGTAGTCTTTTTCTTCCTCCCTTCATATTATGAACTTGCTGGTTTTCTGTGTTGACCATGATGGATTCCTTCCTAGTCTCCTTCATTCATCTGTTTCTCTCATGAAATGCAGAATTTCCGATGGTCTCACAATATTCTGAACTATATACTCCTAAAATGGTTGCTATTGTTTGTATATGCTAAGTGTATTTTGCCACAATTAAAATGGCCTCACAGGGAGATAGCCTTTCTCTGTTCTCTGTCTCTCTATCTCTCTGTCTCTGTCTCTTTCTGTGTTTGTGTGTTTGTAGTGTTATATGCTGTGTTTTCTGAAATGCTAGGTTCACATTAATGTCTTTTTTTTGTTATCTTGATCTTAGCCTCCATTTTAAGAAATAACTTACTAGGCTCAGCTAGTTAAAAATAATCTGTTCTTTTAGTTTAAAAAATAAGTAAACAATTAAAGGGAATAGAAGGTGTTGTGACCTCAGTATTTCTCCCTGCTTTTGGATTATGTTGTATATCCATCTCCACAGGTGGGGAGAGGGCTGCTGGTCTCAGAACTCCAACAAGTCAGTGTATCCTGACAGGTGGAGAAGAATTTTACAACTGAACTACATTTTTGCCAGAATGCCTCAGTCTAAGTCTCCCTCCTTAAAACAAAACTGCCATTTTCTCTCTACTGTTTGGGGATTGCTCTTCACACATGCATTTCTGTGGCTAAGTCCCCTAGGGGTTCTGCAAGACCAGCTCACTTGTGTTTATCTTTGTTACCCCTTCCAGGACTCTGTACCAAGTTGTGCTCCACACTTGCCTCATCCTGTGGAATTTGCCCAGGCAGTGACAAGGGACAGGGTTGCCTTTTATTCTGACTAGCTCTTGCTCTCAACTACAAGTTTTTGTACCATACTCCTGCTTCTGTCTGCAAAGCCTCTTCTACCCTAGTCCTCGTCTTCATAAGCACCGTGTACAGCTTCTGGTTCTGTTTCCGTAGTCCAGAACTGCAGGCTTTCAAGATGCACTAATGAGAACACTGAGAACACTTCCCTGGCAGGTGTGGCAGGAACCAGTGTTGGTGTGCCTAGGTACCAGTGGTGGGTGGTGTGGCTTGGCTTGGCTGTTTCTTTGTAGAGATATCATCAACTCAGCTTATTTCTGTTTTCTTTAGCTCTTTCTCTTATAAGATTAGGACTTGTTATTTTTGCATTCTAACATTTCTGTTTATCTAATCTCACAAACACAGCTTCTAATCTGGAATTTTCCTGGAGATCAATCTTTCATTTTTCTTTTACTTTTTTTTTTTTTAAAGAAGAGTTGAAAAAGTCAGATCCAAAATAATCAAAACAACCAAAACTGATAACAACCACAGAAACATAGAAGAGGAAAAGAGTACTGTGCACTGTGTATCCAACTCATAGGTTGAACTCTACAACAACCCAGATGACCAGGAAGGAACCCCCTGAGAAGATGAAGAAGGATACACTGGGATTAGGTGGCTGCATGTCCTGGATGCCAGGCAGGAGTCTCCACGTCCCTAAAGGCTCTGGACAGTACCAACACACTGGGAAAGGGTTCAGGTGTGTGTATGATATGTTGTTGCAGAGATTAGCCTGGAAAAAATGAACTAAAGCCAAATATTTGTAAGTGAAAACGGAGTCCAAAAAGTTAAATGATGTACTTTGTATACGTAAACTGAGTGAGATATAAGTTGGACTAATGGTCATAAAAAAATAAAAACAAAGAAAAAGAAATATAGGTACTAGTCAAAAAAGTGGACTGTAGCATCCATCTGAAAATGGAGACATGAAAGAAAAGCCGATGTTACTAGGACAAGTGTGCTGTTGTTGGATCAAGAGACTTCCATCTCTGCCTGAGAAAATATTACATTGCATAAACTGGCCTTATGGGTGCATGGAGGCCAGAAGGAGAGCACCATGTAAACATGAGGAGCCTTTTGCCTTGAGACAGGAAGTAGGAAGCACAGAATTATCCAGGGAAAGTGTCAGTGAAGCTGGGTGTTGCTTTTCCTTTAGAAATCAGGTGTCAAGGTCATAAGTGACTTTCATTTCAACCTCATTTTCCAAACTTCATTCAATATAGAGACTTGGAAAAAAACTTTAAAAAAAAATGTAACAACTACAATCACTACCAGCATCCTCTTCCACCCGTGCTAATTTACCCTATGACATTTGCTTTATAATTAGGTTTGCCAGTCTATCACTTTAAAGGTTGACTATTTTCTCTAAGGCTGTTACTTAGATTTGTTTAGTAGACAATTTTTATTTGAAATAAATCCTTACCTTGAAGCACAGCATGTAAGTCAGAGAACATGGCTGTCCTGTCTGACTCGCGGAGGAGGTTGGATGGTGACTCTGCACCCAGTCCTTCCTGTGTAACCCACCTTCCTTAGTTTTTCTGCAAGCCTGGGGATTTCACGCCCACTCACTGTGTGGTGTGTGAACTGACAGCACCGGGCTTAGCTTATAGTGTGTTGAATTCTTTACTGTTCCTAAAAAAAGAATAAAAGAAGATTCCTAGGTAATTTGGTGATCTTGACACCAAATTCCTTCTTCTATAGATAGTCCCAGTAAGTTTTAGAGTACATAAATAACCTGGAAAACTTGTTAAAACACAGATTCTTGGCTACATTAATAGGTCAGTGGTGAAGCCTGGATTTTGTGTGTTTGACAAAGCTCCTAAGAGATCCTGATGTTCATGGTCCCTAGACTCCTATACATCAAGTACCAAGAAGCTAGATCAATGAATTTCCACATTAGCAGGCATCAGAATCACCTGGAAGGTTTGTTCAAATGTATCATGCCCCATCTCAAAAGTTCTTATGTCAGGTTGATACAATTTTCCCTGGAAATGTGGTGTTGGTACTGAAGAAACTAGCTCATAATTAGGATAAAGCTGCCACTAGTTGTGCAGGGAAATGTTTATTATTTATGTATTTGCTGAGTAAAAAAGGAATAAAATACAAGAAGAAAAGACTCTTACCTTAGAATCTAGCCTAAAATATAGGAAAGAATACTACATGATGATAAATGCTGAAATCAAGGCCAACTGTAACTGAGGAGAGCATTGACTCACCTGAGTAGGCCACGGGTGGGAGGAACATAGAGGGAGAGTCTCTTTGTTGTGTTAAAACATCAGCAGAATTTAAAAGTGGTCTGAGTGCCAGTGTGACCTTTGATCATGCAAGAATTCAGAGTTTGGGATTCTGTTAATAACCTTGAGGTCTCTACTCAATGTAATCTATGTATGTATGTATGTATGTATGTATGTATCTATCTATATTTGTGTATATAAGGTATATTATATATGATACATTTACACATATTATATACTATGCATTATATATTATTACTGTATATTATATGTTATGTGCTATGTAATATATTATAGATTATTATAGATATATATAATACATTTTATTAAATATAATATATATTTATTACACATATTACACACACACATACACACACACACACACACACACATTGTGGTTGTGAATTACATTGTAATTTCAAATAACCTGAAGTAAGTAAGATAGGAGAGAGTTAAGAGTCTAGGGTATTGTCAGTAGAGCATGGGAAGTGGGAAGATGAGCCTGGAATTACTCTTCTTCTCCTCAGGGACTTAGAGCTTAATCCAGAAAGACATAATTGTCTTTGGGTCTTTGTTTCTGATAAAATCAAGTAGCTACTGTCCCCATTAGAGGTAGAAATCTTCATACCCCTGCTCTTAGAGAAGCTGGGTTCTTGAGAAATATTTCTTCTTCTACAGACCTACAAATGTAACTGGATAAGTTTTGGAAATAATGATTTGGAACCCAAAACAACTTAGTTTAAACAGAAAAAGAAGAATGAAGTTGGTTCATTTAAATAAAATAAGCCTAGAGGAAATTCCAGACCAAAAGGACCCACAGATTCTAGAGATCTTATAAGGGTTTAGTGGGTTCTTATATTTAATTCTGCAATGGCTTTTTTCCACTGAAGGTTTTATCTGAGTGTGTTCTTTCTTTGTGGAGACAACTCTTTCAACAACTTTGGGCCTTGTGCTCATCCTCAGTATGACCTAGGGAAGAAGGTGATTCTCTGTTTCCCTGTTACAAACACAGTCCTCAAAGATAAACTGCATTGTCTTCTGGGGTTAATTACAAAGTTTGAATATGTAACTTTCCTGGTCTTAGTCACATGCTCACTCATAGACTAGCTTCCGAACCCACCGACCAAGATAGGAAATGATGTCAGAATGTTCTTACTGGAAGAAGAATAAGAATATACTGGCTAGCCGGGCGGTGGTGGCGGACGCCTTTAATCCCAGCACTTGGGAGGCAGAGGCAGGCGGATTTCTGAGTTCGAGGCCAGCCTGGTCTACAGAGTGAGTTCCAGGACAGCCCGGGCTCCACAGAGAAACCCTGTCTCGAAAAACCAAAAAAAAAGAAAAAAAAAAAAAAAGAATATACTGGCCAATCAAAACTCAACAGAAAAAGAACAGGACTTTCCACACCTCCGAATCCACACTTCCAGAGTCAAAATATCACACTTTTTTGAAAGTAAAAGAGCTAATTTGCTTTTCAATGTGGGCTAAGCATACATCTAAAATCAGAGTCCCCTAAAGGAAAGACAGAGTCCTCTGTTCATAATGTGTCCTGGCACATATTCTTCAGGTAACTGTTTCATGGACCATGTTTGTGGGAGATGATTTCACGAAGTGTAAAGAACAAAATTCTGAAGAGAATTTTGCCTTAAACAGCATTGGAGGAGGTTAAATCAATTAAGGCTTGCAAAAGATGTGTGCAGTTGTGCATGCACACATGGTGGGAAGAGGCTGTTATAGAGCTCTTCTACTAGGTAGGTCTCAAGGAACCAAACTCATGTCATCAGCCTTGGTAGCAAGCACCTCCATCAGCTGACCTATCTTCTGGCCTTGTAAAGTACTTTCAGTGATGTTGATGTTTCAAAGCAGAGCTGTGGAACCTCCAGACCACCTCTTCAGTTCCAGAATAAGGGCATAGTTAGTCTTAGTCATTCGAGACTATGATTTTTATTCCCTCCATTCCAGCTTTTGTAGGGAAGGTGCAACCCAAGAAGAGAATTCCCAGTTATTTGAGAATAAAATAAAAAACGTCCCAGGACACTGAGACACTTACCATCCTCGCCTATGGTGATATATTTTGTTGTCTCTGATAAGATTTTCAGTGACCAGTTATTACCAATAGTCTGTCCTGTAACTCCTAGTCTCTTGGCACTCTGTTATTCTGAAATCCAAATGGTATCACTAAGAAGGATTTTGCCCCTCAGGAAAGACAGAGAATGGAACGCTGGGTACCATAAGAGAAAATGTCCAAGTGCAAATGAAAGTGTTGGCACACAAATTGCAGTGATCCCCTCCACATCCCTGCCTGCTCAGCTTGCACACACTCATTCAGATTAATTCTTCACCGATGTTATAAGGAAGACATCAAGTGTCTCTCTCCTGTAAGAACCTCTATTGGCCTCTTGTTGTTGCCTCTGCTGGAATCTTCCCATGCTTATCTCTGGTGTTCTGCAAGCTAGCTCTTCATTCCTCTCAGTAAGCCAGGGTCTCAGTATCGCATAGGCACATCTAGTATAAAGCAAAAGTGGGTTATCAGTGGCTTCTTAAATGTTATTTCTGATAAAGAGGGGAGAAAAGACATAGTAAGGAAGACCGTTGTTTGAAGTTATCCAAATAAAATCACAGTCAAAGAGAATACGAAAGTCAGAAGTCATAATCCAACCAGAGAGCATTAGATGGCCTGGGGTTACTCATTTCTTTTTTCAGAATGATACTTTCAAATCTTCACCAGCTTCTTGCTGGAGGATGACCTTTGGAGGTTAGCCTTGACACAGGTCACCATCCAAATTATGGTTGACAGACATCAGTATTCTTGCTCTGGGTTGAGGTCCAAAATGCTCCACCAATCACTAACTAAACTGTCTTTTAGTTTCCCAAAATAGAAATAGATTATCCATCCCCGGGCAGGCAAAGGTTTCCAGTGTGTTCAGCTACACACTGGTTCTCCGTTTGCCTTTGTTATTTCTTTGCAAATCCATTTATCCTCAAAGGTCACTTTGAAATGTCATCCCATTCCCTTCTGTGTGTCTTCCTCTGCTTTCTGAGGGGAATTGCCTCCCTACTGCTCCTCTTGAGGTGTCTTTAGTCTTTCAGGAGATCATTGTCCCTATCATCTAAAGTCAAACACAATATGGCAAGACCCTTCTCCCCAGTTAAGACTCAAACGTGGCTATGAATCTTAAATCATTTGGTGTGTGTCAGTATCAACATCTTGGAAGATAAAATGGTGTGTGTGTGTGTGTGTGTGTGTATGTGTGTAAAAATACCATGTGAATCTGAGACTAACATGTCCTTCATTTTCTGGTAGAGAGACAAAAATAAGTTAGTCACAAGGACACTCTGAAGTAGCTGAGGGGGAAGGGAAGCTGGAGGGGGACTACTGCTTCTTCAGAAGCTCAAACCAGGAAATATCTGTATGACCCCATGGTCTCTTTCAACAGAGTATCTGGGGAAGACAAAAGGCTTCCTTCCAGGAATTGATGATAAGGATGCAAAGAACCAAAAGCGAGAAAAGACATCTGTTAGGAAGCTGGGTCGGAGAGGAACAGGTTCAATCCTTGAATAAATCCCCTGCGCCTGTACTTTACTGCTATTTTAATGTAGACCTTGCAATTCATCTCATACTTTTTATCGTTCCTAGAGTTTCCTGGGAGAGCTGTGGGCTATCGACACTACACTGTCAGAATAGGCTGCCTCTGATCCTCCTGCCATGAGGGAGGAAAGCTGTGTTCCCAGAAAGCTTTCATTAGGGTTTCTCTCCAGGGATGGAGACAAAGGACACATCCAAACAGGTGCCACCACAAGGCCCTGCTTCTGCTTTGTTTGTCTGCAGCCAGGCAGAAGCCAGGTGTTATCAGAGCTTTTCAGATGTGCACCTCTGACAAAACCCAGGGTTTCTAAAGGATGAAAAATGTAACTGCTTTAATATGAGGCCAGGGGAGAGTCATAGAAATGCCCTGGCCACTCTTGGGTGCTACCAAAAGCAGAGCTCTACTCTTATTTGCAAATATTCCTCTGGCCTCTTCCTCCCGAAGTTGTACAACTAAGAGACCCAGAGCTAAACCCAGGCTTGAAAAAACAGGAGCAACAAACAAACAAACAAACAAAAAACAATAGCTGCAAAGGGCATCTTTAATTAAATGTCATTACAGTTTGGGTAAGGTTGCAATGTGGTGCCACAGACCTTTTACTATTATTTATTTGGGTGAGCATGACACACGTGTCACAGCATGTATGTGGAGGTCGGAGGACACCCTGTGGAAGTTGATTCTCCCCTACTACATGGATTCCAAGGATTAAACTTTCAAAACATCAGGCTTGGCAGCAAACACTTTTACCTGCTGAGCCATCTCACCTGCCAGCCATTTTAAAGAATAGGGAAAACGTGAATGTTTAATAACATTCACAGAAAGAATAATAACAGAAAGAATAATTTTTGGGTTTTTATCTTTTTCAAAGGATCTAAATAACCTTCCTTCCAAGAGGCAAAAACTAATGACTCAAAGGGACACTAGTTAAATTTAACGAATTTGCCTAATTAGCTGAGTTTAATTCAGTTAATGAGAATATTTTGTCTTTACGTAAGAAATCATTTTTGTTGTTGTTATTTCCAAGGAACACTGTTGATAGAGAAATCTGTTACCCCATTATTTTCCATACCGACCAATCTAAGACCTTCTCAAATGCATTTACTCTTTTGGGCCAATTCAAGCCTCTAGCCCTCCAAAATTCTTAAAGTTGCTCTTCAGCCTTGTGATGCTGTGAGTTCAAATAGAAGCCTTGATGCCCATCTACTCTTCAGTTCTTTCTGAAAGCAGATCATTTTTATCCCAACACTCCCATAAGGTGGACTCTCCATACACAACTGCTCTAAGGACCAATGAACTCAGGGCTGTCTCCACTTTGGTGCTCTCTGCCTGTGCACATAGCTTCTGTCCTGTGTCCTCCATCTAGTCCTTCCTTGTGTAAATAAGGTTGGCGCCTCTTCCAGAGATCCCAAGGGTAGAATCTTACTGGTGCCAGGTACTCATTACAGTAAGCAGCGTCTGTTACCCGCCTCGGGAGCAGAAGGCAAACATAATGATAACAACTCTCCACGCCAGTGGCCTCCCCGACCTAGTTACTTATTTTTAATTAAGACGGCAATGCAACACCTTTCCATCTCCTTCAGGGATTGCTGTGTTCCAGTTTGAAAGGGGCTGGAGAAGATGACTCTGTGAGCCCTGATCTTTGCTTCTAAAGACAGGAGGCCATGTTTTCTGGTTGGTGGTATTTGAGGAGGCATGAAGCAGGTGTTTTCCAGGAGGTGGCAGTGCGCTCTAAGGCAGACTGGGCCTGCCTCCCGTAACATCCAAAGAATATTGTAATTGAGACATAGCATTATAATGCATTCCAGCCCACACAGCTGTGAGTGTCACCCCCGGAAGCTTCTTACCAGTTTCAAAGTCACCGCAACCAGAGTAGGAAGATGGAAGCATGGGGGGACACAAGGCAAAAGTGGGAGACAAATCAGCGACACTTGGCTTTGTTCTGAGTGGAGTTTCAATACTGAAGAGCCAGGGGCCACCCTGATACATATTTACGACTCTTCTCAGGCTCACCTCTGAGGACCAATAAAAGGAAGTTGAAGGACTCTTGTGTTGTCTGCATCTTAATTCCAGGTTTACAAGAAATATTCCATTACCCTAATTCAGAGACCAAGCATCCTTCTTTTATAAATGAAATGTCTCCTTGTCAGGAAGGGTGAAGAGCATGGTGAACCTGTCTCTCCCTGGGAGGTGTATGTGTTGGAAAGGGGGGTGGGGATGAGAGGAGAAAGAGTTTTGCCTGCGAGGCAGCCTGACCCTGTGGTTCCCAGTGCCTATCAGTGACATCTCAGGACCAATCCAGGGAGAGCAGACCAAGGACGTTAGGAGAAGACTTTTCCCAGCTTTGGTCTATTGGCAGAGGTTCTGGTTTTCACAAGTGCAGTGGTAAGAATGAATGAACCTGATAGGATCAGAGCAAGGGGGCCTGAATGACTGTCCAGTGTCTCCACCTAGCCTCCTGGATGTGTTCACATCGAGGGAGGTTGACATCCTCTTTTCAAGTCTCTTGTGTTTGTGTATTTGTTTACTTAAAGCCCTTTGAACCTTGTCTGAGACCCTGATGTGACAAAAAGAACAATGAGGTGCATTAGATGAGTTCCCTGAGAAACCTACACAGCAAATTAATATTTAAAAAGAAAGAGCTCAGCCTTTCTTTACCTGTTCTCAAACATATCCAGAGACCTCATTGTTCTAGTTGAGTTCTGTCTTCTCTCACCCTCTCCCATGGAAAACCTATTCTGTGCTCTCTGAAGAGAAAACTTTCCCTACCACATATCCATATCTAGTTCTAAGAATAATCCAAGTTACAACACACAAAGTACCATTTGTATGCTGTACCTGTAACCTTTGAAAGACGCCTACCTTTTCATTGGCATCTATTGTTTTATTTTGTATGCATGCTTGCATGTGTGTAAGCAGACACATATATGTATATGTGGTTCAAGTTGAGGGACACGGCAGATGTTGGGAGTCTTCTTCAAATGCTACACCTTACTCACTGAGGCAGGGTTTCTCAGTTGAGCCCAGAGCTCACCTCTATGGCTAGTCTGGCTAACTAGCTGGCACCAGAGTCCATCTCCACATTTCAAATGCAAGAATTACCAGAAGGCTGCCATACCCACCAGGCAAATATTTTTAAAGTCAGAATGCAAAGCAGATTAACATGCAACTAAGAGAAGAAAATTGGTTTTGAGGGCTAGGTGATGTTCTTTCAACACTCTTCGATCAAGAGGCCAGCAGTCTTTCTTAGTGGAAATCAGACTGCATTCTGGGTAAGAAGGAAAGTGCACTCAGTTTGCAAAGCATGGGAAACAATTTACCAAATATAGAACATGGCTGTAGAACGGGGTTAGTGACAGCTCAAAAAAGCCTACCAACAATCAACTAAGAGAGAGTAGAACATTCCCAGATAGGTGGAAATTTAGTGTGGAGCCTGCCACAGAGGGCAGGTAGGACACAAAGACTCCTTTGGGTAGCACATGTCATAGAATATTCAGACCACTTGAAAGAATAATAATCAGAAATACTACAATACAAATTATGGAAGAAAATGGTTGGGTAAATCTTTGAACATTGTGGTGTGGTAATAAGGCCCTCTGAGCAAGGTAAATTGATAGATGATAGGTTACAAAGGAAAGCGTGCTAGCTCTCATCAGCATACATGGCACATAGAGACACCCTAAACAATACACAAGCAGAGCAGTGGGACAAGAACCCAGACTAATGTGACAGAGACACTCATCCCAGGAAGAAGGATGCAATGTCCGCCTTCAGTGATTGCTTCCTTTATTCATCTGTGTTGGCCACTTCTGTTTACCTCCTATAAGGTTTATAAATCCCCTTGTAATTAAATTGTTTTCCAAAAATGGCTTCATATTTAAGTCCTAATTCAAGAAATCAAACATGTGCCTGATGCTCAACTGTCCCAGGTAGTTCCTATTGACCATCTGGCAGGCATGTGATATCATTAGCTATATTTAAACTCATAAATATCAGCCAAGAAGATTGAGGAGGTGCCAGGATGATACAAATTATTCATGGAAAATGGTGTCCCATTGTCCAGAAAGGGCACAAACCTGAAAAGCTTCTCACTCAAAGTCAATTAGTACATGTGACAATGTCCTTCCGCTCCATCACAGAGTGGAATCCCTCAAGTGTGGGAATCCTAGATAATACAACTTCAAGGTATGAACAAACCTAAAGCTTTTACATGCTTGGGTATCTAGAAGAGACTCAGTTTTACAGAACAGTACAGGAAGATTGGTGCACAGATGCTAGGATACTTTTAGAGCAAGTATATCACTCACCTTGGTCTCTCTATGCTTCCTGTTGGTAATCTGTGTACTGTATTTAGTTCCAGATCTGTAGGAAGCATTTCCTTGATTCTTTCTTAGCTTTAAAGCATAGGAAAATGGACATTATCTGAATTCATGTTGTCTCAAACCTTAATACTTTAGCAGTGGGGCAATGTGTGGTGAAACATCATAAACTTGGGTTGTTAGTTTGTAGGCAAAAGAAGCTAATGAGGTAGTCACAGAATAGGAGGAGTTTCTAGATATGAGTTCTTTCTCTACTAAAGGAAGAATGGAATCGTGGGGCTTAGCACATACAGGAAGCAGGAACTGAAGTGACAATGAGTGACTCTCATCATTTCCTTTGCCCTTCTAGTGACTGTTCTGATGATAAAAATCTAGAGAAGGAGAAATTGATTTCACTTGAGTCATATGCTTGGTGGTACCTAGGCAGTAAGATCTCCTAGTAAAAGAGTCAATAACCCCTGTAGCTTATAGTCAGGACATCTGAGAATACAACCAATTAGGAAGAAGTAATCCCAGCACAGAAATTAGGCTATTGCTAGAAAGGAAAGATGGGTGTGGAAAATCCAAAATTCATCACACACACACATGTGCAAACATGTATGCAAACATGCACGAATACACATAGAGTACTCAGACACACACAATGATCAGACAAACATACACACATATATGCACACAGAAGCATGACACACATACACATATGGAGTGTTCAGACAAACATAAACACACATGCATGTTCACATAGACATATACATAGAGATATACACAGATCACACACACAAGGTTCTCAGACATACCTAGACACTCATACATGTTCACACAGGCATCTGTGTAAAGATACACACTCCACACATAGCCCTCTCCACACAGAGTTCTCAGACACATAGACACACATGCATGTACACATAGAGCTATATTCACACTACACATATATATATATACACGCACATACATAGAATATATGTACACATAACACCCTGACACACACAAGTGCTCAGACACACATGTGTGCACACACATATAACACTCTCACACACACAGAGTGCTCAGGCACAAACATATATACACACAGTACTTAGATACACAGAGAGAGTGGTTAGACACAGAGTGCTTAGACATGCATGTCCACATAAACACACAACCATCACACACACACACACACACACACATAAGTGCTAATACATACATATATGTACACACACAACACCAAGACACACACAGAGTGCTCAGACACACATAGACACATAGACACACATCACTTAGATATACACAAGCAGTCATACATGCATATATGTACACACACACCATATAGCACTCATAAGCAGAGAGAGAGAGAGAGAGAGAGAGAGAGAGAGAGAGAGAGAGAGAGAGAGAGAGAGAGAGAGAATACTCAGACACACAGGCACACAAGCTGCTCAGAAACATATCTGTAAATACATACATATATGGATGTCACACACACACTACATGCACGCCACCACCATCACATAAAACATATAAAAGAAGCAGGGGACAAAAGAGTGAGAGAGCCCCTTCCACTCTTGCTACTGTAGCTGAAAGACTCCCACAAACACTGACTTGGTCCATCTTCTGGAAAGTTGACATGATGACATCAGATTTATTGATCTCCTAAAATTTAGGAGAACGAATCCCACAATTTCCTTCTGTTTCTTTTTTTTAAATAAGTCTCACTAAGTAGCCCAAGATGGCCTTGAACTCACAGTTTTCCTACCTCAATCTCCTTTATATTGAGATTACAAGGGTGTACCTCCAAAACTGGTTGCTTCCAGGAATTCTTGATAAGCAATTACCCATATAACTTAAACATCAACCCTGACTATTTACTGCCATCAAAATCCTGTCTTAGAAGACATTGGTATATTCTAAATCTGCGTAATGATCTGACCTGATTCTCTCCCACTTGTGCAATGGGGTGTGTAAGAACCTAGCAGTGTGGACAGGATGTACACCACCCTAGCTAGCAAGTGTGAAAGCCATTGTAAGTTAACTCTATCTTTCTACTTCTGTGGGATCTTGCCATCTCATGGGGAGATGAGCCCTCTGTCAGCAAGGGTCCCTGCATGTGATAGACAACTCCTTTGCCAACCCTCCTGGAGCTGTTGAGTTAAGCCACACCAACTTGGATACTGCCCATTTCCTCGGTCTAACCTAGCTGAGCCTTGCTAATGCAGCTAAGACAGCTGTTTCTGTTGCTCTGACATTAGAAGAAGTATAGCTAGTGTATTCTTCCTTTAACCAAACCCCCCACCCCAAAAAAACCAGTCCTACCTAGAATTCTGGTGTTCTATGTTTGGCAAAAACTCTCAAGTTCATGGACTTAACCAGGCAGCAACAGAAACTCAGCAAATGAGTCAAATTGAAATAGCAGCAATCCTTCCCAATTATCTAAGCCAGCCTCACTTTAAAGCAAGAGATTATTAGCTGTGTTCCTACTGGAATTACAGGCACATAGTCAACGTCAGAGGCTTCAATTTATACATAATGAGATCATCTTCAGATGTCAGAACCCTTTTGTAAAACAGATGTAATCATTTGTTTCCAGTCTTGCAAGATAGCTGTGAGAATTTGAGATATTGAATGTATGTCACTCACCATGGAGCCTGAGCTATAGGTTCTTATGTTCAGCCCATGAAATTAAGTCTTGCTGCTAACCTTTTGTGTACTTCCAGAGACTGTAGGCTAATTTCTTACGGAGGAAGACTATTCTATCACGTATGACCTTCCTAACCTTCTCTCTCTCTCTCTCTCACACG
>NW_021604613.1:17430425-17500283 GCF_004785775.1 Grammomys surdaster
TCTCTCTCTCTCTCTCTCTCTCTCTCTCTCTCTCTCTCTCTCTCTTCCTTCCCCAGTTGTACTTTTTCCCAAACAAGTTTTTGACATTTCCTATATGTTTATAATATAGTGTGAAGAAATCCATACCTGAGACCTTCTCTTTTTATCTCCCTTTCTCACAAACCCTGTTCTTTTCTCTCATGACCATCCCCATACTCTATTTTTCTGTGCAGGTCTTGTGCAGGTGGCCATAGCCATTGAATGTTCATCATTACCTCAGCCATGCCATATCCAGCATACCCAGAAGGCTGTCTCGTAGCACTTCTCTACACCTTCACACTCTTAATTGTTCAGTCACTCTTTTCATGATGTTTCCTGGGCTTTAAAGGGGGTTGTATAGGTGTCCCATTTATGGATAAGAACTCAGCAGTCATTTGTTTTCAACACTGATGAGTTTGTGTATTAATTGTCACTCACTGTCAATAGAAGCTTCTATGGACAAAGTGGATAGAAGTGCAGATCTAAGGGCATAAAATGAAATATTTACCAGAACTTTGACTACATATCCATCATGCACATGGCTGGGACATCCCCAGCCACAAGCTTTTGTAAGGTTTATAATACCAAGTAGGTATTTCTTTGTGTGGATCAGATCAAGAATCTAATCATAAAGTGGTTGGTTACATCAAAATAAGCATGCCACTGTTGCACCAGGGAGAACATTTGCACCAGGGTAGGGATTCCACCAGTATTGTAGGCCACAGGATCCACAGCTAGGTGAGAAAGGTTTTAATGATTTTTCTTACCCAGCAACCCACATAGCTCCTTTTCGCACTGTGAAAACTGGCCAATGGGGCGGAGGCTTTCAGCTTAGTTCTAATAAAGCTCTGTCTCTATCTGCCTCTTCTATACCTTCTATATATGGTAGGCAGATATAGAAGGTTCTCTCCCTTAAGCAGCAAAGGCCAGTATCATTTCTTCTTTCCCTTGACAACTTACCAAATGCCAGAACACAAATACTTTATGGCTTCTAGAAGTCTCTCTTCAGACACTTCTGATTTTGTTTCTCTAAAAATGTATTTCCAGGCAATTCAACTATGGCCTGTATTTTCAAATCTATGTCAGTATTGTCTAGCAACAAGTATGTGTGCCATGAACAGGAAGTCTTGAGTTCATGTATCTTTGGCCTTTAAGTTACAGTTTATATACCTATGACCTGACAAATGCTGACCACTAAGAAAAGGACCTCCTTCAGACTCCTACTGTGACATGGATACCATACTGAAACATGGAATACCATACCATATGCAGCTGGAATGACAAAACCTTCATTAGGAGTCAAGTCATAGAACAATCAGCTTGTGAAATCCCCAGATTTTGTTTTTGGAACTAACTATTGTCAAGTCATGTTTGTTTCAAGCTACTATTACCAATTCAATGTTAATCTTGTTAAAGAATCTTTACTAATCCAGTTATATGCAATCTTATTGCTTAGGGCACTAAGTCTACTAAAGTCTTTCAGTGTCCTTGCTCTGTCCCCTGTCGAATTAGCTACTTCTTCCAGTTGAACTGTCAGTGGGAAACAGGGATCCTCATGCTGCCTCCATCATTGGCAAACATGATGGCTAACGGAGAGGTGAAAATCACCTCCAGGGTGGTCAGAGTTCACATATATTCCATGGGCATGTTGCATTCATTACTGTGGTGGACACTCATTTGATATTTGGAGAACTATCTCTACTCTCTTATATGACAACAAAAGCCTTTGTCTCTAGGATGTGGCTTTAGACACATGAATCCTAAAGGTTTGCTTCTTCCCTAAAATTGATTCGCTCAAAGTTTCCTTGTAATCAATCAAATTATTCCTTCTCCTGAACAAAAAGTTGGGATGCTGGAGTCCAGACTAGTCTCCTGAGTGAAAGAGGGGGGAACATTTATAACGTTCAAGAATACCAAATTTATGATTCTTCTCTACCAAAGCCTAGGGAATAGGGAAAGAACCTTGAAAGACACACAGAGATGAAGGGAGAAGAGTCTGTGTAAATAGATGGCCTTAGTCCTCTGTGGCATCATCATCCTTTCTACCACAGCCTCTATTTTATATTAAGTTGCCTTGGTGGAAATGATCATGACCTGAAGACAGAAAGCCCAAATTAATTCAAGTACTTTCTCATTTTCATAACCCCTTGGTTCATCAAAGCCACCTTGAAGCAAGGTGACTCCCTCCTAGCTCCTGCTCCATCTGCTTATTTGCTAGTGTTTTACTTCGCTGTACTCAGAGGACTCTGTTTAAGGTCAGGTGTTTGTAGAACTTGAAGCCATGGTAGATATTCAGCAATGCTTTTCTTGAGGAGATGCTTAGTCAAGAAGCTGTCTTGGAAGAGAAAATGAAGAGGGAAAGAAATATGAATAAAGTGGTGAAGTGTTAGGTGGTCCCAAGTTGCTCTTAAGTACAGGAGGATCTAGAAATAAACTACATTATACACTGGTTTTAGAATAAAGAGAAAGGGATGGAATTTTGTGTCCCAGTTTATGGCCAGTGCAGAAAGCAGGGCTAGGCAAGATACTTCATATCAGCCTATATCTATTCCCTAGAGAAATGGTGAGACTTTAAGTTGTGAGCCACCAGTGTTATTAGCAAATGGGGGAGGGCTTTGCAGCCAGGTAATGGTTGTGAATGGGGTACTAAGATGGTCAAAACCAGAGTTATTTATTTTAATCATAATGCTGACTTCTTTATTCTCTTCAAGGGCAGAGACTACCAAACCTCTCAAAACACAGAGGACCTGGTGAATACCAGTTATCCTTTTGCCATTGCATATGTCTTTGTTGGGGTTTTATTGCTGTGAAAAGACACCATGACCATAGCAACTCTCATAATTGGGGCTGACTTACAGTTCAGAGGTTTAGTTCATTATCATCATGGTAAGAAGCATGGTAATACACAGGCAGACATGGGGCTAGAGAAGGAGCTGTGAGTTCTACAATCTGATCCATAGGCAGCAGAAGGCGAGTGAACCACACTGGGTGGAGCTTGAGCATATGAGACCTCAAAGCCCATCCCTCAATGACATACATCTTTCAACAAGGCCACACTTACTTCAAAAGGGCTACACCACCTAATAATGCCATTCCCTATGGGCCAAGCATTCAGCACACGAGTCTATGGGGGCCATTTCTATTCAAACCATCCCAGCATCAATCCTTATGTTGCTCTGTAAAATATGATGAAGATGAGAGAGGTATGTAAAACAGGGGTCGGTCATGGTATCTGCCATGCTTCTGTACCTTGTAGGGGGGACCTATAACTTTGCTGCCTATATTAATTTTTCCTTCTTCTATGATAACAGAATGCTTGACTTCCCATTGGGAAAGACCTGATTTCTGGCACAGATGCCATTCTGCTCCAGGACTTAGTCCTAACACTTCTAGATGTCCATGTTTCCACACCTACACAAATTGCCTTTGAAGTGAACACATGATCCAACTTGGAGCAATCAATGCAGGGATACTCTTCCTAGGGGGGTTGGTAGAAAGTTCTTCCTTGGTCTTATTAAGGACTGAGAAAGATTCCCATTCTTCCTCTCCCTCCCCTTTCCCCTCTCTCTTCTCACTGGCATTGGTGATATCAGAGCTGTGGAGCCATTTCTGGAACCTGAGCTTGAGAGCAGTCTTGGAAGAAAGATATGGCATCTCAAGTAGACAAAAGGCCCTCATAGCCATGTTGCCCCCTCAGAATATGGTGAATCCCTGCCTTCAGCCATATCTGAAGTCATAGTCTCTTGAGTCCATCTGTGTGAACCAAAATTCCACTATTTGCCTTAGCCATTTCAAATAAGGCTTTGTTTTTTTGAAACATAAACTATTCTAAGTGATAGACTACAGGGAGTGGGAGGAGGAATGGATTACAGTCTGGGAATGTCACCACCCACTTGTTTTTGGCAAACTTTCATGTGCAAACCCTCCCCTAGAGTCCTGCAATTTGTTCATATTTAAAAACAGGAACAGAAAATACAGCATCCATGATAACGGCTCCTGCAACATCCTGACCTGGCTGTGAGTGCCTTCCCTTCCACTGGGTGTGTCTGTCTTAAGAATTTGGTGTGTGGTATACTGGTCCCTGTAGTCATGCTGGCTTCATTTGGAAGACCTCCAATTCACAGCATAGCTTTGCAGAAACATCTCCAAGACGTGAGAAGAAAATAACTTCTCTCTGTCTCTCTGTCTCTCTCTGTTTCTTTGTCTCTCTGTCTCTCTCTCTGTCTCTCTCTGTGTGTGTCTCTCTCTCTCTCTCTGTCTCGCTGTCTCTGTCTCTCTCTGTCTCTCTCTGTCTCTCTCTCTCTGTGTGTGTGTGTTCCTTCTAGAGTTTATATTAAAATTTTTTTTGTTGAAATTGCATTTATATCCTTCTGAACGCCTTTGGAAAAAATCAAAGCACCAAAGATAGCGTAGAAGTTACTTAAGAATCTACAAGCCTGAGTAGTCATAGACCTTGTAAATAGGTAGCCTTGGCAGACAATACCAACTTAGATAAGGTCAAGCGAATCATAGGCAGAGTCATAGTGACTTATCCCCTGAACCCTCACCCAGCTGATACCCGGTTCTGAAGATATCTGTATTCCCCCTGAACACCCACACTCCAGTGTCATTCCCTTCCCCACATCCTGCCTTTCTGTGTTTATAACCCCTGTGTGAATGAATTACGATTTGAGAAAAAATAAATTATAAAAAAAGATTAAAAATGATAAAAAAGAATCATTTTTTGATTCCCTCCCTCCCTCTCTTTGTATGTTTGTGTCTCTCTCTCTTACACACACACACACACACACACACACACACACACTGTCTAAGAACTGACCCAGGAAGGGGTTGAATGCAAAACTCCATCCTAGCCACAAACAAGCACTAGAATCCAGTCATCAGTTTATCTTCATATTCTTTCTTTCCCACAATTTTTCCCAAGCTCTCTCGTGAGAGGGCTGTGGAATTTGCCCACTCGTGGAGGCTATTGTGCTCCTAGATGGATCTTTTAGAAATAATAATCTCAGTTATTATCATGGTTAGCTTTCTCTCTCTCTCTCTCTATCTTTGTTTCTTTTCTTCATTTACAGTGCCTAATGCCATCTTTGACCAGATGGAGAATGCAATTAAAATAAATATAATGTAATATAAAAATAAAACAGAACATATTGCTTTTGCAGGGCAATCTGGGCCCAAGATTTTCTGCAGTGGAAATTACTGGCTAAATAAACCTATCTCCTCATTGACACAAAGCTGAGAGAACAGGCAGGATTCAACAAAAAGGAGAAAGAAATGTGATTATTTCCTAAATCAAAGCAAGAGAAGTTTTGCCCAAATGGAAAATTATTGAAGTAGAAAAGATTTTTCCTTTCTATCTTTATATAAACACCATCAGAAAAGTCAATACCACAATTCAGGTGCTACATGGAGTGAAAGTAAATGGATGGGGTCATCTTGAAGAAGCTTCCAGTTTAGTCATGCAGAATCCATGTTGGTGAAAAGGAACTGGGGCTTCACACCAAGTGACCTTGAATACAGAGACATCACAACTGTATTCTTGCTATGTGGTGTCCTGGAGCCCTGTGTTGCCACATCTGGAATGCAGTCTTGCCAGCAGGTATTTCCAACACAATGGTTGGACTATAGCCTCTAACACTCAGAGGTTACAGATTCTATCTCAGTAAAGGTATACAAGCAATACAGAATCAGATGTGCAAACATGGGGATTGTTGGAAGAACCCATGCTTTTCTCTTACTTAGAATGTGACAGTCCTGCACTCTTGGAAGACAGGAAACAGAGACTTGAAACTCAGGACCTATAGAGTCTCACCAAGGCTTTGTGTAGCTGTGGGTCATTGGTTCCTACCTCTTTCCAGGCACCAAGTTTCTCTTTCTCTCACTTTGCAGTAGTCGCTTTACACATGGTAGCCTTAAAAGGATGTCACTTTCCCAGAGGAAGATTCCTAAAATACTGATTATCACCCCAGGTCCAACATCCATCAGTGGCTCTCAGATTGGGCCAGCTATCCATCTCTGACCTGTAAAGAGACTATCAGTTATTGTAAGTATAGTACCAAGAATTCACGTATTTGAATGGGTGGGTGGATCATTCTCAGAAAAGGCACATCAAGCCTGACTTGGTGGAGCACATCTTTAATCCCAGCACTCAGCCTGAAGCAGATGACTGTGAGCCTCCAATTCAGCCTGCTCTACATAGAAAGCTCTTGCACAGCTAGAACTGCATAGAGAAGCCCCGGGGTGGGGGAAGGCAGACAAAGACAGAGACAGAGACAGAGAGAAAGAGACAGAAAGTCAGAGACAGAGACAAACAGACACACACACACACATCAAAAGTTCTCCATTATGAACTTGTTCTAATTAATTAAAGATATTCCAATTCACTGAAATTTTTAACTTATGATCATTTCTGTGATTGCAAACCATGAACTGTATCTTCATTCTTATTGTCACAATATATCTATTTCTCCTTTTCAAAAGTTGAAGGCATGGCTGATAAAAGCATATCAGAAAGCTTATATCCTGGGGTGGGGGAATCTTCTGATAGTATATATTCTTTTCAACTCTTTTCTCTTTTCTCCGTGCACATACCTCAAACTGGTAGAGACAAGGCTTTCCCTGAAGTATTTCTAATTCGGGATAAACAAAGAAGCTTGAGAAAGCTTGAAAGGCCATCATATACCTTTTGCGTGCCAGGAGGAATATCAGCAGTGTCATTTGATAGTGGAATAAGTAATCATGCCATGAAGAAGCTTGATTCAAAGGCACACTTAGGAATTTTTGTTGATACTCTGGGCACCCAATTTTCATTTTTTTTTGCTTCTGTTGAATATTTTGAGTGCTAATATGAGGGTCTAGAATAATCTATTTCATAAACATTTAATATGTGGGCAAATCATTTTTTGAAATGTAAAGTTAACCATTAAACTTTTGGGTTCATCTCATGAGTCGAGTATTATTAATATTTTTCAGGTGGAAACATTAAAGCCAAGTTATGTGGCCAGCCATAGACACACAGCTGGTGAGCCTATGAATACAATTACCCAGCTCTGTTCACCACTCAAAGTGTGTCCTCATGTGGCTATTTCCATTAAATTCAGATCTGTTGTACTTGGTTTGATAGCTGCAGCTCACGGAAAGAATGGCAGATGCACACAGGGTCTAGATCTTACCTATGTAGTGAATCGAGCTCAAGTCTTTGGGAAATCCATCCACCTTTGCAAAGCCATTTTCCTCACTGCTGATGATGGCACCAAACATAAAAATCTTTCCAAACTATGGAAGCAAGTGAGAAGCTTTGAGAGCAAACCCCACAGGTTTAATTTTCTCTACATTCTGCTACCAACCATCAGAGAACTGACCAATGCAGTAGAGTAAGATATTGTTTCCCTTGATGTCCAAAGACAGCTTGGAAATGTCGACAAAAGTTTAGGTGACATAGAACGGGAAAGTTAGCTCTATTTTTAATGGCTGGCATTTTGGCTCACAATTGACTCATCATCTCTCCCACTGCCAGCTCCTACTCCCTGCCTGCCTCGCTCAACCCTGTTTCTGCAGCCAGAAGCTGATTTGAGGTCACCCTCTGATTAGATCACAGAATCTTCCCCAGCCAAAGCCTCCCTACATCATATGAAGAACATACGGCTCGAGACTGTGCGCTTGACTGCGCTGTCACCCGGTACTGGCTCTGGCCTTCAGTTGCCCTATCTGTAAGATGACAGGGATGAAGAAAAATGTCTACTGGGCCCTTTCCAGTTTTAATGCTCAGCCCCCAGAGTGAGAAAAGACAACACTTCTCAAGGTTTACCCAGTCTCCTCATCCAAGCCTATCCATGGCATTTTTGGCAGAGAGAACACTAAAAAGGTTGTCTGCGCGCCCTAGTCTTTCCTGCTTTCTAGGGCTAACAGATGCGAGGTTAATACTCAGCGAGAGCTGCAAAGTCAGGAAGAACACAGCCACTGAGACCCACTTCCCACGAGCTTTGCACATTCCAATGTGACATTTGATGACTTATTCTGCATGCTTTACTCACTTCTACTCTAAAAAGACATGTACTTTAAAGGGCCTCCTTCTCATAGCGAATACTTGAGTGAGCAAGGCCCACATACATGCTATGCCAGGTAAGAAAGACTTTTAGATCTTGCAAGTTGGAGTGTCAGTGGGTGGGTTGTCTGCAGCTGATTTTGATATAGCCTCTGTCCTCGTTACAAACCAGGGATCAGAGGACACAACCTGGCTAGCACTTGGAATTTTCAGTGCAGATATTTGGGATTCCAGCTTCACTACTTACTTTCTATTTGATCCTGGGCAATGGTTAGAACCCCAGTGTGCCTCACTTCCTCATCTGCAACAGGAGGTTAACATGCATTTCTGCTCTGTAGGGTGGTGGTTAGAGTTAAATGGCATTGTCTACATAAAATACTTGACAGGGTGACTTATTCATGGCAAGCACTCAAAAATGGTGGTTGATATCATTACTCCTCCAAATAATTGTTCGCCTAACACAATAAATTCAGGGGGAAAAAAGCAGTTTTGGTTGTAAAACACAGAGGCCAATATCCCTATTGCATAAACAAAACAATTATAGTTTTCCATTCCTTTGAGTTTCCAAGCAAAATTATGGGTATAAAATTCAGAGCAAAGCCAAATTGAATTTCCAGGAAAGTGATATCTAAGAAGCTTTTAAGCAAGGGAGAGGTTTGTTGGCTCAAAGGCATAAGCACATCTTGCCCATGGAAACAGAATGGAAGCAGACAGCATCGCTGGCCTCTGACAGCTTGTTCGAGAACTTACAACTTACACCTGCATGAAGACAGAGGCATTGGTCAAATCTAGTTGCAGTCTGTGTCTTCTCCTTCTGCTTCTTTCCTCAATGAGATATCTGCATCCCCAGAAGGAATTTGGGAAAACTAGGTGCTGTCATGGAATAAGGCAATGATGGAGAATGAAATAGCAAGTCCATCATTCTTATAGCATAGGCATGCTACCTAAGTATGAGAGTATCTGCCTACATACAGCAGCCACTAATACAAGTAAGTATTAGAGTCAGACAGGCAACAAACTCGAAGCAAATGGACTGCCTCGAATCTCAGTGACTGCTGCCACACACATCTGTTGCACTGTATCTTCTTGTTTTACAAAAAAAGTACAAAGTACAGAAATTTAGCTCAAATATTTTAATCAGTGAAAATTTGTGTAAAAAATAAATAAATAAAACCCCATAAGTCCAAGTCTTGTGGGCACTCAGCTGTAACAAGGGCTCAGGACTTGCAGGTAACATTGGCTTGGAGGGCTGGAGAGATGGCTTTGCGGTTAAGAGCACTGCCTGCTTTTCCAGAGGTCCTGAGTTCAATTCCCAGCAACAATATGGGTGGCTCACAACCATCTGTAATAGGATGCAATGCCCTCTTCTTGTGTGTCTAAAGATACAGTATTCTCATATACATAAAATAAATTTTAAAATTTTTAAAAAGATTAAATCTGGAGAAATTAGGAAAGGAGAGACAGAGGCAGACTTCAGTACTCAGTGCTTCTGGCTTTCAAACTTATGCTTTCTAGAGAATAACTGATACTGAACCAGCTCAACTCCACAGCAGGGTAACCATAATAAACATATAGAAGGCATTTGTTTCCAGGCATTAAATAGTCAGCGAGAGGATCCTAGACAGGAGGGAAACTACAGGATTTCACAGCTAGATGAATGAGACTTTCTATCCAGAATGCAAGAAGTTGGATGTCAAGTGGAAGTGTTGTCTTGCTGAATTAAAGGAGTCCAGGACAGAGCTCTAAGTTGCAAACGTTTCTGTCGTTCATTGGGCAGGGTATCAGCAATGAGAGACTTCCAAAAGGTGATGCCACGAAATCCGTTTAGGGGTTTGACATTGATACTTGGTGGGCTGGGCTAGCATTTTTTATGACAGGATTTAACAGAGGTCAGGAGAGGAGTAGGTATTCTGGGTCTGAGACCTAAAAGGAAAGGACAGGAAGGAGGCTGAGCTGTGCTAGGAAATGCTGGAGCTTTGGCACACCTAGAAAGAACTCACAGACAGCAGATGATTAAGTGGCAGTGGGTACTTGCTCCCATCTTTATAAAGTAGCCTGTGCTAGTGGAAATCAGGGAGTGGTGACATAGACAGTGTCTGAAACATATCAGGAAAGAATCCCCAGAACACTGGTCACCCATTGTTTGATTAACTTGAGTGGAGATGAGGCAGCTGTGGTTTCTTGGGAAAGTCATCCACCTGTACGTTTAGGTGAACTTTTTGAGTGTTGGTTTTACATATTTTTAATAAAGGATTTTTAAAGTGTTTGTACACACAGATTAAAGTAGATAAGAAGAAAGAGAAAGAAAGAAAGAAAGAAAGAAAGAAAGAAAGAAAGAAAGAAAGAAAGAAAGAAAGAGGAAGGAAGGAAGGAAGGAAGGAAGGAAGGAAGGAAGGAAGGGAGGAAGGAAGAAGGAAGGAAGAACTCGCAGGGTATTTGGACATTCAAGCTGAGACCTTAAAAGGCCTCACTTAGGGAGTAAGAAGCTCATCCTAGAAAACAGACCACACTATAAGATTAAGGTCAAAACTAAAATATACAAAACTAAAGTAATTGTCTTAAGCCAATTAGTTGTAAATCAAGACCCAACCAACCAATAATCCTGATGGAAGCTTCCATGTTCTCTAGTTGACTGTTTCTCAAAACAAAATTCAATACACTTGTAAGATGACATAATTCTGGTTTCTACATCCTATCATTCACAAGGTCCACTAGGCAAAAGAAAATTAATAGACAATGGAAAAGAATGGAAACATGACTCAAAAATGATAATCAGCTTAGACAACAGGAACAGGAGCATGAAAGCAGCTATCATAACCACGCTTTGAGCCAGACAAGAAAAGGTGGTCACAATCACTGCACTGTTGGAAAATATTATCAGAAAGGTGAAGACTGTAAAAACAATGAATAGAACTCTGCATGTGAAACAAAACTTTCACCATAGTATAGGCTAAACAGCACATTGGAAACTATAGAAGAAAGACTGTTTATGAAGACGGTCAAGAGATAAGATTCTGGAAAGGAGAAAGACATGCAAAGATTTGTGGTTTGAAGGTCATCATGTAGTCCATAAGACATGTGTATAAGGAAAAAGAATGAGGAAGAAAAACTGTACATGAAGAGTTAATACCAAAGTTGCCTCAATTTGGATAAGTAGATCAATAAGCAAGTCTAAGAAACTTGACAAACTCAAGAAACACAAACACCATGTGATCTAATTCATAAGTGGGCTCTTTTAAAAAGCTGTGCACTTAGAAGCTGAGTCTAGAACCGTGACTATCGGAGACAGGAAAGAATATGGAACAGTGGCTGATATCACTGTTTGAGCACTAGATTATACTCTGAAATTCTATGATACAATATGCGAATTAAAACCTCACATTATAGAACTCAGAATGGAAGAGAGGAACTTGAATTTATTCACCATGAAGCCATGGAGAAACTTTAGTGGACCTATTAATCACCTTGGACTGATAACTAATCAGAATATACATGAATCCAAGATATCACATTGTACCTCATAAATATGTATAATTATTATGACAATAAAAATAAATTAATACATAGATAGATGAAAAATCTTTTAAGAGGCCAGAGGAAGAAAAGAAGACATTAAAATTCAATTGAAAAAAAATGAAATGGGAAATGGTATATTTCTTGCCAGAAACAGCTTGGGTAAAAAGATAATGCCAGGTTATCTTTAAAGTTCTCTAAACAAGTTGAATGATGCTTCCCATGAAGTCTGTACACTGCGAAATGTCATTTCAAAAGACGAGGCTGAAATACATGTTTTCAGACAAGTGAACTTGAGAGAGTGCCAACATATGGACACTTGAAGTAAAGAACTCCTTCCCCAATCTGAACAGAGCAATGGCAGCTACAACTCCATATCTACAGAAAGAAGGGAGAAAACATAAAATTATACATGGTATGAATTATAAATATAATTTTCACTTCTTAACTTTGTTGTAGGCAGCAAACAAGCTCAAAACAGAAATAAGCTTTTTAACTTTCAGTATTGGGATATATATAATGGATATAGAAACAACAGCAGAAAAGTGTGGTTAAAACAGAACTTTACTGTCATGGCACTCACAAATCTTATGTGAGATGTAGAATATTAATTCTAAATAGTTGATGATGAACTAAGGATACATGTTTTTATCTCTGGAAAAGGAATCCTCCAAGTTGAGATCGTGGACGAAAGTAATGGTATCACCTAATAACCTGTTAGAGCAAATTATTCCTTTCTGGTCTTTAAGGCTTTTCCCACATTCACACTCATTTGTAGCTATGTATGTGTATAGTACAAGCCAGCACCCCTATGCATGTGGTCTTACAAGCCAGCATACCCACAGGAGAGGAAGCGTGCCCTTTTTATCTTTCTGAATTTGGGTTGCCTCACTTAAGGAGGGAACAGCAAAAGAATACATGTGACAAGAAAGCATGGAAGAGAGCCAGAGGGAGGTTCCTTTGGGTGTGGGGGGTTCAGAGGAAGGGAAATACGAGGAGGAGGGAAGAAGAATCGTCAGTTTACACTGTTGAAAAACTCCATAATGATTTTTCATACCCTTCATGCTAATTTTAAAAATAAATGATTTTTTAAATACAAATTATCGGTCTGTTCTCAGACTTATTAGATCAGTAGCTGTGGGTAATAGGACCACCAGCTTTGATTTAAGATGGCTGGAGATAGCTTCAGAATCACTGGCTTAGAGCAACAATAAACAACCCTAGAACTGATGAAGACATATTTTTAAATGACAGTAATAAGGAAGCTAAGAGGTACAAACACCAGCATAGCTTAGACAGGAAAATCTATCAAAAGGCCAGAGTTATAAGATACTTGCAGGTCAATAGCTCAAAAAATCCTTACTGAATATCAGCAAGTTAAATTCCCTGAAACATAAAAAACTATATCATGGTTTAGCCCAGGAATATTGGGGGGTGGGGGGGGAACAACCAATGTAACTGCACATTATGCAAAAAGAGAATAAATATGCTTACTAGAAGTAGGAAAATATTTGACAAAATTCAACATCCATTTATTATAAGTATTTTCAGTAAGCTAAAAATACAGAGGAATTTGTCTCAACTCAGTAAGTGAAGCCTACAGAAACTCAGTTTCTATAGCAATCGGCAGTGAATGAAGGAGTAATGCAGATTCTCACCACTTACATTGAAATTGCCCTGGAAATCTTAAAAGAAGAAAAAGAAAGGAGAAACACAAAGACTGTGAAAGGAAGAAAAACAAAGCAATTTTGTTCATATACGCACAAGATTATGTATAAGATGTTCAATATGTTTCTATATACTAGCAGAAAATAAAAACAAAAAATTAAATAGTTGTGACTGCTTCAAAACCCACAAAGGATGCAAAAGTAAATATAATTAAAATTATACTAAAAAATTAATGATATTTGTCTGAAGACATGAACAAATATACCAAGTTTATACTGTGGTAGAAAAGACGCTAAGATAATTCCCCGCAAATTTCTAGGGATGCTACACGAAGTCAGAATCCCAGTTGACTTTTTTTGTGAAAATCAAAAGCTTATGAAATAACAGAAAATTCAAAGGTCTCGGGAGAAAACAATTTTGAGAAACGTGGGATACTTGGATTGCCTGCGTTCAAAGCTTGCTATCCAGGTGTACGCTCCACAAGTGGGGCTCTCATCAGGGTAGACAGAGGAGCTATGTACAATGAAACCCAGGAACAGACACAGACAGTCAACATTATCTCTTCTGATGTAACAAGGAAAGGATCTTTTAAACAACAACAACAAAAATCAAAATACTATGTTCTCAAAAAGCAAAAAAATTAATTCAAAACAGCCTATGTATTCAAAGAAAAGGGCTCAAGATACATGAACTCCAGAAGAAAACAAAAAATATTAGAGTCTGGGGGCTGGCTAATATTTTTGAGACAAAACTTAAAAGTGCTACTCAGGAAAATAATATCAAAATGGAAATCCTAGAATTCATATTTTTCTCTTTCTCGAAATATATGATTGAATCAATGGAGAGACAAACTCAGAAAGCAGACATTAGTTTTATTTGACAAAGTTAAAATTCATAATTTTAAAAATAAAATTTTTAAAAATTAGTTGTGAGTTCTTCGAAGTCACAACTAAAAGATGAATACATTTTGTAATAGATTTAAAACAGATATTTCGTGAAAGGAGATGCTGAATGGCAGGCAACAAGAGTGTGGGAAGTGATTAATATCCTTAGCTGTAAGGTAAAGGCTCTAAGGAAATGTCTGCTACACTGGAAATGCTCTCAGTCTAGACTAGGGTATCATCTACATGAGTGTGCAATCTGACAAAATTTGTCACACTTTCTACTTAGGACTTAGATCTCACTGTGGGCATATTTTATAAAACTATGTATACACAACCTGTCCTTTTCTCAATAGCTTGTTGTTATCTTGATATTTGCTCTCAAGAGTCAATTTGTCTTTAAGTTGTTGATCATTTGGTCGTTTGTTTTCTCTTCCCTCACTGTCGTTTGCATTCATCACTGCATACAGTGCTTTGGACTTGAGAGAAACTGTCCTTCCATCACTTTGAGGATAGCTGAGGGGCATGGGAGGGTGGAAAGTAACGTGTTTAGTTCAATTTAGGCAATTATAGCACTGGAAGAAGAGAAATTCGTGGGACACCAACTGAGCAGGACTGATTAGACTGAGCTGATGTGGAGGAGGAAGGAGAGAGAGGAGAGAGAGAGAGAGAGAGAGAGAGAGAGAGAGAGAGAGAGAGAGAGAGAGAGAGAGAGAGAGGGAGGGAGAGAGAGGGAGAGAGAGAGAGAAATAAGGAAGTCATTCTGGGCTCCTGCTGCAGGGAAGGACAGGTCTGATAAGCTGTCACTCATATTAAGGGTCACACTGATTCTTTTATAACAAAAGACAGGTTAGCAAGAAGAAATAAGAGCAGCTTACATAATCGAAGCTTTATGACGATGGAGCCCTCCGAGATGAGGAGCCAATGGTCCTGGGAAAACTGGCGATTTTTATGCTTAGGTTCAACGGTCAGCTGTATGGGAGTGTAAGTGTGCAAAGAGAATACGAATTAAGAGTAGCAGGCTGGGGGGGAGCGGAATCCAGGAAGTCCTGTATGGACTTTGGGCTTCTTTTTCTTGGCCTTTGCCATAGCATTCCCTCCTCCTGGGTATGGAGTAGGGCTCTCTGGAACAAGAGTCTACAAGAAAAGAGAGTAACTTCTCCGAGGTCTCAAACTTGCTGAGAGAAAGAAGAGTTCTATTGTTCGGGTCTCTGCCTTGGAGAAGCAGAATTCTGATTCTTGTGATGGATACGGAAAAGGGAGGGGAGATAGAGAGAGAGAACCAGAGAGACCATCCTATTTACTTCCTTAAACGTATTGTGGCCAGGTCAGGCTTTGACCTAATTATTCCATGTTGTGCAGACTGGTTTCTTGTTTTTCAGACTGTGTGGTGCTCTGGGAGGATTCCACTTCACAAGCAGCTTTTGATTCCTTTTTTAAGAATGGAGGATGACTCTGTACCTTGCTGGATACTTGAATGACACATTTCTCTGGTACCACCCATTGCCATTACACATGATACACCTATGTGTGTGTGTGATCTGAGAGTTGGTATCAGTAATTAAAATTTAAATAAAAGAAGATGTGTCTGTCCTGGCCTGCACTATCAAGGAAAGCGGGTCACTCTGGTCAATTGATGATATAAAATCGTGGTACCTTGTGAATTTCCAATGGATCAGTAAATTCTGACACTGATGATAGACACAAGCATGTCATTTAGGTTTCTGACACAGCATGCTCATGATAGTCAACATGATAAAGAGCGTCCTCTGGGGTCTGTTGTGTTTCAACACTGTCTTAAGTGAGAAACTGACAGATAATATCCATTAATCAGGGAATGACATACAAAGGGGATAGATTAGGGCAGGAAAGGGTACAGGTGACAGCTGACCAAAGGTGATGAGTTCTTTTGTGTGCAAATGGACCTAAATGAAGCCAGAAAGAGAGTTCAAGTAGGCATTGGCAAATAATATCCAGGGCACTGAATCTAGCTTCTGTTCTGTCAGAGAAACTTGGATTGGTTCCTGTATATTTTTCCTCTTTTTTTTTTTCAATCTCATCCACAAAATCAGCTCATTTTCTCTGACCCGTACCTTTAAATCGTATCTTTAAATTCTTTCAAAATAACTGCCAAAGCAGTGACTTGGTTTGTATTCTGAAACTGGCCATCCTTAAATACAGGTCACACTCCATCATGCCTGGTCATGGTAGAATAAAAGAGCCTGTGTGTTTGTGGTTAGGTTGACCTAAATTCGAATCCTTGATCTGCCATTTGGAAATCTTCTTGTCTTATACCAGTGTTGTGAGATACTATGTCATAGAGAACTCAAAATTAACCCCCAAATGCTTAACATAGAATCTACATTGGTAGCCTGGTTTTCAGGTGATGAAGGGTGTGAGTTTCACCAGCTAAGCAGTGCTAGGTAAAATCGTGAATGAAACGGCAGACCCTGGACTCTGTTTCCCTCCTCACTCTTCCCAAAGCCCAAGCCTTCTTTTTTCATCATCATATCTGCTCTCAGGAGAGGATGTGACATCAGTCCATGGCGTCCCTTTGTTAAGGAGTTTACATCATCCTCCTCTTTTCCTTCCCTGGGGGACTTCACATTCCAGACCGTCTGTGTAACATCAGAAAGAGCACACTGGTTCTGGTTGCCGGCTTTGTGAGCTTGTTAGAGGGTTGCTGGTGTTTGGAAGGGCCCTTCCTGGGGCTGATGAAATCCTAAGCATTTACCACTTGTCTCCCTTCTACTGGGCCCCTGAGCCTGCAGCTGCAAGCAAAGGACACTGTCTCACCACATCCAGCGTGCATGGGTTCTCTACCAGCTCTCCGGGCTTCTATCTCCTTTCCTCCTTGACAAACTTCCTCCTTCCCTAAGCTATGTGGTTTTATTTTGGATTTTAATTATTTTGTTATTAGTAATAGTAATTCTCCATAAGAGAAAAATGGGGGAGGGGGAGTATTTGTCTTTTATTTACTATTCTTTAGGTTAAATGACCACAGGTTAATTAAATTGAGAAGTGTCCCTCCAGGGATGTACAAGGTCCCTGGTGGTCCAAGAAGGTAATAAAACCATGGTGAAACTGAAAGCATTTATTGCATGCTGCTCTAGTCTCCGCAGCAGGCAGCAGCATCCAAATACAAATTTAGTTAATTATTGGGTGATTCAGAACAGGTTTTCTGGGAATTTAATTATCAAAATGGTCTGTATGGTACTACTATTGCTGTGGGGCAAATAACTTGGAGTTGTCCAAGGGCCAGTGGCCTCATGTCCTGACTAAGCACATCCACCCAGAAAGAGAACGTGGAACAAAGAATTCTGCTGTGCTTTTATCAAAGAAAATGTCTATCACAGCAGCAACCTCTTTTAGAAGTGTGTGTGTCCCCATTTTCTTTATTCCTTTGCCTCTCTCCCATTAATTCATTAATTTTGTAAGTTTCTACCAGAGTCTTAAATTCTCCCAAACAATAGGTTAGACATCCCCAGCATCCAAGCAGCAATGAAATCAATAAGGACTTTGGAGGGAGGCAAGAAGAATGGTACGTGGTAATAGCAATTATTCACTGCAAGCAGCATAACCCATTTTTAATTTAATTTGGAGTGCCATTATTTCAGGATTCCAAACGCTAAGGTCATTTTAATCATGCAGATCCCATGTCTTATTGAATTGTGGCAGAGAATTACTTTGTGTGTGTGTGTGTGTGTGTGTGTGTGTGTGTGACCCTGAGTTTGCAAGGACATGCTGGGCAAACAGCCAAGGTGCTGTGTGCTCAATAATAATAATAATAATAATAATAATCTATATTGAAGTTAACGTGATGGCTGCTAGTCATTGACGATTCTGATAAGAGGAGTACATCCTCTTTAGACCCTGTAGCCATTTGAATTAGCACTTTGGTGAGTGAGAAACATCACCAAATAAACTGTCTCTCTTGTATGTTACAAACTAGAACATAAGACAAACAACAGAGTAAAGCTATGCAGTAATTAAATGTTCAGTGGAGGGGAGAGGAGGATGGCAAGGGTCTAGAAGAGAAATTTTAAGTTTGATTTTGCAATGAAAGAGAAATATCTTTGCTGGAGAGCTGGCTTCAGGTACATAATGAAGAAGAACCTATTTTGCTTTCCATGGAAAAATGAAGAAGCTGGAGATGTACCTGGTATAAAAAGGTGAAAAAAGGTTTTAATTTTCATCCTTCATTCTCTTTCCTGATAGCTATAACGGCTTAAATTCATACAACATGCCAAGACGTTCACAAGCCTTTGCGTATATCAGCATTATTTAATTTTTTATCACAAAGTCTGAAATACACATTTCCCTCCTTCCATAGACGTTTTTCAAAGAAATATGTTTAAAAAGAAATGTGTAATCTGTTCTCAGATATCAAAACACAGAGCAGGAAGTTTTAAGCAATTCCCATTTCATCCTGTATCTCCAGATACTTTCAACAACTGTGGAGATACTTTGTTGTTGATGCTGATAGTTTGTTTTAATAAAGAATTGGAGAGGGAGGGTAGTTCAGGTTCACTATCCTGGCCTAGTGTTCACACAGCCCTCGGTTCAATACCCCCACCCCCACCCCACCCCCGGCACAGGACAAAACAGAAACAAGGGGAAAGCTGGGAGCTCAGGCATGGTGGCTTATGCCAGTAATTCCTGCATTTGGGAAACTGATGAGAGATTCTGTCTCCAGTCCAAGCCCATCTTAGGCTACAAAATGCCACCCTGTTTTCAACAACACAAACAAAGGAACACAATCTTAGCCTTCCATGTTGTATGCGTCATGACTTAAATGGCTTTCAGGGTTCTCAGAAGAGACTACTCTATCAGTTTACTCACCTCCTCTTTAGAGCACTGCAAGTATTTAAGTAAGTTTTAAAGGCTTGCCTAGTTCCAACGGGCCCCTCTGCCCAGGTGGAAAATGGACTCTCTCCAAAGGTTTTAACAAGCAGCTCCAGAAGGATGGAGATGCTCAACTAGTGAATACTGTGTCTATGCAGCTTGGCTCAAAGAGTCTCTGAACATGCTGAAATTGGCTTGCTATGTGACATTGAAAGGTCCTTATCTGTCTTTCCTAAAAACCCTCTAGCCCTTCTAGAAAGTATAGCTTGTCATTCTGGTCACAATCTCATGTGACAAAATAGTCAAGATTAAGAAAATGGAACTAGTGGTACTAATCGGCAGAAAGACATACACAAGGTGATTTAAAAAAAGTATTTCAAAAACATTAATTCCTCCAATTTGCCTCCTAGGGAATGAAGACACAAGATGATCAATAATTCAAATGCCCCAGTAAAATGAGAACATAGTATTGACCCCAAAGAACACAAAGGTTAATTTATTTGGAAAGATCACCTCTTGCCACCTGCTCTGGATTGAGAAAGAAATTACGTCAAACTTTATGAGAAAATAGTTACCTCCTTCCCACATCTCATTTGTGTATTGGAAAGGAGTTCATGTCTAGTGAAACCATAATGGAGAGATGTTAGAGTCATGCTCCACACATATCGTAACGTGTATGTCTTCTTAGCTTATCCATAAGAGCCATGGGGACCTAGAGGGGTATTAGTAAGTGTGAATGATAACAGGCACATTTTACAGGGTATACAACTGACTTTCTGGGGGGCTGTTTGTTCATCTATTTACTTGTTATGATTTGCAAAGTTGGGAGATTTGAATTGTATAGCATTAATTATGAAGCTGGTTAATGGAGAAGCCTAGAAGGTTGATCATCTGCCATTGTAACTTCTAGTCTATATCTCCACCTGAAACTGGTTTCAAAGGAATTACTCCCATGTTTTATCAAATACTATGACATTTTCTCAAATTATTCCCAACTATTCAAATAAAAGAATACTAAATTTAAGTTATGACTCACTAATGTTAGATCTGAAATATGATCATGGACTCATTAAGGAGTATTTTGGTGCAAATATTTCTCTTCTTTAAATCTATTTTAGAATGATATACAATATGGTGGACAATTTTTCTTTTTATGATTACCCAAAATTCATCAGGTAATCACTCTTCTTTTGGTAATAGGATCAACTTCCTTTTCAGGAAGTGTATCTCCCCTATGTCTATGAAATCTGTTGGGGCTTATCCATGGAACTATTCCTCGTTTGCTGGTTAAATGTAAAGAAGTTCACCAGGTCAGTTGGAGTCTCCTCCCTGTATGCTTGAGCAGGCTGCTCACCTATCCTAGCAGAGGCTGGTGAGAGCCTAGGCACACCTTCACATAAAGCAAATGAAGAATTCTAAACCAGTCACCTCTTTGATTGTCCCTAGTTCCTTTTCTTGGTGTTTCCTTCACTTCTTTGCAACAACTCTGCTGTCTCCCTCCAAGCCTTTACACAATCCCTCCATCCTTTATACGTTCTCACTTTGGACAAGTCAAATCCAGTCCTGATTCTTGCAGCCAAGTGTTCCGACTTTCTGATTTAAAGACTCTACGGTGAACTAGAAGCAGGAGTGTTCCAGTCAAGGCTTGAAGGGAGCATGGCATGGGACGCAAGGGACAAAACAGTCCAGGCGTTGATTCCATTTTTCCTTTGTGTTGTTTTAAGAAGCATCTAGGGGAGAAAATAAACACAGCCATGGAATCTCTCAATTAGTCACGCAGCCTCTTGAAGAAGGTGTCAATGTTTAACCTCTGTAGTATTTACCTTTTTGTGTTCTGTACCCTGGATGGCAGTCTCCCAGCCAGTTCTGTTGTTAAAAGATGAGTCATGCTTATCACACCAAAGATGAAGCCTGGATTGTATTTCCAATTGACATCTCCTATCAGTGTTCCCTTAAAAAGGAAACTGGGACATTACAAATGAAATAAATTTTGAATTCTTTACCAGACCATGACAGCTCCTTCGCTTTGGAGACCCAAAAATCTGTTTCCAAATTAGATGTTTTATTAGCTTTAATGTATTTTCTAACCTGACTCAGACTCTAGGCTGCCTTTTGTGATTTGGGTTCATTCATAATTTTACTCTTCAAAAAATTATTGTATGAAAAGCAGCTGGAGAAGATCACCCTATCTGCTCTGCTCCGAGAGTTGAGGTCAGGACAGCAAGTTAACACAGGCTCTCCTTTGCTCAGCACGTAGTCCACTTGAGTCACACTGTGGTTGAAACCTCAAGGAAGGGAAAGGAGAAAGGGAGTTGATATTTATTGAACATAAACTCTGCCAAGCACTATGCCAGGAATTTATCATACTTATTTTAAGAGAAATAAATTAATGTCTTGAGATGTTAAATAATTTTTATTTACTACACATTTATTGAAAATTAACTATGTACCAAAAACTGAGCTAGGCCATAGAAATACAAAGATGACTAAGCTGTTACAATAAATGGCAGAGCTATGAATTAAAGCCAAGCACATTCATTCACAAAGCTCAGACTATAATTAATATGTCTCTCTCAGTGCATCCTTTCTAACAAGTTTCACCTCTCTTGCCTTAAAGACAAGACCAAGAATTCAAACAGAATTTGTTTCTCCATTGTTTTATCAAGCACCAAGGCAATGGATTCTTTATCCATACAATTGTTATTGGTTAATTTTAAGTTAGTAGAATTTTAAAGGGAAAATAGTTGATTTGCACTTGATTTTTAAGTAGGAAATATGCAATATAATATCATTGTATTAACTAGCTTTTTGTCACTGTAACAGAATACTTGAAATAAATAATTTAATACGGGCCAGAGATTTTAGTTCATAGTTGCTTTCTCCCTCTGTTGTGGTTCTGTGGTAGAGATGGCATGGTAGAGAATGCATCGTGAAGCAACATTGTTCACTTCATAGTGGCTAGGAAGGAGAGAAAAAGCAGGAAAGAGAGACTATGCTTCTGAAGGACATATCCTCAGTGACCTATGTCCCTCAGTGAAACTGGCTTCTTACAGTTCCTTTCATCTCCCAGTAGTCTACTTAGCAATGAGTCTATCAACAGATCAATCTATTGATAAATTTAGAGCCTTCGTGACCCAACCATCTCTGAACACTGCTACACTGGGGACCAAGTTTTCAACAAATGAGTCTTTGGAGGAATATGCCAGTCTAAGCCATAATAATAATCATACACATACACACACATACACATATCTGTGCATGCACATGCATGTATGTGTGCACTCATGTGGATGCATGCACATGAACTCATTTAAAAAGATAGGAATAAAGCACATTAACCTCTCTGGAGGAATGTGACAGTGCTATTATAAAGAGGGATACCTAGGATAAAGAAAGGAAGGAAGGAAGGAAGCTAGAGAGAAAGGAAAGAACATTACTTAACTATTGCTATCATAATGCCACCTAATAACCTTCAGAATTGCAGTGGTTTACAAAATCAAATGCCTACTTCTCACACATCTGTAGGCCATCTTGGAATTGGTTTGGCTAGACTGAGAACATGGTTACAAGCTGCAGATGGTTCAAAGGTGTACCATGTTTCTTCTACTCCTTAGCCCAGAAGAAGCCTACATGAGTATGGTTCTGTGCTGAACAGGAGCTCAAAGGACAAACCCTACTATGCTAATGGAATGGTATTAATGTCCCACTGGCCAAAGCAATTGTATGGCCAACCTCAGAATCAAGTGACTAGAGAAATGTCTGTCCACCAGAACACTATGACATGAGTCTAGATACATATTATATAATATCACTACAGGAAATATTTGTCACCAATAGCTCCATGTACAATAACAGTAGGTAGATAGTTGTTGGTGATATATAGGTACAGATACAGATATAGATACAGATATTGATATACACATACAACTGTAAATGTAAAGAGAAAGTACAGAAGTGAATGACGACAAAAAATAATAAAGTGAGGACTATGATTAAGCAATCTTGCACATGTAAATTCCAAAAGGAGACAAGAACAAACAATAGTAAGAACAGAAGAGAACCATTAGCAGGCAGAAAGAGTGTCACCGTGAATAATTTTAATTAGCCACTTCCATACTCATTATAGGAAACAGAGTATGAAAAGAACATAATTCCCTCTTTATCTGAAACTCATCAATGTATAGCATTTTTGTTTTTGTTTTAAACAAAGGTAAGTGAAACCCACCATGTGTGCAAAGACATGATGTGTTTCTCCTCTAAGTAATATTGCAACATGGTCA
This sequence comes from Grammomys surdaster, assembly GCF_004785775.1. Taxonomy (NCBI): domain Eukaryota; kingdom Metazoa; phylum Chordata; class Mammalia; order Rodentia; family Muridae; genus Grammomys; species Grammomys surdaster. The sequence continues at coordinate 17,453,675 of NW_021604613.1, forward strand.
ATAGTGTCCAAGTGTTAAGCTCTACGATAACATAGTGTGAGACCCAGTCTGGCTCTGTGCTGTGTGCGCTACTTTTTTTTTTCTTTTCTCAATGTTTTAAATTTTAATTGGAATATAATTACATTATTTCCCCTTCCATTTCCTCCCTCTAATACTCTCATCTCCTCACTTAATCTATTTCAAAGTTATGGCATATATATGTATATATATGTTCATAAATATATAAATACGACTGCCTGAGTCTTTTTAGTATTGCTTATATGTATATGATTTCAAGGCTGACTACTTGTTGTATAACAAATTAGGAGCTCATCCCAGGGACAGACTCATTCTAGAGAAAGATTCTTCTCTCAGGAATCATTGGTTATCTGTAGTTTTTTGTCTAGGGTTTGGAACCTTTGAGAACTCCACCTTCCACGTTAGCACATTTACTGGTTTTGTCATTATTGGGGTCTTGTTGAAACAACCATATTACTACAGTATCATGGGCATAGCTTCCCTGTCATTTATAGGCAACATGTTCTCACACCATACTTCCCAGTCCTCTGGCTCTTAATTTCTTTCCAGCTCCTCTTCCTTAATGTTCCTAGACCCTTAGGTGAAGGAGTTGTGTTCTAGACATATCAGCTGGAGCTAGATACCCCACAGATCAGTTGTTTTTATGTCCAGCTGTAGTTTCTGCAATGGTCTTAGTTTGCTATAAAAAGAAGCTTATTTGATGGGAGTGAGAGCTACACTTATCTGTGGGCATAAAGATAAATATTTAGAGTGTAGTCAGAAATAACACAATTCTAGTAAAGAATTAGCTGCAGATTCTCCAGTAAGATTCATAAATTCATAGCCCTAGGTAGTTGGCTAGGTTTCCATTATAAGATATGATTCCTCACCTTTCTAGTGGACCTTAAGTTTAAATTAGACAACCATTGGTTTCTCCCAAGATACAAGTGCCCCTATTGTACCTTTAGGTATATCTTACCATGTTTGTTATTGTTGTATGTCATGGGTGTCATATCTAGGTAGGACCATTGATTTGGGAGCTTGCATAGCACCTTCTGGTACCATGAAAGACAATCCTCAGGAAGGAAGCTCTAGAGTCAGATCCAGGTCACAACCTCTGAGTTCTGTGTCTGAAGTATTTGGTATCTTCAGCAATTCAACAATAAAGGCTTATCTTCAACCTCTGTGAAGTTAAGTGAGGTAACCCAGACACAGAAAGATAAACACCACATTTTCCCTCTCTTCTGAGATTCCTAGCTCCAAATCTTCCATTGTGAGTATACAGCCTGGAGTAAACAAACAAACCAACCCCAGGAAAGTAAAAATAGAACCATAGGAGGAGGGGAGCCCTAGGGAGGCAAACAGCAAAATACTAGTGATATGAAGAAGGAGATGGGGAAAATTGAGAGAGGGCTTTAATTGGAAGTCGGGAGGGAAGTCAACACAGAGAGAGAAGGGGGAGGAAGGATGAATAACACTAAGGATATTTGGGAAACCCTTAAGGAAATATACTATTTTATATTTACCTAAAAGTACATATAGCACATACAAATGTATGTGCGTACATTTAGACATAGCTGAAATAAAGTTATGGCACCTGGGATGACAATGTTTCCCTCAAGAGCCATTGATCTGACAGAAACACACCAGGCATGAGGCACCTCATTTCATGATGTTGGTTGGGGAAGTCTGAGCAACACCAAAACAATATAGGCTGTTATTGTTGCCTTTTTGCTGTGCTACTTAATGTACTAAAGCCATCCCTTTGATACTAGAAGTATAAGTAGCATAGCAGAAGAAATTCACACAAGGAATTTTCATGAGGGATGTTTGTGGAAACTTTTAAGTTTTAAAAATATATGGTTCAGAGCACATCTAGACAAAACACTTTTATTTATCCACAGGCAAATCAGCAGAGTATTAGAGAAAGATTTTAACAAAGTAATGTGCAGCTGATCTCTTAAAAAAAAAAAAAAAGTTCACAGGAACTTTGTAAACAAGCAAAAAAAGGACAGGAAACCCAAACAACAGCAACAAACGATAGCAAACAACAGACAAAGAACACAAACAGGCAACTGACAGATGAGGAAACTGAAGCAGGTACCATGCACTCATGCATCAAAAGATACATTATAATCAGAGAATTGCAAGGATATTTTTGTTTCTTTTAGAAAATGAGGTTCCATTATTGCAAAATGCACCCAGTTGATTGATCAAAATCAGAAAGTACTGCTGATAGGAATGAGGGAAATTTTCATCTTTACTGATGGTGAATTATAAATTGATGAAAACATCCTGTAGAACATTTAGTGAAATGAAATATGAGTACACTATCATGACTCAAAGATTCTCTAAGGAGTATGTTTTAGAGACTTCTCAGAGCCACCAGGAAGCGTGCCCAGAGAGGAATGTTATAACATTATCATGGTACAACAAGTGCAGAAGCAGCTAAGCATCCACCAGAGAATCTGGGTCTTCTTGGATAGCCACTAGCATGGTGAATATGCAAAATACACTATGTGGGAAAGCATACATGCTGCACCAGTCTGCAAAACTCAGACCCAGCACACTGAGGTTCACTGAGAAAGTATAGATCCCAAAAGTAGGATTGTGGATACAAAGTTGAGAGGGGGGAGGGAGAGAGAGGGGGGATTTCTAGCAACACAGTACCACCTTTATAATTCTTTCTGTGTGTGTGTGTGTGTGTGTGTGTGTGCATGTGTGTGTGTGTGTAGTGAGAGAGAATGTGTGTGTATGTGAGTGAGTGTGTGTGAATGAGTATGTATGTGAGTGTGTGTGAGTGTATGAGTGTTGGTGTGTGAGTGTGTGTGAGTGTATGAGAGTTGGTGTGTGAATGTGTTTATATATGTGTATGTGAGTATGTGTATGAGTGTGTGTGAGTATATGGGAGTGTTTGAGTGTGTGTGTATATATGTGTAAGTGGGTGTGTATATATGTGTGAGTGTGTATGTGAGTATGAGTGCATGTGTGTGTATGTATGTGTGTTTGTGTGATTGTGTGTGTGTAGGCCAAAGCAAAATATTAGATAACATCATTCTCCATCGTTTTTGAGACAGTCTCTTGTTGGACCTAAAGCTCACTGCTTCAGCTAGTGTTCATAGCCAGCAGACTTCTGGGATTCTCCTGACTCTCTTCCCACAATGTTATGGACATCCATGCCAAGGCCAGGTTTTATGTGAGGACTGAGGATCTGAATTCAGGTTTTGCTTTCCCAGCAAGCGCTCTTCCCCACTGAGCCATCTCCCAAATCCCTATTTCAAAATTTAACGAAACACAAAACAACAATATACACTTTATTATACAAACTAAATAAATGCACTGGCAGTGAATTATAAAGATCTGTGAAGCATTATTAATGGAACTGCCAGTGGGTATTGATCAACAGAGAAATGTGTTTTAATGTCAGGTGTCCCAATAGCCTCATGGCTCTAAGATAATGGTACAGTTTCGGAAAGTTGTGGCATCTTTGTGACATACAGCCTTGCTTTGAAAAAGGGTAGGTCACTGGAGGTACTCTTCAAGTCTTACAGCCCGCCCCATTCCTAGCCACTGTGTGCAGACTAAGGACACAGTGTCACAAGGTGCCCTCCTCCATGTACTACGTCCACAGCTGCAGCTGTTCCTGCTAGCACGCCTTCCTCGCCATGGTGGCCCAGCCTCCAGACTGTGAGCCCAAATCAGCCTCCCTTAAGTTGCTAAGTTGCTTTCACCAGACTCTATGCCACATCAATGAGAAAAATTACAAATGCAGTAACCAGAATAAAGCAGAGCTTTCTGAGGATAGCAGTGTTCCGTGAACCGTGGCTACTAGGTACATATACTGATAAACAGCAGCTGTGTCCCTCAAACAGTTCTTTCTACAGCTTTAAAAGGTGTTCTGATTAGAAACTTTGGTTTTAAGTTCCCAGAGAAATGCAGCAGCGGGCACATGGGAATAGGGGAAAACAAGGCCATTTATAGATTTTCCTTGGCTCATTGTTTTGTTTATACGCAGCAGGAGGACAGCACCCATGCAGAAGGATATTCCATTGGTTCTAACAAGTCTGCTGCAGATGAGTGCACAATGGCATTTGTGTAAGAGAAATTGTTTCCTCTTCGTTCCCATTCACCGGCCATGATCTGAGGATTAAACAGTCTATCAAATGACTACGTTTCTGGCTAGATAGTTGCTTGCCAGGAAATGAGCAGGTTAAAAACATTCCTACACAAGCCAGGCAGCTCCAGATCTCTCTCCATCTCCTTCTTAAAGCAATAGAGATATTTAAAAGGGCCTGAACCTTCAGCAAGTCTTAAGTTCAGGCAGAACATCGGAGGTGGCCCTTCAACTAACTGTAACAAGTCATTTTCCTGCTGGTTATAGGCAATGGGCTTATAGGTTCCTCTTTATTTTAAAACTGTTACTATGTTGCTTGTTAATAAATATGAATAGGACTGGTTGTGCAAAGTTATGCTGTGAAGGGGTGACCTTCCAAGCAAGGATCCAACAGAGACAATATCTAAGGCTCTGAAGTTTGGGGAGATATTCTCTCTCTCTCTCTCTCTCTCTCTCTCTCTCTCTCTCTCTCTCTCTCTCTCTCCCTCTCTTGTTAGAGAGTTAACTCAGGGTCCCATACAAGCTAGCTACCTTTGTAGTATGCCCTCACCCTCTGCCCTGCAGTCCTAATAGAGTGCAAGAAGACACAAACATCTGGCTCTCTTCTATTCTAGGCTGTTTAAAGTACTGGTGCCAGCTCCTTGCCACTAGATGTATATTTAGCATATTGGAAGAAAAACCACAAACAAGAATTTTACATAGGAGTTAATCTGATAATTACATGGATATCTGAAAGCCAGACAGGAAAGAGTAATGAAAGCAATATAATTAAATAACTTGGATGAGGCAGAAAAACTACAGGAGAGAACTGGAGAACCAGGGCTAGGCTTTATCAAAGAAGGGATTCAAAGAGAAAGTTGATAAGGGATCACATTCCCTTTCAAAGGACTGATGGGAGTTAATCCCTAAGCGTCCCTTAACCCAGTGCTCAGGTTCAGGCAGAATCAGATTCTCACTGAAAAAAAGAACAGAAAGAAGTAATGTTGGCCCACTCGCAGGTCAATCCATCCAGTTCAGGGGCTTGGGAACAGAGATAAACCATGAGAAATTTTGACTCGGAAAGAATACTCTTCTATGAACATCAATTATTTTCAGTTAACTGGTGTCAATGTAGCATTTCTACTTGCCAAACCCTTCTAAGATATTTCAAAGGCCAGGAAAATGATGCCTTGGGAGAGTGGGCATCATTTCCCGGAGGTCCCAGATGGTGAGGTTGAGGGGTTAAGTGAGTCGCCTCGGGCCACATACTTCATCTTGAGGTATCAGGTGCCAACATGGGATTATCTCTCCACGTCTGACTCTTTGTACAGCAAATAAACCTTCCTGAGGTAAAATACATCATATGGCACCTGCTGTTCATACAATGTGAAGGCCTCTCCTGAGGAGTCTAGACCTCCTGAAATTCATCTTTAGAGATGCCCAGAACTTGTTTATCTAGGACTCCCCTGCCGAGCGTGAGGTTCTCATCCTGTTTATTCATCAGCAAGTACAGGAGGCTTGTTTAAAGCACCGGTGTGAAACGAGTGTGAATTGGCACCAGTAGCTAGATTGAGAAAGTCACAAGCAAACATTCACATCCTTTAAAAGGTAACTTGTCATTTAAAAAACCGAGGACACTTCTTCCAGTGTGATAAAGGTAGTGTGCTGGGAACGGGAAGGGGAAGAGAATAGACCGTAGCGTAGGTAGGCTCATTTTGGCTTTTTGTTTTGTTTCTTTGGTTTTATTTTTTGTTCTCCATTGATTAATTTATTTATTCACTTTTCATCCCGATCGTAGCCCCGCCGCCTTCTTCCAGTCTCCATTTCACCTAGGTCCTCCCCCATCCGCCTTGTCCGGTGTCAGTGGGAGAAGTGTCTAGTCCTGCAGAGTTCGGTTCCTTGTGTTTTGTTTTTGTTTTTGACCCTTGAACTCCCCCACTCACTAGCTCAGTGAATTTGAGCTTTGTTTTCTTGTCTGCAAAGAGAAAATATTTATTAGGGAGCATCCGTATTTTCTTAAGCTAAATTGTATTCATCTCTGTACCCACAAAGGTCCAAACCCCCAGTACCTCAGAGCACGAGCTTCTTTAGAAATAGGATTTTTTTTTTTTGAGGCAAGGTTTCTCTGTGTAGCCCTGACTGCCCTGGAACTCCTCTATAAACTAGGCTGGCCTCAAACTCAGAGATCTGCCTATCTTTTCCTCCAGAGTGCTAAGATTAAAGGTGTGCCACCACTGCCAGCTTTAGAAATAGAATCTTTACATACACAGTTACATTAAGATAAGGTCATTGGGTAGGTTGTATTTTAATATATCTGGAATAAGAAGAAGAAATTAGGCTGTGAATACAGTTCAGGGATAGAATACTTAGCTAGCAGGCACAGAAACCTAAGTTGAGTCCTCTGCATCACAGTAAATTAGGTGAACAAATAAGCAGCATATAGGACACAGACACTGACAGAAGATAGAACAGACATGCAGAAGAATGTCTTATGAAAATAGAAGTTAAAGGAATGACTCTACAAGTCACAGAAGGTCAAAGATTGCTGATAAGCCACAAGAAGCAGGGAAGAGGCATGTAAGACAAGGGTCCTTCCCCCACGAGCTTCAAAGAGAACGTGGTTTTGCCATCATCTTATTTGTACACTTCTAGTTTTCACAACAACAGTAAGACAATAAATCTTTGTGTTCTAAGCCACCTAGTTCTCCATATTTGGCTACAGTATTAGGAAATTACGGTGCCATCAGTATTAGAACCAGTAGTTCCTCAAGCCATACCCGTCACTTTTCAGTGAAGGAGTTATACAGAGGGATGCAGACAACCCTTATTCGCTTTCCATCTTGAACTTCACTCTGATCCATTGATGAGCAATGGGTCTTGGCTGCATTATTCTCCAGGTGGGTGGCAGGTCCCCAGGAGAATCTCTGGGTTAAGCTAGGGCTGAGCCAAAATTCCAAGGTCTCAACTAGACCAGATGAAGCCCCTGAGCAAAGCATAGACTATCATTTATTAGGAAGAGCTGAAACACCCTTTTTCAGAACATTAGGGCATAGTGTCAGATCTGGCCTAATCCCTCCTGCTCCACTGCTGGGACTTCATCTCTCTTGCAGGATCAGCCAGGCCCCAAGTTCTAGGACAACTGAGTCCTTAAAAGATGTTGTGGGGAGGTTCTGCTCTGAAAAGCTGTTTGGAGCACTGGCTGAGGAAAGCTCTGGAGCCAGATGGGCATGTCATTCCCTAAATCTTGGTTTCCTCCTTTCAAAAATGTTCTGAGCATACTTCCATCCCTCTTATGGGCTTGTTGGTGGATTTGTCATCCTATCCTAGCCAAAGCTGGAGCTTGTAAAGTCATGGATGCTTTCCAATGTCTCATGCACCTGATCTTTCTTTCACTGTGGTTGTAGATCTGATCTCTACCTGTTCTCCAGCACTGGAAGCTGGCTTCTTAACCTAAGGCCCAAGCCCTTGTTTTGAATACTTGCCTAATAGCTTATCTAGAACCAGGACCTGGATGAGGCTTTTCCTGCTTCCTCCCCTGTTGTCAGGGAGGAATCTGTGTCTGTGGCCCTACTTTCTTCCCAGAGATATACTTGATGTTATTAGCTGCCAGTATGTGCAAAGTTTTGAACTCTCCACCCTGGTGTCCCCTCTCTCCCTGTCTCTTCTCTCCCCCTCTCTTTTCTTCCCCCTTCTATAGTATATGTATGTCTATGTGTGTGCTCATGAATGTAGAAGCCAGAGGCCAATGTTAATCCTCTTCCCCCGTCACACTGTACTTTTCTTTCTTTTGACACAGACTCTTCCACTAAGCCTGAAGTTCACTGATTCGGCAAGACTAGATAACCACAAACTCCAAGGCTTCTCTATTTCCACCTCCTCACTGCTAGGATTACAAGTGTGTACCAATAGGCTGGGGATTTTTATATGCTTAATGGAAATCCAAACTTGGGTCCTCATGCCTTCATGGCAAACACTTTACCAACTAAGCTGTTTCCTCAGCCCTTCACAGAGTCATCTTTGACCCTCTGCCTTACCTTCTCCAGTGACGGCAAACAGTAGGGCTGTCACCTGCTGCGGCCAGCTACAGCAGATTTGCTTTGTATAAGCAGATGAGTTGTCATTGAAATGTATGCTAGACATAGTGCAAGCAAGGCTCCGACATTTCTTCTTTGCTCTAGATTTATGAAAGAGGCTTCTAACTGCATCCTTTCTTGACTTCACCAAAATGAGTTTCCTCATTTTGACCACAAAATTGTCAAAACACTAAAAACATGTGGAGCTACATGGGTCTTTAAAAGTATTTATTTAATAACGTCAAACTCATCACTCATTGTACTAGATTCCAGAATTTGGTCTTATTTTATCTTAAACAGAGCAGGACATCAACATTGGGAAGCAAGTCTGCCTCTTTTCGAATTACTTAGATTGCATTAGCTGTTCTCTCTACAGCTTCAATGGATGCTATTCAGAAGAAACATCAACAGTGCATCATAAAAACAAACAAAAACTCAACCACATTTTATCCCTATTTCCCCCTATATTTTATTATATTATTTACTTTTCTCATTGCTCTGACAAAACGCTTGGCCACCACAGCTTAAGGAAGGAAGGATTTACTTGTTTCCATAGGAGAGGAAGGGTCCGTAATGACTGGGAAGGCATGGCACAATGTAGCATATCTTTATGTAACAGTGGTTGCTTTCTTCCTTTCTTCCGCCCTCTATTCAGTCTGTAGCCCGTGGGGTGAAGCAATCTACATTAAAGGTGGGTCCTCCCTCTCAGGTAAACGTTTATGGACACACCTCATAAACACGACCAGTGGCATGTCCCTGAGGTGACTCTAGACGCTAATTAAGTTGATAACGAATACTAACCATTACATACACAATATGACTGGACAACTGAGAAGACAAACGTGTAGGGAGAAAGGCTGTTCAGCTAACATTAGCTAAGTACTAATTATATTTCATACTCTGCAAATGTATACCACATAAATAACATAACGGAGTACTCACAATAAATTTGCAAGTTAGGTATTCATCATATCCTTTCTGTATATGTATGTATGTATGTATGTATGCATGCATGCATGTATGTATGTATGTATGTACGTATGTATGAAGGAACTAAGGCACCAAAGAGGTTAAATAATTTGATCAAGACTCAAAACATACACAGGGTATGATTGACCCTAAGTCAAAGACCAACCCTTGCACAATAAGAAACAAAACTCTTATACTGTTTCTTTCCCGCTTTCCTGTTAACTTTGGTTCCTACAATACAGCACATCCCTTCCAACTGTACTCTGATGTTTGCTTGTGAGAGCCATAGCCAGTTAATGCTACCTTCACTGTCTCCAGCATAGCACATAGTCATGGTGGCCTTGGGAATGAGGCTACAGGAGCTTTCATTCAATTCCATTAACCAACCTGGAGAGAGGCTGTGACGAGAGAACGTTAGAACTGGCCTCCAAGTAGAGTGAGCAGCTCACCGGTGAAGGAGCCTAGACCTGAGAGGTCTAGGAACTTTGATGAAAATTTTAAGAATGTAGATAGGAAATGAATGGCAAAAACGTTTCCATCCCCCAGCCCAATCAAAGAAAATGGCTTTAGGAAGCTAAGCCTGGGCCCCTGTTTCTGTTTATGCTTCATAAATCTACCCCAGGTAACCTTCAGGGGATTAGAGTGGGTGGATTACTCCCTGGCAATGACGGGAATTCCATCTACAGGCCGATTAGAACACACCCAGATCTGCCAGGAAAATGTTTCACTCTCTTGACTTTATTGGTTTCATAAAACAAGTGAAAGAAATCAGCAAGCTCACCATCCTGGCCAAGATGCAAGGCGGAACCGGGAGGCTGCACAGGCTCCTGGCTGCCACCCTTCTCCTAGCATGCTGTCCTGATCTAACGCCACCTGTACAGCAGGCACCCTGTGGCCTCAGGAACACATCAGCTCGTGATGCAGATCTAGATTTAGTCTCTGCACCCCTGAGTGTGTGACCTGCGTCCTTGGAGAACTCATACTGTTTTTCTGAACCTTGGCGTCCTTGTCTGCCAGTTTCAGGTGAGGCCACTTTATACAAGCTTGGATGTGCATAATTTAAAACCTTAAAGGAAGCCAAATACTTAGATATGCAAAGGATCACCTTCATTCTGCCTTCACTCTCTACATTACACTCCTGGGTTGGTGTTTAAGCCTAAACATAAATTATCTTTGCTATTGTTGACTCTATTGCAAGCAGCGAAGAGAGGAAGAAAGGAGAGGGAGAGAGGGAACATGTGTCCCTAGCTTGCTTTTTCTTTGTCACTTCTCAGGGTTTCTGGGAAATGAGCAAATAGAACAGAATGTCCTTGTCCAGCCCCTTTCCCCTCCCCCAGCCAAAGATGGACACTTTCTGCTACCCCTTCTTGTCCCCTCCCCCATTCTCATCAGAGCAGTCCAGGATGTGAAAGCTGAGTGAGTAATTCCAGGATTTGTCTGACCTTCGCCAGGTAGGGACAGCGTGTAGCTCATGTGATTTTCTGAGGTCCACCATGGGCTTTTCTGAACCTGTCCTCAGAGGCATCCTGGCAAATCAGCCTGGTGGGCTGATGTAGTTCAAAACTGAGAGCACAATCAACGTTCCTTCCTGAAAAAAAATTATAAAAACTGTCTTTATCCCACACTGTGTTCAGTGCTCCAAACAATTCCTGATCGTAATTAGCCGTTCAGAACAACAAAGACATTGTATCTTGCTCAGCTGTACTGCCACGGCACGTGAGCACAGGGCACTGTGCCTGAGCACAGTCGCGGGGATTTGAAAATCCCCTGTGCGGACTCTGGAAAAACACGACCCTTGCCGCTTCCCTCTAACCTGGAGAACCAATCTCTGTTTACTAAGCTGGGGTTTCCTTTGGGGCAGAGTTCGAAAAGAAGCATGAGAACTTGTGTTTAAGAAAACTGACAGTTTGTTCGTCATTTCTGACAATCCTACTGCTTGGTGGGGTATTTTACCACAGGCTGGTTCTCCTGCATACGCATCTTGGGTTGTAAGGCTTCCCGCAGCCTTGATGCTGTCAATATTGGAACACAAGTAGGGGGAAAAAAAACAACCATGAGGCGGGGAAGCATAAGGGTGAGAAGTTACCACTCTTTAAACCACGGGAGGGGTTGGAAAGCCAACTTACCAAAATAGCAGTACAAAAAAATTTTTTTTGAAAAACAAATTCACCACCAAACAGTTTCTCCTGCTCCATTTATTTCAACTAGTGGGGTATTAATAGAACGCCTAACGGCAGGGAGCAGGGAAATAAATGTATTCTCACTCACAAGGGAATGACTAAATGACTCACGAATGCAAAAATAAATAAATGGCTCCCCGTGAAAATCTGAAACTGTATTACCCCAACCGAAACAACGAAGCGTTTTAACTGTAACCTAACATGCTAAATACGATCAGTTTTATTTGAGGCCATAGACAGATCGAGCGATCAATCTCCATTATCCCCGGTTCCTTTTCATCTTCATAGTGCTATTTTTCTTCCTACGAGACATTTTGGTTCATTTCCTCAAGCCTTCCTCAGTTTAATGGCTGATTTTTCCACCAGGAAAAAAAAATCCCACTTCCTCTAGAGGGAACAAAGGAAAGCAGAACCGGGAAGGACACTTTAGAAGGATGTCTTGAGACTGACTATTCAGTGATAAGAAAGATAGCAAGTAGATAAATACCCCAGCTTCTCTCAAACCTTCTGTTAAATGTTAACAGGTGCTGCCTCCTGACACTATAAAAAGATCAACTTTTTGTCTCCTGTATAATTTGTGAACAGGTAGGCCCTGGAGGGCCTGAATGAGGTCATGCCAATTAACTCACCGGTTCCTGCAATCAGAGTGATAATGACATCCTTAGCAACCATGCTATCGCTATGGCACCACCCACTGCTGTGAAAACCCTCTTCATCTAAGCAGGTTGGAGGGTGCCTGGCCAGAGCTGAGATCCCAGACCCTGCAGGCTGAGGATTACACTCACCTCTCCCCTCAACCCCAGTGATGGCCAGACACTTCTTCCCTAACACAAAAGAGGACCTACGAAAACAAATCAAATCAAAACACACAAAAATAAACTTTCTCCATCCACAAAAGCTGAGGCTAGGGACTCTCCCCAGAGTCTCCAGCTATTATGAGCTGGCTCTTCAGAACCATCTTAGTCAGAGGAATTAATGATCTCTATGAGCCTCATCCAGCCTGCCTGCTCTGTACATATTTACCCCCTGCTTTAAAAATCCTCGTAACTGGCTGCCTTTGCCAATGGAATCTCACAGCTGCTTCATGGGATGAGATTTGATATGCCGAAGGCAGTAGAACAGAAGGCATCGCAATGTCCAAGATTAAAAGTACTTTTAAAATTCAGCTTCCTGGGACACACTGACTATATATGACAACCAGGACAGAAACCAAGAATACATCACGCAAGTGGGCAAACCTACCTCAACAAACTTAGGCTCTAAACATTTCAGTTCAAGTCAACACTTATTACATGAACCCTCTCCCACCTGCCCCTTGGTATATTAGCTATTTGGGGAAACTTAATGAAATAATGTGAGACAAATCAGTATATCCTTACTTTCAAGGAAGTTCAAATCTTTCTGGGAAAAAGACAGGAGAAAGAGATGAGAAGGGAGTGATGACCCAAAACAATAGAGTTGGTAAAACGGGAAAGGGTGGCGTCTTCATCGATATAGACGTATTTAAAACACCCGGTCAGGACATTTAAATAGGTATTACAATGAAAAGCAGGGAGAGAGGAAAGAGGTGACGAAGGTAGGAAAACAGAAGCAATTACATAGAGGCCAAGGAGCAGTTAACATTCCCCAGGAAAGCAGTGAACACAGCTAAATGGACAGACGTCATCCACCCCCACTTACCTGAGGTTTCACTTTCCTGTAGCTTCAGGTGCCAGCTGTCAATCATGGTCTGAAAATATTAAGTGAGAAGTTCTGGGAGTAAGCAATGTGCAATTTTTGAATTGTGGTTGTGATGAAGTCTCCTACTGTCTGGCCTCTTCCCACCTGAATGACACCATGGGCCAGCACACCTAAAGGTGTGTTACCTATCCATTAGTTCTTGGGAGCTGTCTCAGTTGTCAGACTGACTGTCCTGGGTAACACAGGGCTTCTGCTCAGGAATGTTTTATTTCATTTAATAATAGCCCCCAAAGAACTAGAATAATGTGGCTTGCAATTCTATTCAGTCCATTAATGTTTTAACGCTCTGTTATTTTTAGTTCCTATCACTAATCTCTTGCTCTGTCTAATTTGTAAACTAAAGCTTATCATATATATGTGTGTTACATATGTATATATAGCGTATATATTTATGTATACATATATACTATTTACACACACACACACATACAGGAAAGACATAATATACACAGGGCTTGGTACTACCTGTGGTTCCAGGTGCCTACTGCATGTTTTAGAATATCTCACATGGATAAGAAGGAACTCTTGTACATCTCAGGACTTTCCATTTTGGTTCTACTATTGGGAGACTATCAAAAATTTCAATAAAAATATTTTACTTTGTGGTTTTTATTTTTTATAACTTCCTTCCTTTGCCAACAGAGTTCACTCATTCTAAAATAATAGTGCTAGCACAAGGTAGATTCTCTACAAATGTGTGAAAGGAAAGAAGGAGACTGAGGGAGGGAGAGAGGGAGGGCAGGAGAGAGGAAAGAAGGAAAAAGGAAGAAGAGGAGAAGGGAAATGAAGGAAAGGAGGGAGAGAGAGGAAGGGGAAAAAAGGAAGAGAGGATGGGAATGAAGGCAGAGGGGATGAGGGCGGAGGAGATGAGGGCGGAGGGGAGAATTTGCCACTTGTCACACTACTGATTAGCTATCACAGAGCGACTTTCACTCTTTCAGGTCACTTCCAATTGTGTTTCAGATAGTGCTATTCCCAGTTAGGGAGAAGGCAGAAAGAACTGAGGAAAAGAATGAGGAAGGCAAGAGGGAGGGTTAAGGGAGGGCAGGAGTTAGCCGTGCAAGATGGAAACTACCAATGGGAGAAGGGGATGCAGAACAGACAGTGCGCAGCAGGCAGAGCTGAAGTAAGACTGTATTCTCAGCCTGAGTCCTTATGTGTACATGGATCGCAGCACATGACAGGCCTGTGACTTCAGAGATGACTTGCAGAGCCAACATTATCTGTAATTTCGGAAGTTACCATGTGTTTCTCATTGGAGGGTATCAATTCTCTGTTTTCCTAATTGATTCCTGTAACATAGATACCCAGAATACTGTATGCCCCTCACTGATTGCTGGGCAAACATTATTGAAATGTCAATATTTGCTCTTTTTCCTAGGACATCATTGTCAAAGGCTGCAAATCATTTGGGGGCGCATCTCTGATGTTTAATGTATGGAGAGTGCCAATCAAAGCTTTTTTTTTATTCTTCTTCATGCTTTCTCTGGTCACAGATCTGGCTAACTTACCAGCCATCATTGCTGTCTAGAAATATTCCTCTTAGTTCCTGCCACCAACACCTGCTACAAAATGCAACTTCTCTCTGCCCTCGGGAGCCTTATGAGAGAGAACCTAGAGCATCATTGGGCCCTGATATTCTAGACCCTTACTCTGCCTCTTCAGTGCACAGGAAGTGGCAGTTCACTTGGCTGCCTCACTACTTGGCCCTCCATCTCACTTAGCTTGAATAAAACATCCGTCAAAAGCCCCACCAACCATCACACGGCTTCATGACTGCATGGTAACCACAGACAACATACAGGGGACAACCTTGTCCCCATGGCAAGTGAGCATGCAATTACTTTCTCAGTGTGTTTGTTTTGCCTTAGAGAGAAAGGACTTTGTCTTGGCATAGTTGGTGACCTTTTACTAGGACATTCTCCATGACTCATCTGGAAAGATCTCCCCCATACACACACACACACACGCACACGCACACGCACACACACACTTATTTGCAGGTACATGACCAGTTAGACTCTAATGCTTGGTTTCTTCTGGGAAAACTCCCCCAGCTTTATTTTTTGAAGCATGTGTCCTGCTACCCCATTAAATTACCACATATTATTCTGGACGTAAGTGGTCCCACTTTTTTCCCATTTTCCTGTTCCCACTGGGAAAGAATTCTTCATTATTACACGGCTCACAGAAAGAAGAGCCTCAGTCCTTAGCCCTCCTGTCCTGCCCCACCACAATGCCTCTGAAGATACTGCAACTGCTTTCTTCTTCCCAGCTATGTTGGTGGCAATCGGGATGCTTTGACCAATAAAAGGACCTGTGATGTTTCTCAGATGCAATGTGACATGCTAGCCAGTCCCATTTCTGATTAGCTATCTCGGGGCCACCTACACTTTCAGTTTATTTCCAATTGTATCTCAGATAATACTGCTCCCAGTTAGGCAGATGATCACTGTAATTTCTGGTAATGAAATGGCTAGGGAGCCCAGCCTGTGCTGGGAAGAGAGCCAGAGCCCGGCAGAAACTGCGTTATGGCCTAGGACAGAGAGATGAAGCCAAGGAGCTGGTTGGGCAATTACACCAGAGATCAGCTTGAATCTTGATCGACTGCCCGTATACTTAAGACTGGTAGCATTTTGAAGAGACAGCCCTCCATGAAAGCAACTCTGTAAGGAAGGCAAAGATACTTACTATTTTTCTCTTTAATGTACCAAAGAATCACTGTTGGGCTTCCACAAACGCAAAGTTGTTTTCTTTCACCATGGACAGTAATGGCTTTATACAGACAGCATGGGTAAGTTAAGAATGGAGCCTCTGGGCAAGTGCTATGGTTGGAATCCAATATGTCCCACCACAAGCTCATGCTTTAAATGTTTGGTTCCCAGCTGGTGACACTGTTTGGGGAGGTTTAGGAAATTGGGAGAGGGGTTCTTTGGAAGTTCTACCTGGCCTCTGATTCCTGCCTTTTTCTGGGCTTCTGGGTGGAGATATGACTAGACTACTAAAGACTCTGACAACCACGAGCTGAGATGAGCTTCCAGGATGATCAGAAAGCCTAGGAAACAGTGAGCCAAAGTGAATCTTTTCTCCTTTTAATTGTTTCTTGTCAGCAATTTTGGTCACAGAGAAGCAATTATTACTGTGAATTTTTTAATTTGCATATTGTAATTCACATATTTTAATTCATGGTTGTGAGAACTTTCTTGAAGGAAGGGAAGAGAAAGAAGTAGCACAAAAAAGGATTATCAGTTTTGTGTTTCATACTTCCTAACATCTTGTACCTCAAATAGAACCACATTGGTTCAAACGTCCGTTTCTTTAGACAGCCCAGTGTAATACTGAAACACAGATCTAGATGGCTTCCTTCTGGCATCTTGAGTATGTCACCTAGTAAAGTCACCCAACCACACAGCTATGAAGAGCTTCAGGGTAGACACCCATCTCTGTTGAGTTTGCCGATGTGTTGGAAATGGCACATTTTTCCCTGTTTCACTCTCGCCAGGCTGCAGTCCAGGTTCAGTCAATGAGAGAGAGTCCAGGGCCAGGAGACTAGAGGGCCCTGGGTAAGTATGCCTGCCTTGGCTAGCAGTTTACAATAGTGGCTGTGTGTTCTCTGTGCCTCTAGCTGCCTTCCTGCAGACCCTGGATTCTATAACACTGCCTTTCTCTAGGCTTCTCCAGGCCTAAGTGGGGCAACAGCCTCTGCTCTGGTTAATTTCTGAGTTGAATCACCACTTTCCTGTGTGGCTTCTCCTCTCTTCTGCCCCCCACCCCTAGCCCCACCCCTCATACTGTGAATTCTGGAATTAACTACCCTCTGTTCTGAGTACTTAGAAGGGATTCAACTTTTCTAAATTGACCCTATCACAGGTTATCATGTCACAGATACAGATCACATCTTTAATCAAATGTCAAGTCAACTCATCAAAAATTAAAATTATTAGGAGATAAACAAGAGGAATAGCATCAGTAACTCAACTGTGCTTTGCAGTGTCCTTACTGCAGCCAGAAGCAATAGCTAAGCACATTGCTCACATTAGCCAATCAAATTCTCTCAAAGCATTCTGAGTTAAGCATCACAACTATCATCCTCATTTCCAAAACTTTATTACAGATTAATTGTAAAAAAAATACTGGGTCCGTTTATTTTTTTATTTGAGTAGATTAACTGCATAATAAAAAGCGTTTCATTATGACATTCTTATATATATACACAGAGCACTTTGATTATACCTAGTTCTTCCCCATGTTGTCTGTCTCCTACCATTTTTATCAGTGGGGATATTGAGACTGAGAGAGTTTAGGTAACTTGACTGTGGTCATATGTGTATCAAGTGTCAACCCAGTGCTTTGAAAGCATGTTCACTGAGCATCTTTACCTTGTAACCCTTCTGTTCTAGTTTGCTTTTTATTGCTGTGATAAAATATGACTAAAAAAAAAAAAGGTGGGGTGGAAACTTTTTTTTTTTTACACCTTACAGATTATTGTCAAAAAAGCCAAGTCAAAAGTTCAAGGCAAGAACCTGGAGGCAAGAACTGAGGCAGAGACTATGGAGGATTGAGGCTTAATTATTTCTTCTCCATGATTTGCTCAGTTTGTTATACCACCCAGGACCACCTGCCCCGGGATATACTACCCATAGCGGATGCCCCTACAGGCTTGCCTATTGGCAATCTTGTGGAGGTTAATTGCTTAATTAAGGTTCCAGATGATTCTAGTTTATGTCAAGTTGACCAAAAAAAGACCTAACCAGGACATCTGTGTCATATTGACTCTGAAGATTCTGAGGTCATCCCACACCTGTGTTGAGAAGGCACAAGCCCTGCAGAGAGTGACCGTTAAGGACTCTAGGCAGTGTATTTTTGAATAATGTTGCCCTCTCTAATCCTTTAAGGGCGTCCTCTCTGCTTAGAGACATTAAAATGTGTATTTTATACATTTCAAGATACACAGGAAAGAGCAACTGCTGACAGCTAAGAAGACAACTAGCCTTCCTAGGATGCAGCGAGGGATGAGAAATCTGCCTTCTGCGCACAGCGTTCTGCGCTGGTTGTGTGGCCTGGAGACGGCAGTGTGCTCCAGCCCGACGAAGTGAGCTCTGCTTCAGCTGGTGCCACTGAGCAGCTTCTGGAAAGGGTGGAGGCTTTGGTCCTCCATACCTAATAAGGCTGAGGAGCGGCAGAGAATACTAATAACAGCAAAAAAATAAAGAAAAAAAACAGAAAAAGAAAAAAAGAAAATTCCTTAATTGGAGGAGGAGAAATACTGCAAACAAAGGGAGATTTTCTAGACCCAAGTGGCTTTTTTCCCACCGGCTCCCCCTCCCTTTTCTTTCCATAAACATTTTTTAAAGAACACTGATTTGTCAAAGAATCCCTTTCTCTCTTAATTGGCCTTTCTCTTTCCATATATGTATATGGATTCCGTATGCGGATTCCATATACAGATGCGGTATGAGCTCTATGGTTTGCCTTTGAGACCTATTGGTTTAAGAAACGAAAAAAGAAAAAAAAAGGTATTGGAAGCATAAGGCAGAACCTAGAGATCTACAGGGGAGAGAGCAGGCAAGAGAAGGGTTAAGAGTCTTATCATGTATTAGACCTCAATTTATGGCACGGATCAAGTTCATGTTCCTCTCAGGATCTGGTTTTGAGAAAACAAAATGACAATCTGCCAAGTACACAATCTAAAATGGCCATGTAGTATATTAACATGTTACCTGGGCCTCTGGGGACAGGCATAAAGGGAGAACCTGCAAGCTCCCGATTTGCTGGGAAGTGTGGGAGGAGCCTTCATTCTAAGAGTGTGCCCAGAGAAAGAATGGTCAACCATTGATTGCCTCAGGGACAGCCTACTCAGTTTGTAGTTGATGAAATTTTTTGAGTTTAAAAAATTCTACTTCCTTTTAATTGCTCTTTGCCGTCAATCCTAACCATAGATGCTGGCAATGAGAGGGAACTTAGACCCCCAGCAGCATGGGCTTCTTTCTAAGCAGCACTGATGTGCCTTGCTTTGTATTGTTCTTTGTATTGTATTTTATGCTGAGTACACACACACACACACAAGATGTAGTTTTAATTGAGATTCTTCCAGTTAAATTTAGTTTACACGTGCGTCTGATAGGTGCTGCTCTGTAAAGGGAATTTTATACAAACTGGTGAGGTTCCTCCTCTGCTAGCTCTGTGTAGTCACATTTTTTTACACCCAGAGTCAGCAAGCATGGTCCTGATTCAGTGCTGCAGTACTAAGAGCTATTGGGGATTGAGGTTTTCTTTAAAAGGTTTGAGGGGAGCCCTTGCATGTAAACGTTATACCCACCTAAAATGAAAAAGGGAAGCCATCCAAAGAAAACCCCTAGAAACAGAGGTGCCCACAAGTTTAATCATTATTAAAAATAAGAAAGAAGAATAGCAGTTGAAGAAAACAGAAGACTCTGAGGCATGGTCTGAAAGACAAAGGAAGTGGGGGTGGTAAACGAAGTCCTAACACCCAGAGCCTCCACCTCAGCTGCAATTATCACTGGCATATTCTGCCGTGACAGGGGAGACACAGGCTTGATACAAAAGAGCTTTTTTTATTTTTGCTTCCTAGAGTTTGTGAATAACTGGCTGTCCAGGTGTCAATTACTCTGCTTCCTCCAAACACGCTTCCCCACTCCCAGTCACAGCACAAGCACTTAAGCGATAAAACCCCACTGGGTCCTTCGCAGCTCTCTGCCTCCACCTTGCAAGGCTGGCCTTGGCGGTCTAGAGTTAGGAGGTGGGAAATAGGAAAAGAAAGGCTGAGGGTAATGAGAAATTTCCACTTCAGAATGGAACAGCACTTCAGCATCACCTGGGACTCAAACAAAGTCCCTTACTGCCTTGTTCAGTGAGCTTATCAATCAAAGACCCAGACAAAGGGCCATATGCTCCCTTTAGCCAGTTCACACCTGCTAGAATACCTAATGGTGGACACATGAAAAGTCCCTAGGCAAGAGGGACACCCTGACCCACAGGAAGGTGGAATCTGACTTGAAGGCCTCCAGGAGGGCACACACTGTAGAGTGCCAGTAACTCCTTTCTCTTAATGCTCTCCCCAAGAGAGCCAGAGAATCCATCAAGGATGGCTTGTCAAACTGAACAAAAGCCATGAGTTACATTTGTGCTTGGAGTAGCCCAAGGCAGCACTCTTTCACGAAGACTAGACTAATCCCCTTTCCCCTCTTAAGATTCTAGTATGTAAAAACAGCTCCCATCATCAGTGACAAACAGTGACAAACAGCCTAGTATGAATATATATGTGCTCAGATTATGTTCCTATAAGCATATTTTAACAAAATAACATGCATAGGTCACTTCTGTCCATTTGAGAAGTTGAATTTATATTTATTGGAATGACTATAAAGTTATAGAAATAGAGGACCACACACCTGTGACAAATGGATTCATCTAACTCTGATAGTTTGAAATGATTTGGAGTAAGAACCAATTGTGGAAAGCCCCTAAAAGAAGGCATGGTTTTATTTGGACAGGCAGCCAGAATAGAAATATAAAGGTGTAGAAATCACCCAGGTTCTTACATTGCTCCCCTTTTGGAGGCTTTTCCCTGTAGGCACATCATCAGAGTTAGATAAACCAGTGTGAAATGCCCTCGAAGTATTTGGCTCACAGCACTAGGACTACTGGTGTTCTCCTAGGCTCTCCAGCCTCATCCTGTTCTTGTCCAGTTGTTTCAAGAGAGAGCAGCACAGATCTAGAACTCCAACTGGGTCTTCCTGTGGCTTCTCATTAGTTTTAGAGGAAATATATACGTGCCTGTACACACACACACACACACACACATGCTTGAATGCACACATGTGTGTGCACACACACAGACAGATGCACAAATGCATTCACATACATACACAAACACACAATTCAAAAAATGCTGTTCTCAGTCCCAACTCTCTTCCTCCTCAAGCCTGAATCTCAGCCATACTCCCTTCTACCCTTGAACTCGAAGTTATCCCTGCAAATCTCCTTCATCCCACCACAAACATGGCTGAAGATTCTGAGATTTTCCTGTCCAACCAAACATAATTTCTTTTAGAAAGCTAATCTGTAGCCTAACTTCCTCCCTGCCATGTGTCAGCACTGCTTTACAGTCTGTGACGACCATGCTGACAGGTGAGTCACAGTCCTGGCACGCAGGGAGCACCCAGTTTGGTGGGACAAGACACCAACCCAGCAAGCATTGACTTCTACAAGTGTGATAATTAAACACGGAGGCAGAGACTTTGGTGGAATTAAATTGTGAACTGTCAAACCCCATGGGCAGCGAGGAGCAGTGAAGAGCAATGAGTAGCATAGGCATGTATCCTGCTTAAGGAAATGGCCAGAGAATGTGAAGCTCTTTCCACATATGTTCTGTACCCTGCCCTTCCCCATCACAGGCAGCAATCAAGTGATGACTGTATATATACTTCTATCTTCCAGGTGGATTATAAATCTATCCATTTCCTCATGTCCCCTCTCGATATTTAATCTGGTGTCTAGAATATATTGCTTGAGAAATATTTGTTTGATAAACGAAAATTAAAAGGAGAAAGAGCCAAGTTTAAAGATCATCACAGTGGTCAAGTTAGAGCTCATGATGAGAGATGACGGTTTAAGGGATGGAATGTGAGGCTGAGGCTGGATGTGGGAGGTGGTACTGTAGAGATCAAAGGAGCTGGTAATTAGCTGGACAGGGGAGGGGAGACTCCAAAGAGAGGGCACCTTCAGTCGTGGCTTTGAATGTAGATTTCAGGGAAAGTTGGAGAGCAGCAGCCGTTCATTAAAACCCTCCTGGACCCCCAGTGAGGTAATATTAGACTGCTCCTTGCTGGTATGCTGAATGGCCAAATGTAGACAATAAAATGTAGACACAATGCTGTTTGTCACTGTCCAACTTGGCCTGTGTGCATCTCCAGTCAGGATCCTCAGTGCACTCTCTCCTCTCACCCTTGGGATGTCAACACCTGAGACTTCTTTGGATGTCATGTATTAAAGATGGAAGCATCCTCATGACCTTGTCATGACCTGGCCCCTGAATGGGTCCAGAACCGAGCCAGCTCTTCTCTATCCCTGAACATCTGAAACTACCTGGAGTTGCTTTAAGATTGAGAAGGCTATAAAAATTAGGAAATTAAGGAAGAAAATAATGGCTTGAGTTTCAGGGTTGGGAAAAATGATTGACTGAATCTTTATAAAGCATAAGGTGTAGTTTTGAAGAAGAATGTACAGAGGAAGTAGGAAAACCTCGTTCAGACTGGGGATGAGGTGGACAGAGAGAGGTGTCATTTGTAGCACAAGCAGGAAGGTGGTGGGCGTAGATGGAATTGACAGTGGAGAGTGGAAGTGGGAAGAGCTACCGATCACAACATCTGGAGACCAGGAAGAGAAATAGATCCAGAAGAGCAGTGGAGCTGACAGAGAAGACCAACATGGCAGGCAGCAAGAGACCAGGAACACAACATCCCCCATCCCATGGCAAGGCCAGGAGGAGCAGAACACTGTCAGGATGCTGGCAGCACTGAGGCCAGGGTGAGAGCACGGCAGGAATAGAAGCCAGATTGTACCTGGTGTCATGAAAACACAGCGAAGCAGTGCAAATAGAAGCCTTCTCGTGTCCTTCCAAAGGATACTGAAGCAGAAAGCTGAAAATTCCTCTCTCATCATAGTCTAGAGGGTGAGTATCCATGGAATGACCCTGGAAGAGCATCTGAACAGTTTAAAAGATGTGGCTAGGGACACATCTCATCAGCAGAGGACAGCTCTTCAGAAGAGACATCATTGAACGAAAACGTAAGTGCTTTGACTTCATAAAGGGTCAGGATACAGACAGAAAGAAAGGAAAGGTTCCAGGCAGAGGTGCAGATGGCAAAAATTTGTCCCCACAAAGGACCAGTTCTGCCATTTGGGCAACCTTCCAGCCCGTTGTTTGCATTCTATTTTGAAACCTCTGTTCATTTTAAAATTTCATGCCTCCAGTTCTACCCACTTCTGCCCACCAAATCTTAAGACCGTGTGTGTGATGTCATCAGCTTTGGGACCCAGATGGTGCTTGAAATAGGTGTGATAATCAAGTGAAAGCCAGAGGAAGATGCACCCTCTTCCCAATTGAGATAGGACTTAAAAGGGTCCTAGACTGGGAGGCAAGCTTCTTCTCTTGAGTTGTAAATTCTCAGATGTCTGGACCACTGGGGTGGGAAAGGAAGATCTACGTTCTGACCCCAGTACAGACCCTGAAAGATAATAGAAGCACAAATGTGAGCAGCTCTCACTGATATCAGTATCAACCATTTTCCCATGGAGGGAACTTGTTCATCCCCCAAAACATCACTATTGACTCTAATGCCAAACAGTCTTTTATGGTTACAGTTAAAAGCCAGGACTTTCATGACAGGGATACTTTAGGGGTCAGGATGGAAAGGTGGACAAGATGATCACTAGGCCTGGGATTCTCCAAAATCATCTTTGCATATTAATTATCTCTCCAGGTGCGTTGGGACCCTTCAGTCAGACCCGATAAGACTGGAAGAAACAATGAAGCATAAATACAGCCTCAAACTTACATTCTATTCTTGCATCACACTACCCATGGTTTCTAAAAAGTATTACTTTTGCAACTCCTTTAGCCATCTTGTGGTGTTAAACTACTGCAATGTATACCCGGTGTGACTAGGCTGACTGTAGACACAGGTTACAAAACGTGCTTACCTATTTGTGTAATGTTAAAGCTCTCCGCTCACTTTCTGCCTTTTAATTATGCAGCAGCCCCAATCCATAAGAAATGAGGTTGCCTGGCCCTCCGCTGACCTTTCTGGGCTTAGTGATTTTTAAGCACAGGAGCATGTTTGAATTACCAAAAGAATCTTGGGAAAATGAAGCTCGGCCTGACCCAAGATTATTATTCTGGAAGTCTGGGGGAGATTTGGGACCCTTATCTATACTGAAATGCCCTGGGGTGTTCTGGCTCATGGTTCTGATTAATATCCATCATATGGCCCAGTTGTCTCCTGCTTCCCCATCTGGGGCTCCACCCTCAGGTTCACAGCCTGCATGTCATTTATAAACATATGCCCTGCCTTGGAGGGCCTGGGGCAGGTGCATGTGTTCTTTTTCAGTATGGGCCAAGTGAGTGGTCTGTTTCTTGCCATCCTTATTAGGTCGGAGCCTTGCAGCCAGACATCAGTGTGGTGCTTCTAAAAAGCCATGTGAATTTGCCTTAAGAAATGGTTTCAGTAATTTTTTTTAAAGAACCATCTATCTTTCCTTCCCTCTCTCTTATGAAATTTGGTGTGGGAAGAACATGTCCTCAGACTTGAATTGCTGATGAAAGAGAAGCCTGCTGTGTGGGTGAGACTTTTATATCCACAACACTGGACATGGAAATGTGTTCCTTGAATCCCTGCTTTCTTAGGACAGCAGCCCCCTGGTCGTGTGCTCTCAGCATCCCTGACCTGTGTGCCTCATACTGGCATTGAGTGACCTTGCTTTCGCCTCTAGGACATACAGGACATCAGAGATACAGCTGTGGCTCAGACCCTCCAGGAAAAGATGGAGCGATCACTGATGTGCCTTATACTCTTAAGGGATACTGTGGGACACAGATGCTCCCCATAAAGTGACAGACCTTGTGTCATTTTTGCACTGCCAGAGGGTCACAGCAAATTAGCATTTCTCTTGGTCCCTTTCAGAAAGATAAGGAATTCTGTTTCCAGATCACATTCAAATTCTGGACTTACTGTCTATACATTTGATATTAAATCATACCCCGTCTCATAAAATTAATGATCATGTCTTTCTGGTGTTTTGTGACTTTATATGTGGATGCAGCGCATGCACACACACACACACACACACCAACCTCTCTACCTCCCCACACCCCGATTACAATAGATTATAGGATTGTCCATGGCTATCAGTGTTTCCCACAATTTGGAACCCAGGGGGTCTTCAGCAACTTCAGATCAAATGAACAAAAGAGCTGAGGAAAATAGCCCTAAAGTATTCCTATTACTGAACCAGTGTTGTGAATGTGGTCACACGCAAATGTTACCAACCCTTTAGCCTTGTCCTTAACTGGTGGCAAGACAAAAGTGATAAAGTTTACTTTTTATCAGGAATCCTCTGCAGACATCACCATCTCAAAGTCCTGAAACATCCTGAATCCTGGAAATGCCACAGCAAAAGAAAGGAACAATAAGCCAAGAAAATGGTTTGGGGGCTTTCTTACTTGAGGTACAACCTACATCTACATGGATGTTATAGCAGTTGCCAGGGGCCTAAGGAGCCATGCATTCTTAACCACAGCTGGCAAACGTGACTCAGCATTGCCCTAGACAGGCAGGATCCGCCACTTTAATCTATCAGGCCTCTCAATAATTTTTTAAACCAACAAAAACTGTCTTTACTTACTTGGTTGAACCAAGCTAATTCACATTTGTGTGCCATCAGTTCTGTTTCTAGGAATGTAACCCTAGGAAGTAAAAAGACATATGTGCAATAGATACCCATTTAAGAGTTTATGAAAGCCAGGCATGGTAGCTCACGGCTGCAATCTTAGCACCAGGGAGGCAGAGGAGTGTGGGACAGTATTAAGGAAAGCCTTGCCTGCACGGTATTTTACGGTTCATGAGAACCTGTCACCAAAAGGCAAAGCAAACAATAAAGAAGTCTGTGAACCAACACAAATGCCCACTTTGGAAGGGAAACTATTTTATCACAAACTAGTATAATATATCTGAAACTAATTAGTTTCTTACAGTTAAAGGAATCTGCCAATGATAATCAGTAGTAAGTCTTCCTTTTTATGGGCAGGTAATTTGGGTCAATATCAGTGTAGAAATGTAGTAAACAAACTAAGCTTTGGGTTTTTTGTTGTTGTTTTGCTTTTGTCTTTTGAGACTAGGTTTCTCTGTGTAGACCTGCCTGTCCAGGAACTTGTTCCATAGAAAAGGCTTTCTGAGAACTCACAGAAGTCTGCCTGCCTCTGCCTCCAAGTGCTGGGATTAAAGGTATGTGCCACCACTGCCCAGAAATTTTTTTTAAAAAAGATCCTATAGACAGTCCACAGAAAAGATCCCACTTATGATGATGTATATTTTAATTTTCAAAAATAGATGCAATAATTTGGGATTGTGAGTATTTCTAGATAGGTTATAAGAGCTTTAACTTTCTCTGTAGTTTTAAAGGTGAGTTTACAGTGCTGAATATTATCAGGGGGGAAAAAAGACAATCTCAAATAAACCAGGAAATTTGTTATCTTATTTTTCTGGACAATGATGTCTTAATGCCAACTGAGAAGAATCTGGGGTCTGGCTGTGTAAAGGAGGTAGGTGATAACATCAAGGCCATGTCCACTAGTCTATGGCCCCCAGAACGTTTCCACCATCAGACAGTTTTCTGTGAAGCCCCTGTGTGAGCCATTTTCAGTTGAACTTAACCAATAGGGCCAGGAAGAAGGCTGGAGGCCTTGTCAGAGAACTTGCTTGATGGGGAGACCGAGGTGAAGGAGCAAACTGGATATTATGGGTGTGAAGTGTCCCCTACAGGCTTGAGTTGTGAGCATTTGATCTCAGAAGACAGGCTGATTTAGGAGATGTTGGAAACTTAGTAGGCAGGGCCTAGCTGGAGGAAGGAGATGGTGGGCATGCATCTAGCATGGGTCCTTGTGGGGATTTTACCTTTGGCTACCTCCTGTATTACTCCCTGCATCCTGGTCCACCATGATGTGGTCCACTATACCTTTCTGTCATGATGGACTGCACCCTTTGAAAACATGACCCTAAATAAATCCTTTTTCCGTGAGTTGTAGATGCTGTCGTGTATGGATGCAGTCATGTATAGACACTGTCATGTATAGTGGCCACAGTTCTGTTTTGTTTTAAAGTTACACCAATGGTATGTGAAGGAAGAAGGTAACTACTATGATCATGGAATAAGAAAAGGAGAAAAATCATACTAAAGGATTTTGAAGCTATCTTTACACCATTGGTCTTCTTCACAGTTGCACCTGTTTGGTATAGGGTGGCCCTGAGGCTCGTATTACCTCCAGCCTTGACTGCAGAACCAAAGAGCAAATGCTTAAAAGGAGAATTTGGAACAGGAGAGTGATTGCTTAAAATACCTTTTTTGTATTTTAATTATATTGGATTATTTAAACAATCATAATTGGATGATAACCAGTCATTTAAATTTATTTAATGTGCAATTTTTAAATTCCCAAGCATTGTACTAAGTGTAATGTTATTATCAATTAAATTAGCATTCTTACCACTTTTGTTCTCAATAACTTTGCAGCTTCCACTCCTATCATCTGGAATTTTAGTAGCACCCAAAGTAGTAAAGACTCTGTGGCTACCTGCATGTCTCTTTAATGAAATGGGGTGACAGCCATTCCACCTCTGCCCAAAACATCTTGTCCCCCTCTTTCTTTACAAAGTTATTTCATTCTGGCCATTTTCATTTTTATTCTTTAGCTGTTTCTTCCTCTATACACACTCTACACACACACACACACACACACACACACACACACACACACACACGAGTGCCAGTTTCATTAGGGATCTTAAGACTGTGGCCATCATGCCTAGTTAGGCACACATACCTTTTAAAAATTCAACTCTAGGTTTTTCTGTAGCTATTTTTCCTAATGAGAAAGAGAGACTGTTAAATTTGGAACAACTCCATGCTCAAATATAACTCCCAGGAGACTGTTTCTTAGGCAGCTGATCTTCCAAGGCTGCTTTTTGCTTGAGACTCTTGTTTTGAAGTCTTTCCTCTTGTTGATACATAAACCAACTATGAACCTAAAAAAGAGTCTAGAATTATATTCAACTCAAAAACAAGAAACCTGGCTGAGGATTCAGCCCTTACTGTACTTGAATTGGGTTATTTACTTCTGAATTGTGGATCTCAAAGCAAGTTGGAAAGGTCCCTGGCAGGTTTTCCTTTATAGACCGGGACCCTGAAAATACAGAGGGCTTGCACTTGTACTGGCCATTCAGCAAACACTAGCCACATTTGGATATTTAAAATTTAGAATGTTTAAGAGCAAAAACAAAATATGCATCGTTTCTTACAGTGGCCTTTTTTTTGAGCATACAATGGATAAAATAGCTAATGGCTACCAAATTTGGGCAGGATAGTTATACATTTCCATATTAGCAGAAAGATCAATTGAGCTGCACATCATATAGGCTGATGTTTAAGAATAGAGAGCTTGTGCAAACTAAAGACTCCAGTGCACTATAAAAATGTTTTACTTTCTGGTGTTTTCCAGTATAGAAACCTGAGAGGTCACAGCAGGAAACAGAATTAAGTACAATTTCATAAAGCTGATCACTCATGTAAAAATGAGTTTCTGCTCGCACAGTGTTTTCATATCTATCATCATATTAGCCCTGTGTAATAGGAATGACTCAGTACCCAACATCCTCACTCACAGAGAAGGGATTTGTAGTCGAGAGGAATTAGGGCTTGCCCAAGACCACATGGTTTTCAAACTAGGACACAAATTTGAGTCTCCTGTCCAAAATCTCTTGATCTCTTTGTCATGTTGAAATGTACCAGGAAGATGGGAACTACAAAAAAAAATTAAGAAATTGATCAAACGTATGGAGAACACTTTAAAAGCCAAGCTCTCTGCCAGTGAGCCTGGCATGTCACATTATATAACCTTCAGCTGGAGACTCTGCCTTAAATGCCCTTCTGAGTGTAGCTCAGGCGCAGAAGCATCCACAGCCTAGACAGAGCGTGGACCACAAGGGGAAGCAGGGAGAAACCAAAACATTTCGGGTTTGTTTTAGAGAACAAGAACTCATGACTGGTTGACTGGAGAGGAGAGGGAAACTGAGGAAGCAAGGTTGTCTCAATCTTTTCACCTAAGGAATTGGCTAGGCATGGATGCTCTTTCCTGACAGAGTTCTTATTTCTCCATGAAAATCAGGAAAGGGTGCTGCTGTTCAAATTGCTGTGACCCCTCTTCAGTAGGGATAACTCAGAAAGGACCACTTCTTGGCTTCTCATCAACATAGTATCCTTTCCATTCTCTGGTCACAGAGGCCTCCATCCTGTCCCCAGCTCTGTGTCCTATGTCTCCTCTACAGTACCTCTCTCTGTGGGTGCTCATTCTCATTGGGTCTTAGTTCAAATGTCACAGCCTTAGAGAAGCCTGTTGTAGCCATTCTAAAGTTCAGGTGCCTTGTCTATTTCTTTGTAGTGCTGTGCCAAAATTTTAAGTGACACATTCACACACTATTCTCAGTCATTGTCTAGGGGCCCTGTCAACTCTGCCTGTTGGTGTATCCCGCAAACCTTGAACAGTGTCCAGCATATTATCACAGTGGATGCTATGTAATTTATTTCATTATTTCTGGACTTCCTTTGCCCCATAGATGATAATTAAGATAACTAGGTTAAAGATGCAGACTTCTGTTCTACTGCTTGGTTTGATCATTTCATGCCTCTGTGCTGGTTTCACGCCTCTGAACTTCCATTCATGCCATTCCCTCTTCCTGGAATACCTTTTCCTTGCAGATTTTAATTTCACATTTCGTGGCTAAGTTGAGCTTTACTTCTCTCTGCACATCCTCCACAATCCTCTCCTTAGGCAGGGCAGTTTTTCCTTTTAAGATCCATGTGTTTTTGAGCAATGTAGATCTATGTGTCCGTAATCAAGCTCATATTAAAATTACAGCATTAGGTTGGGACACTAGCTCAGCTGACAAAGTGCTTACTGCATGAGCATGTTGAACTGGGTTTGAGTCCCAGAACCAGTATAAGATAAAAAAAATCTTGGTTTGGTGGTGTGTGTAATCCCAAAGTCCTGGGGAGGCAGAGACATGTGGATCCCTGAAGCAAGACTAAATAGGTGAGCCCCAGGCCACTGAGAGGCTCTGTCTCAGAAAAACAAGGTAGACACCACCTGAAGAAGGCTGGCTACCTGAGGGTAATCTCTAGCCTCTACAAGCACACACACATGCTCAGGTATACTGACCCACACACACATGTGTACAGACACACACACACACACACACACAATCATGGTTCCAGGGTTGTCTTCCCATGGTCCCCTTTCCAGGAACAGCTGCTTTCTACTTACACTCAATGTGGATCTTATGTGGATATCACAGGCTCAATCGTAATGGTCCTATGTCTTTGTAAAACCACACTTTGCCCTTGCTGACTCGATGAGGCTGTGCCCCTGACTGAAGAGGAGAAGTCTGCCCATAGTCAAGGATCAGTGGATATAGGGTGAGATCCTGGCCTAAACAGAGCCCATCATTGGCTTTCCTGGGAATTATGGTATTGTAACCAAGAAGTCAACCTCTCTGGCTTTGACAAAGTGCACTTTATAGCTATGGCAGCCACATTTTCTGATATGAAAGCAAAGAAGTAAAAGTCTCTAGAAAGAGAACAGTGGAATAAATGAGTGGAGGGGGGGGCCTGAGCACGTGAGTTCCCAGTCTGAATGTTTCTAGTATATTCCATCCTATATTCCTGTAATGAATTATGTATATGCTAAGATACTTGCAATGAACTCCCCTTTGTGCAAGGCCCCTTCATGTTGAGTTTCTGTCACCACCAAAGCAAATGAATAAGTACAAACTCACAGTTCTAACTAATATAAATTGCCTTGCGCATCTTTGAATTCCCAGTGTTTTAGCACAGTCTTTAGCTTAGCATATACTCATTAGCTAAATTAGTAAATTAATTAATCCCAACTCCTGTATCATACAACACCAAACGAAAATGCCTCCTCTTGTAAAAGAACAAATACAATGGTGTAGTTGTGCTTTCGCTTGTAAAACAAAGCCTGCTTTAATCTAAACAAAGTAGAGCATACCTTTTGAGTGAGCAAATTTACAGAATATTTTAACTCAATTATAGACATAAAGATCTGTTAAGTGATGCAAACCTTTGTACAGCTTATCATGGTTGGGTTAAATTTGCTTGCTATGGCCTGGACAGCACCCCAAGAAGAAATAGAATTATTAGAGTTGCTTTTTTTTTTTTTTTAATCTCATGCTTCCTATTTAGAATCCTGTGGCCAAACCTCCCTGGGCTCCAGTGTCCTCAATACAAAGGAGAGGTGGTGCTAAGGACACAGGCTTAGATCAAGGCTGCCTTCCTAGTTCCTTGCCATGAGAACTATTATTTAGAATCTAGATAATAAAGCAATAAAATCAGATGTGCTATCAGAGTTGTAAACACACTACCAACCTGGGATCAGTTTGTGATAGTCACTACCAAGTGTCTCTTAGAGGGGAAACAGCTCAGTTGATCCAGTGTTAGCAAGAGTGAGGAGGACCTGAGTCCAGATCTACAGCACCAGCTAAAAAAGTGGGCGTCTGTGACTTGGGAGGGGGTCACGACAAAGACCAGAGGCTTCCTGGAGCTCATTGGCTAGCCACCTTAGTCCAATTGGTGAGCTCCAGACCGATTGAGAGACACTGTTTCAAAAAGAAGGTAGAGAAAGACAGAGGTTAGACCTGACCTTAACCTCTGATCTTATGAATATGTATGCTTATGAATATGTATACGCGTGCACGCACGCACACACGCACACGTTAAAAACTGAAAGTTCCTCTTAGACCACTGTGGGGATGCTTTTGGAACTCTTGGCCTCTTTCCTTTTTCTCTATCTCCATCATTTCTTCTTGAAAGCGGCTTCTCAAGGCAGGAATTTTTTCTAACAACAGTGTGTTGGCCTTGCTTACATTTTATTTTGAAGGAAATCCAAACTAGTGAACAAGCAAGTGAATGGAACGGCACGCTGCTGGGGAGGGGCAGACGTGCAGGGGATCATTCTGTTCAGATCATCTAAAAATACACCATCAAAGCCACTGTCCTCCTGTGGGGTGGGGGTTGGCGAGGGCCGCTGGTTCAGGGCACCAAGCTCACTCCAGCCCGGAAAGGAAGGAGAGAAGGAAGCCGACTTAATCACAGCCTCTCTTTGGGACGGGTTTCCTACCCTCTTCCTGTCGGTGCTCTCCAAGAATTGTAGGAAATCCGAGGTCCAACGTGGAAAAAAACAACACTTAGCAAAGAAAATGATAAACATTCCTAGCCAGGTTCCGTTTTCTGAGAACACATTGTTTAGTTTTTTGAGGAATTGAGCCATTGGAGAAATGGCCAGAAGGAAGCTGGGAAAAGTCCATCTCAGGTGTGAACTAACCAGCTACTGGGTAAACTCTGAAGGATGGGGGGATGGGGGTCACTGTGTTTGGGGACCTAGAAGGGCAGTCAAAGAAACTATGACAAGAAAACTAGGAAACCCTCCCCCAGTCATTAGAATTTCTGTTTGTGATAATATGCACACCACCACTGCAAGCATACAAGGACACCCCAATTGTTTGTCCCTTGCATGGACTAGGGTGATTCCTGCAAACATCTTGAAAGACTAAGAGGGGCTGGAACAGTATAGGTGGTAGATAACTCATAATTAGTGTATGTTCAAGTCTCCTCGATGTTTATAAAATTAATCTTGGAATATTTTTGGAAGCAATTCCAAACTGCAAGAGGAAATCCTGTTTAAAAGATCCAGTGCTGGAGAGGAAGTGGCCTGGTGTCTTCCTCCTACAATGTCCATTTTTCTTATTTGCAGCCATAGCAGCACAGCTGAAAGAAAGATCAAGACCCAGAGAGGCCAAGCAATGGGCCTCAGGCCACACAGCTCACCAGAGGTACAGCCGGAGAGCTAGGGAAATGGATCTAGAACCTTCACTTACCTGTTTCTTCTATTAGGCTATTTTACACACGACAAGAAAGACAGGTATCTTACACACATATCATTGTCCCAACTGGAATGGAATTAGGGATTTTCTCTCACTGTGCTCTCTGCTTTTGGCTGTCATGGAGCTGCCTTGAAGAATTTTTATGCTTCCCTCTAGCCCCTTTCACAGGTGGATGTCACAGGTATGAATGAGGAAGAACCCAGCTTTCTGCTAAGGTGAGTAGGCACGCCGTCCCTGAAGGTAGGAGTTCACCACGAACTATCAGCATACACAGCTCAACTATTTGCAAGGCTAGATGGAATATTCTAATAGTTTATCTCAGGATGAAAGGGAAGACCTGGGGCTTTGCCCTGTAGAAGAGTCCTCAAGTGACATGCTTTGCTCCATCCTTGCCTGTGGCTTACCTGAGCTCTAGAAGGGTGAACATGTGTGCCTTGCCAGGGATTGAGCCATAGCCCCAAACCTGAACAATCAAAAATATTTTTTTTTCTCTCTCAGGAAACTAGAATGAGGGACCAAGAGACTGTCAGCTTCTCTGGGGAGCCAGGTGATCAGTCATGCAGGGAAAGAAACTAAAAGTGTGTGTGTGGGGGTCTGTGGTGGAAACTACATTGCACAATATGCAAGAGATAAGAAACCAAGGGTTGTGAGAAAAGCAAATGAAGTATGGGGGAGAGAGGGAAAAGAGGGAGGGAGGGAGGGAGGAAGGAACAGGGAAGCGAGGGAGGGAAAAAAAGGAGGAGGAAGGGGGAGGGAAAAGGGAGAGAAAATCCTCACATTCCCACAGGGAATATTTTTCCCACAGTAGCTTTTCCACACCCCCACATCTGCATCTTTCTCTGAATCCTGATACAATGGTAGTACATTTGTGTGTGTGTGTGTGTGTGTGTGTTTTGTCTTTTGTCTTTTTTGCTACTCGAGAGGACATGTTGGCTTCTGATTCACAGAAAAGCAATAGAACAGAAGATGCCTTCCTCTGAGCCAGGTGAACAGGTGCTGGAGAGGGATGCCCCTTGGAAAACAAGGGACACACACACACACACAAAAGACTACAGAAGACTGCGTGAAAGCAGAGAAGATGGTGTGGGGAAGGCCACCCAGTCCTGCCAGCCTGCCGAGCCCGGGCAGCAGAGGAAGATGGCTGACTTCCAGACACCCATCGACTCCCTGCCCAGCCAGTTGCATTTTCCATCCCCCAGAGCCAATCAGCTGCTCATCACGGCTGCACAGGGAGAGCATCAAAGGGATTTAATAATGGTTGGCAAATGTCAAATTACATTGAATCTAAACCAAATTCCAGACATTTAAAGCTGCGCAGTCATTAACAATCAATTAGTGCCCTCGCTTTTCAGTCAAAGCATTTTTATGCTATTTCCTTTCCAGGATCAGGAAACATGCTTTGCCTGCCCCACCCCCACCCCAGCAGTAGCAAGACAAGGCATGGGGTTAGCTTAGTCAGTAGAGGAACAATTGAGTCCCTGTTCTCATTGTGACTCTGCTTCCCCTGTTCTCCCAATAGGATTTTTCAGGAGGAAACGTTTCAAATTCGTACATTCCGTCCTGCCAACGTGGCTTTGGGGAAGAGAAATCGTCTTTCCTCTTTTATGGGAAACTACATAGGGGTAGAAAGCTAAGATGTAGCGAATCGGCTACATCCACATCGGCTTTCTCTGGTCAGACACTAAGAAGTCTGTGAACTGAGGAGCCACGCACTCCAACCACGAGGGAGGACATTCTGTGAACTCCTGTCACCTCTAATGGCTCAGGGTTAGGCACAGTGGGATCACATTCCAGCGGCAGGGCCAGTAAACACTGACCACAGAATAAGACACTGCTCTGTTAAGTGCTGTATATCTGCTTCATCCTTCCCTTTCCAAATTAGATCAGACTCATGGCAGGCCCCTTCCTGCTCCTCAAGCCACCCACACCATCTCCATCCTGTAGGTCAGGTGAAGTGGATAAGCAAGAACCTGTATATGAACATCTTAAGAAAGAACTTTCATAATCCCCAAAATTCCACTCTGTGTTTTTCTATTAGGGCTTCCAGAAAGGTTATTTTCAGAGTAACTTTCTCAGAGTATGGAGAAGCCCATATTCTCCAACTATGACACATAGTCCTTCCCATATGGTAGTCGATAAAATATGGACATAGAACTAGACTTAACTCAAAATGCTTTATTGACAGACATAATTCTACCTCTTTCTAGTATAGGTTTCCTTCAAATGCTCAGTCCTAAGTTTCTTTGGATGGTGAAGAGAGACTTAAAAACATATAGGACTTCAAAGAAGATAGGGTCTCATTGGCTCCTCTGTAGCCCAGGATAGCCAAAACTGTGATCTCATACCTCAAAGAGGGTTAGTCCTATGGACTCAGTATTCTATATTCCACCTAGGGCTTTGTCAGAGCACATTTCTGTGCAGAGTATCAGAAGCCAAGTGCAAACAAGATGACTAACTCAAAGCCAACAAAATGAAGACTCATATCTCCAAGGAACTGTGCCCATAGAGGATCGTGGTCAGGAAGGATGCAGAGAGAGGATGGGCACAGGGCTCAGATAAGGGTGCCTGCTGTCAAGATTGAATACTTGAGTTGGATCTCCAGAACCTATACTCCTGGTGAGAACTAATTCCTGAAAGTTCTCCTCTGATCTATACACACACACACACACACACACACACACACTCAAAAACAAATGAATGAAAAAAGTATAAAAGAAAAGGCCCATGGAGGTTTCATTTCAGAATGTCCTCAGAGGGAGCTGTCTGTGATTTTTTTTCCTTCCACAATTGCCTTCTGAAGTCACCTGAAGTAAGGGGTAAAGGAGTGTCTTCACTGTGACAGGCCCTAGAAGACTCAGCTCCAACAACAAATGCACTGAGCTAGCAAGTCACAATTGCAGCTGTTTATAAATCCGTATTTTCACAGAACAAAACCAGGAAAATGTTTATTTGCTTTATAAAAATATTACTTTGTTTCACTGTCGGATCCCTTCTATATCAGTGTCTCTGACACGAGGACACTCTAGAATGACTTGTCAGAGCCTGTTAAAGACATCTTGTCTAGCCTACAGCACTAACTTCTGGGCATCGTGGTCGAAATCAAGTCTGGAATGAAACAGAAAATGGCACTTATAAAACAAATGCTGACTGTGTCTGATCTGAGTCGTCATTGGCTTCCACTACAACAAACACTGCACACAGTAGGTCTGCATACATCTAAACCAAGGTTAATAATATTTTCCATCAGTGAAATGAGCCAATTCAAGCCAAATGAAAATATATAAAGGCAGGTTTATTGGGAAGCTGCTCTTGCATAGGTTCACTGCTCCCAAGGAAGAAGTCCAGGGGGAGGGAGACAGAGGGGAGGGAGAAGAGAAAGAGAGAAAGAACATGATGCATGGAAAGAGAGAGGGAAAAAAGCAGAGAGGGAGAGTAGAGGGAGGAGACCAAAATGTCTGGATTATAAAGGGAAAAGAGTGTCTGGGAGAGGGGAAGCCCAACCCTAAAGTTCAGGGGAGAGGACGGGGCACGCCAGCCATGCCTGTAACAGGTAAGGCCTGAGGCATGTTCAGAGAACCTGGAGGCAAGGTCTGCTTTAGTATGTAAAATGTACACCTCAGCCATTTGTCTGAATCTCAACCATCAATTTCTGCTTGGGAATTAATTATTTTATATAAATCAAAGCCTACCCTCCAGTGGTAGGACAGATTGCGAACGAAGTAAGGAAAGTGGCTTACATTTGGTTGTGTAATCCTGTCTCTCTAGGACTCATGAGCTAACTACTCCGTTATTATATATACTTTATTGTCTATGTACAGTAAGGAATATTGAAATCTATATGGCTGATTCATCGTACACAGCATGTCTTCTAAGTGGCAGACTTGATGCCTGGCACAACAGGACTTAATATGTGAAGATATGCTGGAGTCTGCCATGTACTTTTCAATTTGATGACTATAGCGTGAGAAATCAGGAGAGCCACTAATCGCATTCATTAGTTATTACCATCCTAAATTATGTAGAGAAACAGGGACTCTTGAATTGGAGATGATGACTACAGAGGAGGAGAAGAGCATACAAAAACGCCTGAGGATGATGGGCCGTGGCATGGGGACCATCCTGGAGAGGGATGCCCGAGGAGGAGAAGAGCATACAAAAACGCCTGAGGATGACGGGCCGTGGCATGGGGACCATCCTGGAGAGGGATGCCCAATGGGACCTTGGAACTGGTTCTTCACAGAGACAGAAGGACAGAAAGATGAGTGAGAAAGGAAACCCAGACAAAGAGAATAAATGCAGAGAGAAAGGAAACAAACAAAACCACAGGATCCAAAGGCTGGAAGTTGAAAGTTTCCAGAATCAAAGCTGAGATTTAACTTTGCCCATTTACTTAGTATTGTTATCAGGCACTGGCTAATATCTTCTGCCGTGAGTTCACCAGAGCAGGTAAACATACCCTGCACTTTTCATTTCTAATCGTTGGGTTCTTTGTTCACAAAGCTTGTAAGTAACTCCCATACGTCTCAAAATAGTTTGCGGTTTTAATGCCAAGAACAAGTGTATTATGGAATAGCAGAAAATATGCCATTGCTGGTTCGGCTCTGATGTTATTTAGAGTCCTCAGTGACATGCCTTTAAATATATCCTCTGTGGCTCGATCATCCTCAACAGTCTAGAGAGCCAGTTGACTTTCTACTCAAAAGACTAGAGTGCTGGAAGCTGTCACTTCAAAGAAGAGAATCAAGCCCATCTGCATGGTAGGGATATGCACTTGCCAAGGTTATTTAACTAGAGGTGACCCATTTCCTAGTAGCTGACCCTTGAGGTCAGCTCTGCAGACCTGGGTTCCTGAAGATTCTTCTTTTGATCACATGGGAGACTTTACTGACAACAAACACTACTTCAGCCCCTTGATCCCCCTGGCCTGGCAGGAATGGGTAAAGCATACCCTGTCTGGCTGGTTTTCCCTTCAAAGTCGGCCATTGTCTATTTCTTTCACCTAAAATCTCAACTCTCTCATCATCTCTGCCCTTGGAAGGCTTTCATGTGGAAGAATAAACTCATTCATATTAATGTGTGTCCATATTAAGACTGGATAAGACAGAAAGAATTTCCTCATTTTGGCTAGTTTAGGTTACAAAATAGAAAAGACCTTAGGCAAAAATATAAATGTTTAATAGAACATGAAGGATCTGCAACACAATTAGAAAAGTATTTAGGAGTCTGAGTTGTGTGTCTGTGTACACATGTGGGTATGGGTACTGGCTAGCAACCAAGGAACCGTGGCATGAAGGTGAGCCCATTTTGAAAATGGGTCACCCAGCATACTTTGCTTTTCAGGCACTGCCTGTTGTTGTCTATAAGTCAGGAATAAAGGAGGAGAATTTGCTATTACAGCTTCATACTCGAGGCTCCTCAATTCCCAAACAAACAACACACAACATACGTGTGAAGCCACCATGAGAATGTCTTCAGAGGCGGGTCTTCGGAAGCAGGGAAAGTGAGGCAGCACATCATGCACCTCTGATTCACTAACAAGCCACAGAGGCTGAAAGCACTGTGCCCTGAAGTCACGTCCCATCAAATCAGTCTGTATTAAATTTTCACATGCACTTATTTTAGATTCAATTTGAAATGTGCATAGGAGCTAAACGATTAGCTAAAAAGACACGGTGCAGCAGACACTTTAGAGAACGGCAACAGACCACGTCTCTCCTGTACTAACTAACAGCAATTGGGCATTTTAATGTAATTCAAAGATGGGTAGTTATATTTTGAGTCATTCACTTATTTCATCTATATTTTAAAATAAAATAGTTATCAAGCCAATGATCTGGGAATGACTTTACTTAGCACAAAACTAGAACCTAAATTTAATGCCTTAAGAAGCTCATTGATTTCTGGGTGTGATGGCACATGCCTTTAATCCCAGAACTCTGAAGGCAGGCAGATCTCTGTGAGTTTAAGGCCAGCCTAGTCTACATAACGAGTTTCAGGACAGCCAGAGTTACATAGAGAAACCCTGTCTCAAACAAAGCAGAGTAAAGCAAAGCAAAACACACTAAACAAAAACAAACCAAAAGCATACTGATCTGAAGAAAATTACTAAGGAAGTAATTACTAGTGCAAAGATATCATCGGGCTCCTGAAGGTCACACTCAAATAGCTCTAGCTACAGAACCACAGCCCAGACCAGTAGAATACAGCTGCCTATCAATACCCCTGGGCTGACTTCAATGGGCAAAGAACATTCTGTATGAACCTGAGCAAGGTGGAATTCTCTAAACTCCACTGACTCAAGTAGTATTGGTAGACTTCTCCAAGACACTTTGTACTCGAGGTACCCTGAGGGTTACCGTCTGTGATAAGTGGGGAGGAACCAAAAAGATAGAACCAAGAAGATGAAATCAGTGTTGCCTGGTGTGATTTGAAACACTGAGGTAGCTTTTGGTTTCCCTAAAGCAGGGACACAGAATGTAAGTGTATTAGGTTAGAAAGCAAGGAACTGGTGGTCACCTCTGTCACATGTGTAATGTGGCACCAATAAAGATCATGAACCTTCCTTAAGCCCCAGTTTCTTTATTTATTGTTATTAATTATTTTAACTTTCAAAACAGTATATGTTTATTATAGAATGTGATGTTTTGAATTGATTGATGGACCACTCATATCAATCTAATTAGCATATTATTTCATATACTTATCCATTTATTTATTTATTGTGATGAGAAAGCTTAAAACTTATTCTGCTTGTGATTTTCAAGAATATAAATATTTGGGACTTGAGAGATGGCTTTGCCACTAAGATGCCTGCTGTTCTTGCAGAGGGCTTGAGTTACATTCCCAGAACTTACATTAGGCCATTCACAGCCACTTGCTGCAGCTCCAGAGGCTCCAATGCCCTCCTCTGCACTTCATGCAGCCTGCACTCACACATGCACATACATGCATGCCCCCACCTCCACAAACAGAACAAACTAAAAACAAATCTTTAAAAAAGGAATGCATTCTAATTGACTATAGTCAGTGTGTCCAATAGCTCTACTGAACTTACTCTTTCCAACTGAAATTTTGTCTCCTTTGACCAATATCTCCACTCAGCCCCACTCAGCCTGTTGTGGCCTTCTTCTGTTTCTATGAATTCAACATTTTAAGATTCTCTCTATAAATGACACCTCGAAGTATTTGTCTTTGAGGGTGTCCATTTTTTCTACTTAGGAGTGCAAATGTTTATATTGGTGGACAGTTTCTATTCAATCTGTACACTCTTGATAGAAAGCTGGACTTAGCTTTGGGAAATCAAAAATTTTCTGAAACTGAACTATTGGCCTCTCATCCTCTTGTATATTTTCTTGAACATTTTATCATTAAAAACATGCCTTGGTTGTATGTATAGCTATAGCAAAATCAGATGTACTTTTTAAAGGTAATAAAATTTAAACCAGTATAATGCTGACAATTTTTAAAATATCGGATAAAACATTGAGAGTTGGGAGCCAAAATCGGGAAATTAGCACATCATAGGTCAACTGGAGATCCACCATTTTTAGGTAGCTTCAAAATCTTATTTTAGTTAAAAATCATAATCATCTCCTCTTCTAAATCTGTAAGTGGAAGATGAGCTAAAAACACTAAATTATTTATCAATTCCATTGAACTCTGCTTTTTCTGAGACTTCTTAGTCCACTGTTCTCAACTGGATACACAGCCTCATATTACAGCTGCAGCATGCTCAGGTTCTTCACATCCAGGGAGCACCAGGCCACCCTCTCAGACTACCGGATTCCAGTTGCAGGTCTTATTTTTATTTTTTTAATTAAGACATTCCCAGTCTCATTTTTCCGATCTGCTAGAAAAATGGCAAATACAAACTTTGCCATATCCAAAAAGGACAAAGATCATAAAAACAAACAAACAAACAAAAATCCCATAAAACTACTCCACATAAAGTATAATCTTCCAGGGCCAGGCAAGCAAAGCCCATAGAGTAGGGTTTTCCTCAAATTTATCCTGCATAAAATGGATGCTCAAGGGCCAGCAAGATGCATCAGCAATTAAAGGTGCTTGCCAACAAGCCTAACCATCTTGAGTTCAATCTCTGAGCCCCACAAGGTGGAACTGACTCCTGAAAATTGTCCCCTGACCTCCACGTACACTCCATGCTGTATGTGTGTGCATGAGCGCGTGCATGCCTGTGAGCACACACGCATGCACGCTTGTGTTCACACTGGCACTCACACATGCACACACACAAATAAAAATGCTTTTGTTTTTTTTTAAAAAAAGAAAGGATGTTCAAAAGATTGTGAAGTGAGTAATGTATATTTCAATCTACTCTAAACGAAATTCATGACTATAGAGAAGGATGCTTCAGTCTTCTAGAATATTCCCTTATGTAACCATATCATTTTCTTATGGCACATAGATTTACCCTCTCTTGTCAGCATCCCAGCACAGTGCCAGCTGTGAGTCATTTAAAATGTCCAGTATGATATGATACCTTAGCATAAACCATGGCGTAGAGGAGCAAGCCTTGGTTCAGGTAATGTTGCAAAGCTATCTTTTTCCTTCTTGCTTAGAGAAGCTTCCAGAGGGTAATTTTGATTATGAGAATTAAATTGCTCATCTGCTGAAGCTGATGAAAAGCCAGAGACTAACGAATTCCACAGCTCTACTGGGCCACCCCTCACTGGGTCACGTTGCTGCCTTTCACCCTGCTCAGAAGTGGTAGCTGAGAATTTGACTTTCAAAAGCATTTCTCTGGCTCCAAGCACCTAGTTTCCTTCACTGGTCTTTGAAAACAGTATCACCCATCTCTCTTTGGCAGCTCCCAGCCCCACTCCTCACACTCATTGCCCAGGCAGCACTGCCTGCTCTTATAGCAGCTTCGGTCCCTGTAGCCATGGTTCCTATTGCGGACACACTGATGTTTTTCTTCAGGTTTATGTGACTAGGATAGAAGGTTTTAGCCATCATATCCATTTTAGAAACCCCCAAGCAGGAGAAGAACCCCCCAGGAGCTATGTGTCCCCTGGGACAATGTTTATTGCTGTTTCCAGTTACTAATACTGCGTACCCCTGGTGACGGGCGGGGCGAGGGATGCTGCATCCTCTGCGTTCCTTCCTACCTTGATGCGTCTTCTAAAGCCCAGCACAGAATTGATGTTAGTAATAGGCTCTTTCTTCTGAGAATTCTCTCAGATCGCTCCTCTCTTTTGCTTCTTGGGGTGATTCTATCTGTATCTGTTCCTTTTCTGTGGAGCCACCTGAGATCTCCTGCCCCTTTAGGTCACTTCCTGCCCTTTCTTACTCATGTTTGCTTGTACATCCTCCCTCATCCTTCTCCCAGGGATTCCCTCAACCCTTCTCCTGTCATGCCTTCTCCACAAACCGCTTCAAATGATCCTTTCTAAACACACTCCTGGTTAATACCAGCACAGAGCAAACTGCCCCTTTCCCCTCATCAAATAACATGCTTTTGATAAGCCTCACACAGCTCTCTAAACAAATACCATTCCATAATCGACCTCATTCTAAAATATTGCTTTTCATAACCTCTAACCATTTTCTGTTTCTCCTTTAATTCACCGAAACCATGAAAAGCACACAGGCACACTCAGGTGTGTGTCCACATACACTCGCAAACATATGTGCCCATGTACACATTGCCAGAGAAAAATGACATTTTTTGCCTCCCCTTCCAGAGGAAGAAAAGTTGTTTGAAGAACAGAAGGAGCCATTTGTTGTCTATTTGAGAATTTTTTTTTAACCCCTAACGAAATGAGCTGAGGGGAATACAGTGAACCATTCCAAGGCCAAACACATTCTACTGTTTATTACACATATTACATTCTTAAATAAAAATGCGTCACATAACATTTTTGCATAGATATCTTACAATATACCAATTTAAAAAAGAATTATGAAACAGACCAGTAACAAAAATAAATTTTTTCTTCATTAATAATTTTGTAACATTAACATACCACCATCATATAATACAAATAATAGTTTTAAATCTTAAGACTTTTGTACAGCAAAAAAACTTGACAAAGTAATATATTTATATATATATATAAAAAGCTTAAAAAAAATAAAATGTCAAAAAAAGGCATAACCGAGGGCTATAAGACTGGGTACTTCTGTGATATATTATAAATACCAGAGAAGGCCTGAGAGAATGTGACAGGGAGGTGGGGGGAGGGGAGGGGCTGGGAGCAGGTCTTTCCAAACACACTTGTTAGACACATCTGGCAAAATGGAAATGTATAGTGCAAAATTAAATTTCTTCCAGCAACTGTGAAGAGGATAATAGAGAGTAGAAAGAAAAGTCATGGTGGCTGGGAAGTCTGTGCTGAGAGCCGGGAGAGGGATGGAGTGCAGGGGGAGGGGAGAGGACTGG
Source organism: Grammomys surdaster (assembly GCF_004785775.1). Lineage (NCBI taxonomy): Eukaryota > Metazoa > Chordata > Mammalia > Rodentia > Muridae > Grammomys > Grammomys surdaster. Next base: position 17,496,880 of record NW_021604613.1, read on the forward strand.
GGGGTGGTGTGGTGGTCGGAGGGAAGGAGGGGAGGCTCCAAAAACATTACACATTTAGTTTGCCTCTGTGTTAGCAAGGAGATCTTGGCCCTAACAGGTGTATCTTTCCTCCCTGGAATGAAGCAGAAGTGAAAATGGAAAAATCAAACTTTCTGAGCTTGGGTTAGGAAATGCATGCTGGGAGCAAAAAAAAAAACAAAAACAAAAAAACAAAAAAACAAAAAAGGCCAATGAGCCCCCAAATCTTTAGGACCTCGGTTTACAGAAATTATTCTGCCTCTGGTCCCAAAGGCTAGGACTGAAGTGTCCCCTATCCCCACCCACTGCCCCTCCCCTGTATGTGGAATTAACTCCCAGTGGTGTGGTTTTAATATACTGGCATTATAAGCATCCATCCCCCCAAAAGAGATTAGGCACTGGTGGCTACCCCTCTTATACCTCAGTAGCCTGTTTTCCTTCTGTGAAGGTACAGTAGGTACGTATGCACACCCATGCAGGTGTGTACATACACACCACCCTCATTATTCTGACGTGGGGTCCTTTGTATGGCAGTAGACAGAAGCTGGGGTCAAAGCAATTACGATTCCAAAGCTCACAGTTGAAAAAAATCGTATAAACGGTCCCCAACCAAGAACACATCAACCTTCCCTCATGGCCACAGAGAGGAAGCCCTGTTTGAAAAAGAGTATCTTGTTTGGGATATTTGCTAAGTGACGGCTTTGATCTCACTCCCGTTGCGGATACCTGTTTCCCGAGGACTTACACAAAAATGCAGAACACCTGAAGAATACAGTACTATATTGGAAAGATGCTCATAAGAAAGTTAATTGCAGCTTAGCCATCCCCTTTCTGGAATCTTTTAGAGAAACCAAGAAAGGAGATTTAAGTGTTAAAAACAAGAAACCCTGAAGCTCAGGCATTAGTCGTGAGACACCACGTTTCATAGGAGCAGATTTTGCTTACTTTGACACATTTCTGTTGTCCATCTCAAGCACTTCCAAAGATCCTCAAAGAGAAAAACAGCCCATCAGGAAGGCAGCAATGGACACTCAGGCTGAGCCCTCCGGTTCCAAATGAAGCATCACCATGTTTCCCGAAATGCAACCCAGACACTCAGAACCAGGTATCCTCCTGCCCCCAATGTCTGCCACTTCTAAAAACATTTGAGGGAAAGTTCTCATGAATTTATTTCAGCCAAGTCCTACTTACTGAATTTCCACTTGGGCAATATTCTTGGTGTAAGATTTTAGCCAGATGTGAGGTCTTTTGTTTTTGAAGGGAGAAAAAGCAGACAGATTTCTGGAGTCAAATGGGTTGTTCACACTCCCTTCCTCTTTCCGTCTGAAGTAACACACGCAGAAGAGGAGATACAAGCAGTCCCCACTTTTACATTATAAAGTGACTTCCACAGAGAAAATCACTCAGAACCATGAAAAGTAATCACTCTGGCAAACTGTTTCTTTGGGCTTTCCCGTGGGATGAAGAAGTGGAGGCTGCAGGCAGGACAGTTCTGAATGCTTGAGTTAATCAAACACCCCTCCCCCATTTGTTTTTCCTTGGATGCAAATAGACACAGATCATTTGGAAGCATATCCCAAATTCAAGTCCCTAAATAAATTCTTCTCTAATTTCAAAGAAGATTTAAAAAATAAAAAACAAAGTTAAAAAAATCCTAGGAATCCATTCTGCTCATCAGACATGAGGTTGGCTCTCTTTTTACCCTGTTATCATCAGGCGATCAAAGATGGAAAAGGGTAGAGGTACATGTGGGAGGTGACGGTAGAGGTACGTGTGGGGGGGTGACAGCAGGGCGAGAGGGGAGGGGTTGAAGGGCTTTGGGAAGGAAACTGAACGGACAGGAAAATGGCCAGCATGAAGGTCATTTGGGGGTCTCCAATATTTTTACAAAAATGCAGCTTTATCATGGAATCCAAACATCTCTTTTTTTTTTTTCTGGACAAAGTACTTATCCGCACAGGCATGAGGCTGGGCCAGTAAGCTGACAGTGGAACAGGAGGCCAGGAGCAAGGAGCAGCATTATAATGTTGGCTCTCCCATCCCTGAAGGTCATGTGGAGGAGAAAGAGGCGTAACTTGAAGTAAAGAAAATCGCCAGTGGCTTAGAACCGTATCTTCTACACAGCCAACTCTGGACCCCGGATAGAATGCTCAAGAGGACAGCCTATGCCACATTATGCCGGGCTTGCCCTTTCAAATCTGGGATCCCCTTGGAATGTTAGGAGGTAATGTCTTAAATTGTGAAAGGGATTTCATGTTTCAAATATCCATGACACCATTTAGATACTCAGTCCTCTTGGGAGCAAAGTACATGTTAAGGTTATTTCTTGAAAAACCTGCGCCCTCCAGAGGCTTCAAGCAACCACCTCTGCCGTTGAGAAGGAATGGATGGAGGACATATCACAAACCTATTTCTAAAATGTCCAAGGGCAGCCCGCCCCAAGCTAGGACTGGTTATACTCCACAGGTGTTCACTGGGGCTACAGAAGAACAGATTCAAAGCCATGCGCTTAGCACCCACCAAAGTCTCAAGCCAATTCCCACAGTCAACAAAGGATTCTGAAGCAAGCAAGCACCATCATGGTATCTCAGTGTGCCCTGCTCCAAGAGAGGTCAGGAGCAGATCACAAAGACCTCACTGATAAAAAAGAGAAATTACCAAACATTTCAGACACCAAAGAGGACCAAGGGGCCTTTGTTCTGTCACATTCAAATGAAACCACAGATGGCAAGAGGGACGAACAGCAACGATTACTCTTTTGAATTTCTTTTTTTTTCTTTTCTTTTTTTTTTATAGAGCCTTGCATTGGTCAGTACAAAAAAAATTAAATTAAGTACTATAAACCTTAGTAATGACATTTTGAGAGCAAGAGCAGCTCCAGCCTGGGAGAGAACATCTGTAAATCGTGGCAGCCATGGCTTAATGCCATCCCTGGCGTGTGCGTGCATTCATGCTGGACACTGACTGCTGCAGAAGGGGGAAAAGAAACAAACCAACAGAATTTGGGCAGTCTAAAGTTTCATCTAGTGCACTGACTGGAGGCGCTACAGTTCAATACAGTTGAGGTTCAAGGTCCTCACACATCCTTCATCCAAAAAGGATGCAGCACACATTCAAACAGAATCCCGTGGTACGCCCTGATGGCCTGGCTGCGGAATGCACTCAGTTGCAGTAGAGAGTGAGATTGTCGGCAAGCAGTGCTCCAGAACAGTTTCTAAGTCATGTTCACTTTTAAATCTTTGGAATAAATCAGATTTCTTTTTTTTTAATACCCTCCAACTAACATATACATAATTGCTTCTGGCAAATGGAGAGAGAGAGGAGAGAGAGAGAGAGAGAGAGAGAGAGAGAGAGAGAGAGAGAGAGAGAGAGAGAGAGAGAGAGAG
>NW_021604613.1:17500293-17542462 GCF_004785775.1 Grammomys surdaster
GAGAGAGAGAGAGAGAGAGAGAGAGAGAGAGAGAGAGAGAGAGAGAGTGTATACAATGGTTTGTTTTCTTTTTTCTTTTTTGGTCTAAATTGGAAAAGAAAAAGTAAAACAAAAATGAAATTTCTAAAGGCTAGACCTCAAAATGCCCCAAATGTCCAACTGGAAGCCATAGCATTTGTGACAAAGCAGTCCCTTTACCCTCAGACAAGTAGATTCAACATTTCAGTAAAACCAAAGCTGTAGAAAGCTGAGAACCCAAGTGCCAAGGATCTTGAAGGTTGCTGTCATATGTGTTTGTGTTGCTTATATTATTATTATTTCCTTTAAAAGACTTCAGTTTTGCATCCCAAATATGTATGGGCGGCATTTTAACAGTCAGTGGATAGAACAGTCAGAGGAGGGCAGGAGGGAGCCAGCTGGTATGAAGGAGCAGCAACCATGTACGGACCAAATGCCATTTTTGTTTGTTAGACGTGTCTTGAAGGGATGGTCCCAGAATATACAAAATATACAATCTGCCTTAATACCCACCCCGCTTGCTTGCATAGGCCAGTGAATGGTCCTAAAGGCAGTCTTTGGAGTTTAGGCCGGTGCCAGCTAGCTAAGAATTCGGGAAGATAGAAACCAACATTGGATGTGTGTGTGTGTGATATGCAAGTGAGCAATACAAATCCCTTGGAGTCAGCTTTCAGGGTAAGTAGGAGGCCTCTGCTGATCCTGGGTGCTCTGGGTCACAAGCCATGGTGGGTCTAGCCAAAAAGAACCAGTCCCCCCGTACCCCCCAAGGAAGTCCCCCTACATCCCTAGAGACACTGAAAGAGAGACATCTCCACCCTTTCCTTAATGGACAACCTTCATTCCCACAATGGCATTTTGAAGTATGTATTTAACAAGTGGGTGATCTCAGTGAGTGAGTGAAGGGAAGGGATGGGATGATGTTTTGTGAAGCCTCTAGACTTGGGAGCCATCCGCAGATTTCCCCACTCCTGGAAAGAGTGATATTTTTGGCTTTTTGTCAGGTCATAACCCAGAGTTAGATTAAATATGCAGCTGCCCTTTGAGACTAGCGAGATCTATGCTGTAACTGGTTATAGGGTAGCAATGACAGCACAGTAGCTGCTCACTGTGAGCTGAGGTCATCACGCCTTAAGGAGGGATGAGAGAACTCTGATGTCCCATCTGATTGGCTGCTTCGAGAGCTAGACATCCAGGTGCCGAGAGAGTCCTGGAGAGGTTTAGTCCATGGAGAAAAGATAAAACATTTAAGCTTCCAAATAAGCTTTTTTTTTTTTCAAGTTTTCATTAGCAAAAAACAGAGAGATTTAAAAAGAAAAAATCTAGCACTGGCAAGAAGGTGAGGCTCAAGGGGTATACTGTGATTTATCATCAAGGACTTTATTCTCTTGGCCACTTTGCAGTCATGCTAGAAGTTTCCAGAATCCCTAGTGCATATGATGTGCGAGAGTCAAAAAAAGTAAGAAAAGAAAACTCCTCCCTCGAGAGTGAAGTCTAGAGAGACGCAGGCCAGAAAGGTGTAAGGTGTAAATCCACAGTCTGCTGCCACTAAGGCCGTTGGTATCAATTCAAAAGATCTCAATGGTCCTAAGAAGAACCAAAACCAACCGACAGTTCTGTGAGGAAGTCTGACGTACGGAATAGTAGGACTTTTCACACACACAGGACAAATAAACCAGGAGTTAAGTTTGGCTACCAAACTGCAATTTGGTTTTCTAGGTCAGTCTCCCCCAACTATTTAAAAAGAAACATTAGTGCTACACATATGCAACCATAAGATGTTGGATTCTCTTATCACGTTGCACTGAGAAGAAAGTTACGTAAGCCTCTAGGTCTGCCGGCCACCATGGAGACATCTGTTTGCTCTGTTTTTCCATTGGCAACAGCAGGAAGTAATCCAGTAGCGCTGGAGTCAGCAGCCAGTGCTCACTGAGTTCACCTGGCTTCCTTCTTCCTTGTCTTCTACCATCTGGCTAGGGCAAGGCATAAGAAATAGACGTATATACTTTAAATATAGCTGAGTGCAGGATAGTGGGTATGTGTGTGGGTCTGTGTGTGACAGGGTGTGTGTACGTGTGCGTGTACATGTATGTACACAGAGGTTTGTAAGCGAGAACTTTCTTCTGCGAGGCAGTGCTCCTCGCCTGAAGTCCAGCCCTCTGCCTCACGGCATTTCCTTCGGACATCAGCTGCTGCCATGGCAACTCCGGCCTTTGCGGTGTTTTGTTCTTGTTATTGTTTACTTTTGTTTGTTTGTTTTTTTAATTTCGTTTTGTTTTGTTTAGATATGTCTCTTCATATGGAGAGCAAGATGATCAGACCTGGAGAAACACCTAGAACGATAAACAACAAGCATGTTAGAGAGATCTGGCTACTTCTCTCACTTCACTGAATGATCAGTTTTAAAGACAGACAGCACCCGTAAGTTATGGAGAGATGAGGAAGTGTGTTGGAGGAGTCAGTTCGGGTTAGACTGCTTTCATTCAAACCCCAGCTCTTCCCATAGCTGATAGGGACGCTCATGGCACTGTCTCATAAGTTCGTCTTAAGGATTAGGTAAGATAAATATTAGAATATCATGTCACAGAGAGTAAGATGTCAATACATGGTAACTGTTATGATTATAACTATAATTATCTAAGAAGGAACAAAATGTGGAAGTGCTCTCTAAACACACAGCATGCTCATGCACTGTATATACAATAGTGAATAATTGGCCTGTATCATCAGCTAGTGGAACACTGATGTTTCAATGCTCAGATTACAGTCTCAAGCTTCACAATGAAAGCCTAGGGGTGTACAGCCTGTAATTCCAGGTCCACACAGGCATAATATATGCATATCAAGGCAAAGAATGGAGAGTGGTGTTCATAGGCGGAGTGTGTTATAGTATGTAGGCGCTGTGCCGGGATATCTCCAACACTATACTGGTGACATCTCCATGGTGAGTCAGTCAGTATGTGTGTGTGTGTACATCTGTCTGTCTGTCTGTCTATTTGTCTGTCTGATTTGGTGTGTGTTAAAGAGCTGAGTTGAGGCTACCTAGGTGGAGAGTCATGGAATACAGTCTGGGTCTGAGGCTCTTGGACTAACACTTGGGGCTTAAGTTCCACAATCAAGCACCTTCCTTGGCAGATGTCATGGCCATCTTCTTTCCTCTTTCCTCTGATAGTAGACACATGATAGTCTCTTGGATAAAAACCCTTTCATGTTCTCAGTAGTATAAAGCTGACCTTCCTTCTAAAGTGAAAGCCATGGTGGCAGTGATTGCTAAGCAACGGTCACATGACCCACAGAGGCTAAAGAAAGGTGGTTCTACCTATGGCTGCTGAAATTACTGGAAGAGAGACATGCTCCTTCCACTGGGAATGCTAAAGTGTTGTGAGGTGAGCTCAGAGCTGCTAGCATGCCCATACTGCCACTGTGGAAAACCCTGCTGGAGAAGGAAGTGGGCAGAGGAGAGAATCTGGATGGTATCTGGGAACTTGGGTTTAGCCAACCTTAAAGACAAACTGAATTCCATTCCTAATAGTTATCGGAGCTAATAATCTAAGCTAATAAGTAACCTTTTATGCTGACATCAGTCAAAGGCAGGTTTCTGTATCTTACCAATAACAGTGTGGGCATTTCCATGTTCTAATAGTATGCAAGATCAAGTTCTGGCCAAAGAACCAGTTGTAACACATGTAAAGCAACCACCATCCATGGGTCTGGCTGCATGCTCTCTTCCCTTATGTTAGCCCTTGCCTTTTGTATAACAGCATTCCTAGGCATCCCTGTAGCCTGAGATACCTCCACCATGCAAAATCCTAGCAGGACATTAGCAAGCCACCCATTCAGGTTTGCAGAGTTTCCTGTCCAAAGCAAGACTTCTCTGTGTTTGCTCGCTCTTAAACAAACAAATCACAAATCCACTCTGTTCCCTGACCCCATACTCTCCACACCCTCTGTTTATGCCCATTCCTTAAATAGGTACATGTGTACAACAGGACCCCAGGAGATGATGAGAAAAAAAGACAAAGAGACAATGGAAAACTTATGGAACGGCAAAATTACAGCAGAACGATCTACTCCACTGATCCCCCAATAACGGGACCAGCCCCAGTAGCTTACTGTGGCCCTTACTTTGGAGTGAACGAGTTATCTGGACAATCCCTGTGAAATAACTGAAACAGATCTGATGTACTATAAAATAGTGGTAGAGCTAAACAGTCCACGGGGAATTCAGCTTTGAACTTGCACCATTCTGTACTGTCACGGGGCCCACTGTCTTGTTCTCTTCCTTTTCTCCATACCTTCCTCCTCCTACCCCCTTTGCCTTTTCTCACATCTAGAGGCTGCCCACACCATTTCTAGAAACTCCAACTCTCTATCATCAAAACAGAATCCTTAAAAACAGCGGGGGTTGAAAGAGGCAGACCAGCCAGTGTGATGGAGGACTGGAGTTTCCAGCAGTGAGTGTGGGCAGCCTCTAACCCAGCAGTTCTCAACCTGTGGGCTGCAACCCTTTCTCAGGGGTCACCTGTGGCCATTGGTAAACACAGATATTTGCATTAGGATTCATAACTGTACCAGAATTATAGTTATAAAGTAGGATGAAAATAATTTTACCAGGTGAGATCACCACAACGTGAGGAACTATTAAAGGGTCACAGCATTAGGAAGGTTGAGAACCACTGCTAGACCCTGGAAAAAAGGCAATAGACTCTAGACCCTAAAACCCATAGAATAGGAGGCAGGCTACCAACACCTTCACCATAGTCTAGGGAGAAGGACTTATGTTGAACTGGAAACTATAGACAGTCAAGAGAATGATTTTGTAATGTAAATAAGGGTGAGACAGCTGTTGTCATTGGTTGCTATGGCAGCAACCCAGAGGATCAGTGGTCAGGGTGGGGTTAGGATCCAAGAAAAATCAAGAGAACAGGTACTTGGAATTCTGTCTGTTTCTAGGGTATGTGGAGATTTGAACTGGTGTGATAAGGAGAGGCCCTGGCAGAGAGTTAAGCCCCTTTACTTTACATTTTAGGTCCTGGGAACATGTCCCTGATGAACCCAGTCACATGTGTTTGGCTTTTCCTCTGCTCTACTATGGCAGGACATCTAGCCATATATGCTCAATGATCTGCCTTTCTCCTGCAATATTTTTCAGGAAAAAAAAAAGCCAAGTCATTTAAGCATGGTATGAAATACAAGCTGCGTGCCAACTGACCTAAACAGGCATCTTCATTTGCTCAAATTCCAGGAAATGTTTCATATTTAGACTTAGAACAGATTCCCCACCATTAAGATTTCCACTCAAATTCAATATACAGGGTTAGGTACTTAGTTGGGATTAATTTGTATTTATCAATTTATACTTACATAGAAACAGGAAAGAGCAGTGGATAAGCTGGGCATCTAGAAGTGCAGAATCCAATCATTTTAAGGGTACCTTACCCCAGGAAGTATTCATAATGACCCCAAAGCCTATGGACCTTATACGACAAGGTTGTTAGTGATAGTGACTGCTATGTTACGGAGGACTAGTCAATGCTCACCAGTGTTCTCTTGCTTATGGTCTGGACCCTTTGAAGTCAAATGTGTCATTAAACCAACTGCAGCCCACTAGGAGAGTAAGAGGCTAAGGCCCAGCTAATACTTGTTAGCACCTAAAGGTGTACTGCTCTAAGTACTGAAACACTCCCACTCAACTATCCAAGGCCCTGTCTGACTACCTTAGTAATAGCTCCATCTGGATCCTAACAGCCTTCTTAGAAGAAGCTTTCCTGCATGTTCCCTGGAGAAGAAGTAGGGCCCAAGACACCACCATCAGTAGCCTCATGCTCTCTGAGCTGTGAAAGACCCATCCTTCTGGAGCTGCATCACTTGTTGAGCTACAGTCGGTTCTGTTTGATGGTTAGGATATGATGGTGAGGATACAGTGTAATCACCTCACTGGTTTTCCCTCCAGCCTGAACCTGAAGCTGAGTGTTTTCAGAGGCCAGGCAGGGAAAGCATGTAATGCAATGAGCCAAGTATAACAAACACAGAACACCCCCAGACTGTTTCTTTACATTTGTGGTAAGGCACCAAGTATGCAAAAATAGTACTCTGTGTAAGAGGAAATAATACAGAAAGTAGAATATTAGACAATAAATGACTTGCTCTCAGGTTGAACAGGCAATAGGGAGAGGTGGGGATAGGAGAAAAGCAGTCATCACAATACATGACAGCTCTTCAGCTCCAGTGACAGCCATCTGGGAATGTAAGCCTACAGTGGTCAGATGCAATTGTTCTAGATAAAGCTATAAATACAGATCTGTTTTATATGCGACATTTAACAATCTTCAGCATGAGCGAAGAAAACAAATATAATTACTTCAATGTGCTTTTAAAACTTGCAAATGTAAAGTAAAAGCATAAGTTATACGTGGTATATGTTTAAGAAAAGGAAGACTAAACTAAGATGGGGGGTAGGGGAAGGGCTGACTACTCACATGCCGGGGGCCCCCTGCATTTACACCAAGAGAAGACAACAGGGAACAGGCTCCTGCTACCAGGTGCAGATATATCCTCAGTTTCCAAAGGTCAAAGTCACCTAAGGAATGGCAGCTTCCCATCACTCCAGGCCTTCCTTTCATCTGCTTTGGGGCCTCACGACAGTTCCCAAACCTGTCTATTCTTAGCACTCTAAGCAGTAAAATGAGAGGTACTGCCTGTCATAAGACACTAGTGAGTTCCAGTCCTCATTTCTGAGGTTGAAAATGGACTCTTGACACAGGGCATGAGACTCTGGTGGACTCACAATCTCCCTGGGTATCACTTTACAGAATTTGTACCACCAGTACGACACAGTCTATCTCCAAAGACCACAGCATGTTCTCCTAAGAAAGCAAAGCAAATGACTAACCAGATGACCCATCACTGCTATTTCCTTCACGACAAACAGGCTTGGAATATTTTTCCACATCACCCACATGAGTGGGAGACTGCTAATGTATCGGCTGCTCAACGTTAGGAATTCCTCAGTGTGCTGAAATGGCAATTTCCTAGTCAGTGCTCACTCTCCAAAACACACAATCTCTGAGCCTCAACACCCTTCAGAGATGGGTGCCTTATGTAGTAGGTACCTCCAACCACCACACTGTGACAACTCAGAGAGAACTCATCTTCATCCTGGGTGATACAGTGGAAAGCTCTTCTGCAAAGGTCTGTGGGCAGAGTCAACACCTAAAGCTTCTTTATTAGCCAAGGCTGGGAATGACTGAACCAGGGACATGGGAGATGGAAGCTGAAGAGATTGTCAAACATAGAGACACTGACTGGGACACCCAGAGGAAGAAAAGCTGCTTTCCTCTGCACATTCCAGAGGCCTTCTAGGGAATGGGATGGCCGTGGAACCAGGGTTGTGTTCCTGGGTAGCAGACCCAGCTCTCCCGGCAGCAGAAGACAATAGCAGTGAGAGGCACATTTCCTTCGGCCAGGGGGGAGGTTATCTCTGCACTCCAGGAGCCACAGGCTCTTTATTTAGTTCTCAGAGGATGGAGATAAGAGAAAAATAGCCTCTTCAGGAAGGATGGGGGAGGAAAACCAGAACTGTCCATTATATGCATCCCAAAAGAACACCAGGCCAACTTGGCTGAACATGGATTTGGACATCCTTACCCTAAGCTCCAAGCAAGCAAACCCTCAGAGGAAGGCCTGGCCATGGGAGGTGCAGGTGTGGAGCACAGGGACTGGGAGAGGCAGGAAGTGAGGAAGATCTCATTTCCTTCCAAGGACAGCCAGGCCTCTGTGAACATCCTGCTTCCCCCTCCTGCCATCCTGCAAGCTCCTGTCCAAGCTGAGGGGACCCTGAGGCTTTCAAGGGCTTTATTGCATTAGAAGCATTTTTCTCATCATAACTGAGACCTTTAGTATTGCATTAAAAAGATGGTTAATTTTCTTAAGCTTCCTTTTAAACACAGAAATAGGATTAGAAGGATAACATGCTCAGATGCAAGCCCATTATTTGATTATGTCTAAACCTAATCCTGCCTTCACCTTGGCCTGCAGAGTCTCCATTTTGGGGTTTATCGGCTGATAATGCCAGGGCTGTCAGATACTATTACTTGGGTACTATCTGTTGCTACGTGATCCTTCGACTATCAAATACTGAAGGTTTGGAATTGAATTACAGGATGAGTTTGCAGAGTATTGCCATCTTTGAACTTTTGAGCATGTCTTCAGCGAGGAAGGAATAATCAAGATGTCTAAAGAATAGGCCCATTTCCAATAAAGCTTCAGAAAAAACCTTTGAAATCAGCCTTTCTCCCATTAACCAAACTTTTTTCTTCTTTTCATGTGAAAGATGAACAAAGGTGGTATGGATGTTGATGAAAAGGCCATAGGAGGCAACTTCTATTACCTTTTTCAATATGCTGTTAATTCTCTGCCTCATCATCTACTTGTATGAGGAACAGAGTCTTGTTTGTACCTAGTAACTAGTGCTGGTTCAAACCTAGCACTGAGTAAATGCTATTAAAGTGCTGAGACAAACAACTCAGCCTCCTGGAACCTGTGTTCCTTCCAGTAAATGAGACTGGGTGTAATCGAATGGAGAACCTGAAATTTTATTACATAGGAGAATGCATCTTCTCACCCTTTCAAGCAGTAGAGATGTAAAAGGTATTGCCAGGCCCATGGAGCTAGGTGCAAGACAGGCCTGTTACTAGACCCAGATCACACATACAGACCCCAACCTACTGCACTGTCTCCCTCCTTAGTCCAGTAGCTTCTAAGTCAACTTACCTGTCGCAGTGGTTACACTTAAAGGGCTTTGCACCTGTGTGTTTCCTGTAGTGCCTTGTGAGCTCATCGCTCCGTGCAAAACGCCACTCACATCCTTCCCATGAGCACTTGTAAGGCTTCTCACCTGCAGAAGACACGGACGGACCATGGTCAGCAAGGAAGGATCTCATGCCTGATAGGTTCTGCTACTCAGTGGCTAGTCTCAGCAAACAGCTTCTCAGAGCATTTTGGTGAACTACATTCTCTAATGTAGAACATTACTTTAAAAAAAAACAAAAAAACAAAACAAACAAACAAACAAAACCGCCTCCTGGTGCTGTGTTTCTTTTTTCTCCTTTTTTTTTTAACCTTCAAACCATTTCAGTTCCCAGAGTTGGGGCACTTCCTTCAACTGGTGAGGGATCAATTTTTATTTATTTTCTATTCCCCAGAGTACTCCAAGCCCCACAGTCCAAGCAGAAAGGAAATTGCTATTTTCATCTGAACCACAAATGCTTCTAATTCTATTTTTCTCAAGAACCTCCAGTAACTTACCATTTCAGTCTTTTTTGTCTCTCCCTGCCCCCTCCTCATCTACCACAAACCATAGTCAAGGACCTAAGTGCTGAGACAAACACCTCAGCCTCCTGGAACTTGTGTTCCTTCCAGTAAATGTGACTGGGTGAACGGACAACAGGACCATAGCCGAGAGGGAGTAAGACAAAATCACTTCCTGACTCCCAGCATTCATGGAGAAACTGCCCAGAGGTTCTCATGACTCAGTGGCTCTTTTAGAGTGTTCACACTGGATAGTAATATACATTGTTGCAAAATATTTCAGAAGTCAATTTGTAGAGCAAGTTTTAGCCGCAGGGAAGCTGCTGAGAAATATGAAATCCGAGCACTGGTGCTCAAGTGACCTTTCCACAGAATACAGACGAAGGATACGTACGAAAAAGTGCAGGCCTTTTTTTTTTTTTTTTAAACCCATCACATCTGTCACCAAACAGGACAAATATTTACCCTTCCAACTATATAGTGAGCTTGTCCTAATTAAGTAGAATGATGATGTTTAAAGATCCATGAAATCATGAAGTGGAGCCCCTGCCCCCAAAAGACAGATGAGCAAAATGGTTTAGGGTCCTACAGGCAAGGCTGGTTAATCTTGGGTAAGTTAACAAAGCTCTCTGTGCTCCTGTTTTCTCAGGGATAACAACAGTGTGTGTCCCTAAAAGGTTTGGAAAGATTAACAATGTGGCTATAAATTACATATTAATTAGAAACAGTAGCTAGCACATGGAAGACTCACAGAACCAGTAAATATTATAAAGTATGTAATTTGAAGTCTAGGGAGATGGCTCACTAAAGTGCTTGATGCATAAACATGGGCACCTGAATATACCTCTCAACACACATGTAAAAGAGCTGGGTACAGCTGTGCACACCTGGAATCCTGGCACCAGAGAGGTGAGACAAGCAGGTTCCTGGAGTTTACAAGCCAGCTGGCCAGTCTGCTTAGCCAAGCTGGTGAGCTCCAGGTCCCGTGAGAGAGCCTATCTCAAATCCAAAGGGGAGAGCAACTGAGGGAGACTCCTGATGCTGACCTCTGGCCACTGCATTCGTGAACACACATCTATACATGCACCTGCACTCACACATAGACATAGCTCCAAGAACACATACATGCATATGTATATACACATACATACCTCCATCTCTCTCCCTCCCCACCCCACAATTTTAGGCTACAGGGATGACATATCCAAAGTACAACATATGGACCCATCTTCCTCCATTTTCAACAGCCACATCTCCACCACACAACCTTAAGACGACATTACCCAGACACTATATTTGGCATATTTTTTCCCGAATTTTCTTCCCTTTAAACTTGATTACAAAGCCTCTATAATTCTCCATTTGTATCACCTAGAATCAAGTCTAACACTCTTGAAATTTTTACTTTACTAAATTGGTACCCCAGTGAGCCCACTGCTCTACAAGATCCAGAACAGAAGAGGAGGGAGACATGATTTTCTTTCAAAGGAAACCAAGAATACATAGAGTGCTAGAAGGAAAGATTCGGCTTTTGTTTTTTGTTTTTTTGTTTTTGTTTTTCTTTGAAACTGTGTGTGTGTGTGTGTGTGTGTGTGTGTGTGTGTGTGCGTAACACCAAGCAACATTGGGTTCATCTTAATGCTAGCTTCTTGATGTAAAAAGGATGTACCTGATGAAGAAAAAAGAGACGTTCCCTCAACTTGGGAGTGACTTTGCTTGAATTCATTATTCTGTACCTTTATCTGTCCAATGGGAGCGAACTTATTAGTAAACCTGTGATTTTGAAATAAGCTACGGTGCATACAACAGGCACCTACTAAATAGACAATGAACCTCAATTCCTCCCCCAATTACCCAATTCCTGTGCTTGCATGAGCTACTGGGGTGCAGGGGGGAGGTTGTTGGGGGGGAGACCTCATCAGATGTCAAAAACACTGAGAGCTCATGGCTCCAGACAGCGAAGGCTGGAGTCAGTGTCATCGTCAGCTTAAATACTGAGAAACAGGGAGCAGTTCAAGTTCTAATAGCTCTTTAGTATGTGGGTAGAGAAAAGACCAAAGTGCTCTTCAGGAATATTCAGAATGAGAGGAACACCATAGGAAAAGAAAGACACCCAGTGCCCTGTATGAAAGCCTAGTGGGCATAGTTCTTAATGCCATGAATCGCTCACATGGCTTTGTTCTTTCACATGGAGATCTGATACAAAAATAAATATGGAATTATGAACAAGGCCCCTGAATGGCCAGAAATTTAAAATGCCTTCCAGTCTCAAAGACATTCAAACAACAACAACAACAACAACAACAACACAGTCTAAAGTCTGAAGTTTCCTAGTACTAAATCACAACAAAGAACTGAGGGAACACCATGGACTCCCATAGCAGTAAGCTGGTATTTTTTGCTTCAGATCAACCTCACACTGGAACTGGCTGGTCCAGCATAGTAATCATGTTGTGAAGGGTCCAGAAAGGACAGAAGTACGTGGCACTAAACTGTTCTGTTTCTTAAACAGATAACACTGAAGTTATAGTCATTCTCCCTAAAATACCACAGCTGTCTGCACACAGCAGCTATCCTGTGCAGAAACAGTTCTGAGTCCTGGTGGCTGTGACACTTTTGTCACAGGACACAGTGGGAGAGCAGGAGGCCTGATGTGGCTCAGGGTCTATTCGCCCAGCACTGTCTGCTGTGGTCAGGCACTGTGTGGAACAGTGCAGAAGGCGGGCCCCTTTGTGACTGACATCTTAGGCACAAAAATTATGTTAGGGTGACTCACTAGGCTGCTTTGTTTTTGTTTTTTTCCTAATGTCTAATCAGTTTACCTTCAAGTTACCAGTTTTGCAAATACTCATTAATGAGGACATTTAAATAATCATGAGAGAATGAGAGAATTTAGCAAAACAAAGGATCTGTGTCAGAACCACATAGAGTTCAGAGGTCTGTGGAGCAGAAAAGACTTGGGACTATGCCTTCCCATTCAGGAGCAGGGTACTTAGGCTGCAGTACTTCTGCATTCTGTGCCAGATGCTTAAGTTGGTCTCTACGTGTGAGATGGGTTTGTAAAATTCTTGTTAGCATTTCCATCATGGCCCAGACTGCTTCTCCACAGACCCTACCTCCCCACTAGGTCTGAGGCATGGACACACTGATACCTACAAGGCACGAGTTCGTATCCTCTGAGTCTACCTGCAGGAAAATTTGCTCACTCACCCAAAAGATTTAATCTTCTTTCTTTATAAAGGGATTTCCCTGTTTGAAAAATAAAATTTAATGAAAGAGAAGGAAAAAGGTAGGAAAGGGAGAAAGAGGAATTGAAGTCAGGAAGAAGGTAGGAGGAGGGGGTGGGAGAGAGGGGGGACAGCAGAGGAGAGAGGGAAGGAGAAGAGGGAGAAAGGGGTGGGAGGGGAGGAAGAGAGGGGAGAGGCATACGATGAAGGAGAGGGGGAAGAAGAGGATGGAGAGAGGAGAAGGGAAGGAGGAACAATAGGAAAAGAGAGATGGGGTGGTGGCTTCTCAATTGTAAGTGGAACAGGTTAAGCTGTTGCTCAGTTCTTCTCCTCACCCGACCTTCTCCTCCACTCTACCTCCTTGTACCAGACACTCCTCCAGGATACAAAAACGAAGCACACAAAATGGCTATACCATTCAGCTTGCTGTACCCCAAGAGTGAGCAAAAATGTCCAGGACAAGGTCATTTGAAGCAGGCAAGGGACACATAAAGCAGGAGGTCAGGAGTCCCCAGTGGATTACACAGTGGATCCAGGTGTTCGCATCACAGAGTTGACTCTGTGCCCTGCTATGCGCCCAGCTCACAGTGCAGGACGGAGAGCACTCTTCAGAACCCCCAGATTTCACGCTGAATATCAAGAACCACTTTGCCTGCCTGGCAATCACCTCAAGAAACTTGTTTCCCTGGGGGAGACATGCCACCTCAGAGGTGATTTACAGCTGGGTGAGGACACTTAAGGAGAGGTAAGGGTGCCTGAGAAACACAACTGACATTTATCGAGGCTGAATTACAGCAAGAATTCATGCACTTCCACAAAACGGATCTGAAATGGAGGATGCTCTAAACCAGCATGGTGTTCTCCCTGCGCCTCACAGGGTCACTCTCCCTAAACTGTGATCCACAGATGTGATCGATCAAACACCACCATCATAAACGCTTTCTGGCCGTGTACCCCCAAACATATGTAGATTTATCCCTGAGTTATGTAAATGTACTGAAGTGTACTATGTTAGGATATGGTAAAGCCTATATTCAATAGAGCAATTAAAAAGAATGGGGGCAAATTAAATATAAATAAAGCCATACATTATTCTTCTTGCATTCAAAAAGATTGTAAGTTAAATATAAATGGAAGATATAAGTTTTTCCTCTTGTACTTTTAAAGACGGAGTTGCACTGCCCACCTTCTGAGGCCAGGGTCCCGGAAGGTAAAGGAAAGCAGCTGCTTTAGCCCTATGCCACTGCTTGACTTGCACTCTTAGCCCTTACAGTTGATTCTTCTTACAGTAGTCACAGAAACCTTTGACAATACAAATCACAGCACGTGTCTCTTTCAGGGTACCTTGATATATTATAAATCCATGCAATTGGCTTGACATTCTGTGGTGGATTTTGTTTTCAGCATTTGGATTTTTGTTTTACGAATTTGTAAACCTTATTTTGAGGGCTAGGGAGATAGCTCAGTAGGTAAAGTACTTTCCATACAAGCATGAGTCTGGAATCCCAGGACCCACAAGAAAATCCCAAGCATTGTGGCACACAGCTATAACCTCAGAGCTGGGTGAGTGGAGTCAGGATACCTGAAACTCACTGGCCAGGCAGCCTAGCAAAATCAGGGAGCTCTCTAGGTTCAGTAAGAGACTCTCTCAAAACAAATGAGGTAGAGAGTAACTGAAGAAGATAGCCAATACTCAATTCCACATGCATACATGCACATGTGCATGCAGTCTAACACACTCACACCCACATACACACACACACACACACACACACACACAGTTTTTTTGCGAAAGGTGGCAATAGTCTACACCAGGCTACCAAAAACACTCTCACCTTAAAAATGATTAAAAGGAAATTCAAGTGTGTGAAGGTTCCCTATCACTCTCAGAATAAAAGTCCCAAGTCTACAAGCAGTAGACGATGCAGTCAGTGACCTGACTCTTGGCTACCTTTCCTGTCCCCTCTACCAACCTCCCCTTCCAAGAATCACCACCTTGCCCCTTGGCTTCCTGAATGCACTTTCGCCTCAGGGCCTCTGTCTGCCCTTGTTCCGCCCTATGCCTGGAACATTCCTGCACCTTCATATAATTCTTCATTCAGCCTCTGGCTCAGAGTATACCCACTCTCTTTAGCCTCTGTAAGAAGTCAGTAAAGGGTGACACAGGGACACACACTGTTACTTTAGCATGTGAGAAGTAGAGGCAGGAGGATGCAGAGTTCAAAGCCAGCCTGAACCACAACAGAAGCCTTATCTGTAAATGAAATGGAAACAAGGTGGCTGCAGCATGCTCCCTTACCCACAGCGCTGCTTCATGGCTTTGAAATGAGATGACAAGGTGGTGTTAGTGAGTGCTGTTGTCCCTTTCCTCTCTCTGCTAGACCATCAGCTTCAGGCAAGCATCTGTTTTGTTACTGCAATGTCACAGCCCTGAGCATGCTGTCACATGTTCTCTGTAGAACACACTAAATTAATAATAATAATAATAATAATAATAATAATAATAATAATGGTCCCCCAAACCTACTGCATCTTCATTGTCAACAAAGACTGGAGTCCACACAGGAGGAAGACAGCGTGTGTGAATTCTAATCCCTTGCTGCCTTAGGAGGTAAAATGTGCTTGGCCTTTTAAATCTGACCTTCCTCTTGACAATGGACTAAAATGTGTTCCTCTACGATGTATTCCTTCAGTATCAGAGGTCACTTCCATCTCTTCCCCATCTCTCAGGGCCTAAAGAAAGTGAGTTCTAACCATCTGTATCTCACACCTAGGACCCAGGTCTCTTGAGCAATTGCCCCTGGAAAGCATCAACTTATGAAGCCTATTCATAAAGGCTGCCTCTGGACCGGACTAGAGAGCATCCCTGGTAGAGCAGATGCACTGAGCTTCAAGTTCACCTTTAAGATACAGATGGTCCATGAAATATGAGCATGAAGCAGGATCGTGCACTCAGGGATATCTTTTTTTTTTTTAAGAACCTTGTAAATGAGCATTGTACATGCAAATATTCTAAATCCACTTCCTGATCTGCAAAAACGTCATTTCTAATCCACATCTTAAAAGGAGAAGAACTTTGACATGGCTAGAGTTCTACAAAGGTTACTTTGAATCTTTATTTATTTGCAATGTGATTACTAGGCATCTGGGCACATCAAGGTTAGGGTTCTTTCAGGACTTGGATTAAGAATGTGGAAATTTCTCAGGCCAGGACATGGGAAGGATAGAGAATACTTGAAGTGGGCTCATTTTCCCTTTAGGAGCAACCGTCAGCCATTAGCAAAGACCCAGGGAATGAATCACAGGAGAGACAATGCCATGGAGCTTCCCTAATTCCAGAAAGAGAACAACCAGCAACTTGGCAACGCCCATAGCTCAGGCCATAGGTACTGCAGTTAAAAAGGACCAATCCTGAGTTACTGATGGGTTCTGTCTGGAAAATTGCCCAGATTTCTCTCTGATTCTCACTGTATCTTAAGTAGTTTCTCTTTTTCTCCAATAAAGGCTTAGCCAACAGATAGAAAAGAAGACAAAAACTATATTTCTCCATAACATCAAAAAGCATCTGCAATGGCTACTACATACAATAAAGCGCGTCTCCACTAATCCGCATCCCACACTGACCTTGCACACATCCACTGTTCTCTCACCACGGCCTCGCAGGTGCCAGGACCTGAGCCACTTCATTTACACAAAGCATTTATCCATTTTTCAGGGCAAGTCACTATGCATCCTATTTTTAAATTCATTCTTCAAACAGCTTTAAGGCAATGGCCAGCTTGGGTTAGCTGAACTCTTCATAGCCTTGGGTGTCTTTTCAATGGTTGTTCAAAAATAAACAACTGAAATCACATCATCAAAGATACAGGTCCTATGCCAGAACATGGAGATGGGAGAAGTTCTGACTTACTCTCAGAGCCTCTGACCAGGACACTGGACACAAGCTCCATGTGGATGTGCACCCCTGAAATGCACTAAGGGAAGCAAAGAATTGAAATGGACCTTAAAAACTAAAGCAGTGTAAAAGGTTTTGTACTCTTAGAAGGACCATATTCGCTACTGTAAGTTTAACACATGGATTCAGATATGCCATCAAAAGTAATATACTGTGGATCTTAAAGACTCACTCTAAAAGGAGCAGAGACTATGATGTATTGACACATTTTTCATATTGATTTTCTGTTATCATATTTGTTCACATTGGTTTATGTAACGTATGTTGCCAAAATTACTTTTACCTGTTCTTTTTTATTTTTTTGGCAGTGCTTTGTTTGAGCTAAGCAAAAATTCTTGCCACTGAGCTATAACTCCCAGCCTTCTTTTCACCTATATAAGATTTAAAAAAAAAGGTGCCTCAGTGACTTACATATATTTTTGCTCTGGACTGAGCTTCACACAAGCACCATAACCAACTCAAGCTTAAAGGTTCATCCTCCTCCATCTTACCATCTTCCTGCCCATGCCACCAAAAGGCCTCACACCCAGTGCTGACATTTCCATGTTTTTATGTGTGGGAGAAGCAAGCTTTTTCACACACTCAGAATCTTGCATGAATTCTCAAACTACAAGAGGATGGAAAGGAGCCATCCTCTTGTGGTCTTGGTAGCCACACTCAGTTATACTACTTTGGTGTATCCTCAAATCTCCTCTTTTCTTTCCTTTCTCCCCATAGTCACACCCCCTCCCTTGTTGCTTATGTCTCTGTTTGGAAGGTCCTGGCAAATTCCCCAAATGTAAAGGCAGCCCTCTCTAGTTTAGAAGATTCTCCTCCTTGTTGCTGCAATGGAATTGATCACCCAAGACAGCCTTCTATGAGAGAATCTGCTTTGAGAATCTCTATACATGAGTTTTGGAGCCTGATCAAGTGATATTCAAGACAAGGTGTCTGGGTGAAGGTAGTACGAAAGTGTGGAAGGAAGGGGACTGTGTTAAACAGCAGCTTATGTAAAGGGCCTGGGAACCAAGCTTGGAACACTGAATCCAAAGATTCAAAGAAGCTTTCTCTCATCTCCCACAGCCAAACTTAAATGGCTGAGTCTCTCCTGGCTAGAGAGCAAACGTCACTGAGATCAGGAACCACGATTAACTTCTTTACTTTATTCACAAAGCATAGCATAAACTCTCTCTCAATCTATCTCTCTCTCTCTCTCTCTCTCTCTCTCTCTCTCTCTCTCTCTCTCTCCCTCTCTTTCTCTCTGTATGTGAGAGAATAAACATACATACAAAACAAAAGCAGTATAAAAATATTTTAGCTCTTTGTAGGGCTACACCATTGAAAGTTTAACATATGTATTGAGTTATGACTTTAACATATATATATGTTAATTTTGACATATATATGCTGATATATAATCCACAAAAGTCCCAGAAGAGGCCCAACATAATTTTTAGTAGTTTTTATCTCCCATAGCAACGTCTTTTGCTGTAAATAATCTCTTATTTCGGAAGGTCTCTCATTTCCGTTTGCATTAGAGTCCCCTTATTAAGATCCAGGAAAAACAGTTGGACTCCACCCTGAGTGTCTGATTCATTTGAGGACAAATTTCCAGCTGATACTTCAGAAACCACTGCTCCAAAGGGGGAAATGTCTTATTCTAGCTCTACTGCTGCCATATAACAACAGCGTGTCCTTAGAGTCAGGCAGCAGTGACCTTCTTTAAGACTTAGGAGTTCTTGGGGCTAGAAAGATGGTTCAAGTCTGATGAATCAAGTCCAACCTCTGGAACATGTGTAAAAACAGCAGGATGTGGTGGTGTATATCAGTAACTCCAACATTCTGCAATGGGATAGGAGGTGGAGAAGGGAGAACCACCTAGAAGCTGAGAGCCAGCTAGCCTAGAGTACACAGCATAGTTGCTGTGCAAACTGACTTTGGCTCTGATGTTCACATGCGCTTTGGGGCCTGTGCTCACCCACTCTGATGAAACCTAGTATCTGACTATGACTGGTGAACTACAAAGTCCCACTCGAACAGAAGGTGTTACTTTAATTTGTGGTGGGGGCAGCAAAAAGGATCTGAAACATGGGAGGCCAGAGAAGATGGTGGGAGCAGAGTCCCTTGTCACGTGTACAAGTGAGGGCAAGGACTCAGAGCTTCTTCAGGAGGCTTACACTGCAAGTGGGGAACACACTATGAGTTATATTCTGGCTTACTTTGCCCTGCACGGCACGGACAGACCAACTCACAGAAACAGATACATCCTTTGGGGCCATGTTCTACTTTTTAATTCTTTATTCACAAAGCATAGCATAAACTTTAGGAAGTGTCAGGTTCATCATGACTGTGTTTGAAATGTTGGAGGAAAACTGGGTTGGTCATGAAAACAAGGAAACTGTAGATACTGAAATAAGTCTGACTGTTGAAATTTATGAAGCTTTTTCAATGTGCAGTATGGGATTCCATCACATCTGCTTGGAGACACATCTCACTGAGCTTCGCATAAGTCAAAGGATGGTTGTTTAATTCAAAATGTATGAAGTACTCTAATATGTTCTAGTGGGGCTGGGCAACCAGTGAATATCAGACCCCCAACAGTACAAAGTCTCACAATGGTTAGGAGAGGTGCGCTGTTACTCCCCCGAGACTGTAGACTCATTTACACATCTACACATGAAGCACCAATTCGCGGTCACTCTTGGCTACACAGCAAGTTCAAGGCCAACAGTCTCAAAGGAACCCCCCAAAGAGAGGAATAGAGGCTGGGGCAGGGGGAGGGGGAGGATGAAAACAGACAGCACCGTATTCAGCATTCTATATTCTCAAGTTATGAAACAGGAAATGGTGACCTCCTGAACTTGAGGCAGTTTAACTACTACTTTTTAAAAAAATCACCAAGATACTTAACAAAAATATTTTTCTTGTTTTGTTTGTATGTGGTTTGAGTTTACTTTTAAAACTGATGTTTTATCAACTATTTTGGAGATTAGTCTAACAAAATCATGAAACTTAAATATATTTCGGAAATTTAAATTATACTTGGAGAGTTAAATATATTTTGCTGATGGCTGGTTACAATACAGTTACAGACTAGGTATATGATAAATTTGAATTAAAAGTAATTAAAGCATTTATCTTTTTCATTTCACATAATAACTTCACCACCATGTGAAATAATTTCAAATTAATCTGTAAGATGTTTCTTCCATTTACAACCAAGATAATTCTTCTGTAAGTCAAGCTCCTACCATTCACGCTCATATTTAGGTAGAAATTTGACTGTTAAAACATATGAGCTTCATTTAAACTCACCTTTGGTCAATCTTTGGGATTTGCTTTCAAATATAAAGATCATCATAAAGTATTAAAGAACAGGCTCTTAGTACAGCAAAACTTGTAAAGGATAAAATCATTCACCTTTGCCTCTCAGACAGTGACTGGCTCCCTAAAGAGAACATCCATTTCAAAGACTGACAGCCCCAGAGTGTTCATCTAATTGACTATTGCAATGAGTTTATTCTTCTTGACTGGAATCTGGTAGTAAGAAAAGGAACAACTGAGGAGCATCCAGGTCTGAGTAAGGGCTGACCTAAATGATACCCTACTATGTGAGGTGACTGGTGCTTGGGGATCATAGAAAATGGAGGGGACTGGAAAGACAGGACAGGTGAGAGAAGAAGCTGGAGCTGAGATGGCAGACTCCAAACGGCACATCCAGCTGATGACATTGAATGAACTGCCTTGGATATGCTGTACTTTTCTTTACTGCTGACAAAAAACTGAGCAATATCAGCCTGAATTACTATTAGGGTGAGAAGTTAGCTTTCTACTACATATGTTATAAATATAAAAAGATGATATATATTTTTTAAAAAATAGGACAGGATTATCAAAACCACTCAGAGCTGCTTTTCAAAAGCATGTATACTATCGAATGGCTGGAGTCAGCATCCTGAGTCTGTCATGATGGCATTAATTGTCAGTCTCCGAGTACACAAATGCAGAGGGTGGACACGTAGCCTAAGCCCATCCATTTTCATAAGATAGTTTGCTCTAAAATTTAACAAGTCAAAAAATGTAATTCTAATAAACCCCAGAAAGCTAAAATTAAATAATTTACAAGAGATAATAGGGGTCAGATACTTCCTCTGGATGAACTATCTTTCAACAGAGTATGCATGAATTTACCTTAGAGACAAATGTCAAACAAGTGAAGGGTTAAGTCGTCAATAACCTACACAAATCTCTTCCAAAATGATCAACATTATTTACAGAGGTTGGATCTCTCCGTTGTTGAAATCAACCCAACTGTCTATTTTACCTAAGCATAAAAGTCTAAGAAGACACTAACCCCTAAATGAAAGTCTACATTTCTTATTTTTGACCAATCACAACCTAGGACTGATGCTGCTCCCACACCACTGCTGAGGCACAGGAGAAGGTGTCCACAAAACTGTCACCTGCTCTCCTACCTTATCAGCTACTTACCATCACTAAGATGTGGAGTGCCCACTGTCTCTACCACCTCCTCTCTACACCGATACTTACTGGGATGTCCTTCTCGTCCACTCATACGGTGTTTGCTTCCCAAATTTTGGTCTTCCCCACACCTTCAGTCTTTGCCCCCCTGCTTTCTATTTCCTGTACATAGTTATCTTTTCATGGCACAATATTCTGTCCTGATTTTCCCCACCTGAATCAGATGTAAAGTATTTTTAAACTGGGGCATTTTATACTTGCAATTCAATAATACTAAGTATATAATAAATACTACCTGCTATATACTATATAATAAATACTATCCCAAGCACTGGTACAGATGTTTTGTTGTTTGCCTCTTTCATCAGGAAGAGTCTAACACAGGCTCAGATACACTGTTTGCGCTCAATCCAACACTTACTAATTAACAAGTCAGCGATCAACCAAAATCCAATAGTACAAGAGCTTGTTACTGCCATGCCTACCAGATCCACAGACCTTTAAGATGCATTATCTTAAGGATAATGGACTCTTCATCTCTGTCCACAGTAAACAAGCCAGGTCAATTCTTAGACTTCTTCTCTAATTCACTGATAGGAAAAAGAGGCTCTGCTTTGTAACACATACTGGGTTCCACCAGCATTAGTTCTAAAATGCATCAGCCAATTACATGGCTGGAGATGAAAGTGAATGGGAAAGAATTGCTCCATCAGAGAAATCCCAGAGGTAAAGCATCAGGCACACACAGAAACACTGCAGGGCCCAGTATGTTTGGTAAATACGTGTGTGTGTGTGTGTGTGTGTGTGTTGCCATGTGGAGAGGAAAAGTCTTCAACTTATTAGGACCATTAAGGCAGAAGTTCCCAGAGGAGAGGAGATGTCAGGGACAAGGGCATTCCAAAGAGAAGGACCAATATGTGAAAAGGCCCAGATATGATAAGCAGCAGTGACTTCTCATAGCAGAGGTGAAGGGTGAACACATGTGGAGCAATCCTAAGAATGGACAGGCAGATGGTAACAGCCAGACCAAGGGGCCTTAATTACAAACTGACTGTCTTCGGGTCAGAGGCCTCAAACTAGTTTGTGATACCGATACGTTTAGAATGTGGCACAATGTATGACCTTCGTACTTCCCAGAAGCCCGTACTCGGGAAATGTCACTACCATAAGCAGGTTCTCCACCTCCCATCCTGTCCCGACTCCCTGATGCCCCCAACCCCTGCCTGACTGTTTCCTTACATCCTTCCTCCCCCCCCCCTTCCTTTTGAGACATGGCCTAGAAGAGACTAAGCACACAAAGAAATCTATTTGCAAGCCACAGAATTGCAAAAACCAATGGCCCCTTTAAGGGCAACACCAAATTTATCCATCTCAGTGCTTCTACTGTCTCCTCAGTCTACATTTGTCCTCCGTCTGATGCTTCCTAATAGGAATCAAGAAAACTAGATGATGAAGCCATCCATGGAATCTACATTAACACACACAAGACCTCCCCTTCCCCTCAAATCTGCAAACAATTCAGCACAAACACCTGACACCCACATATGCAGAAGCGCCCCCACACAATCTGTCAGACTACAGAGCCCTAACCTCAAAAAGCCTGGATTTCTTCAGTGCTAAACCCACAGCTATAATATTTTCTCTTTATTCTTGTACTGAAAAATGAAGGCATCCTGGGAAGAAAATGTCAATGTAATTTGACTTTGCATTCAGGAGGGAGAAAATGTGCAAGAAATAGTAGCATGTGGCCAATTTGATCCTATAGGCTTGCTCTCTCGAGGTGGTGATTTCGTATCTGCTTCATATTATTCCAATAGTGCTATATTCTCATGAAATGCAAAATCTACATGAAGCTTCCAATCAGGACTTCCCCCATTTCACAGAGATCTAATTTTCACACACTTAGTTTGATTCCCAATGCACCACCAACTAGAAAGCACTAGGGATTTTCCCCCAGACCATGGGCCACACTGGGAAATCCATGAACCGAGCATTTTATATTAGGAGGTCTTTATTGTATGCTAAAAAAGAAACTACTTTAAAGAGCAAAAGCATATAGTGGCTACTGTCTCCATTTACATACTTCTTAGCCCCAGTAAAACCCCCTGACTATGAGTTAAACGAATGACCACTAAGAATAAAGACTGTATTTAACAGGTGAGGTTGTACATACCTATCAGCTGAGTGTTGCAGAAGCTGAGGCATGACCACTACAAGTTCAGGGCAGATTGGGCTATAAAGCAAAGTGAAGTAACCAACAAACAAACAAGCAAGTAATCGTGGCTCCAGCGGTTGCTGGCTGTCACACGACTAATCCCTGGCTGTTGAGATAGGAGTCAAAATGACAAATGTAACTTCAAGCTGCACTTTTACAGTTGGGGTAGCCTCATTCCTTCCCACTTTTACAGTTGCTGTAGCCTCATTCCTTCTCACTTTCATAAGAGCTGTATGAATCCTAGGTCCCTGGAAAGTAGACTTGCTGAGAACCATTTTGAATAACTGGGACAAGCAATTCCTTAAAAACATGATCCTCAGGACAGAGAACATAAGACAATGATGAGTCTATGTGTTGAGCAACTTCTTAGAACAGAGCTAAGAGCCCAGGCTTCTTGTAAAAGAGAGAAAAAAAGAATCTTACACATAATCTTCAGCTACCTTGTATCTTGGACACAAAAGTTCTGTTAAGGACCCAATGAATTTACAAGATAACAGACAAGCAGATGAAAAGGATTCATCTTCAATGACCAGGACCTACAGCATAAAAATCACTCCATCACTCAATCACTTTCCTTCCCTTTCAGTCACATTGCCAGAGTCTCCAGAAAAGGTATCTTGTATGCAAGTACAACAGTAGACACACACATGCATATGTAGGCACATTCCTCTCCAGCAGAAGGCCTAGGTTCTTGCCCAGCTCCAGAGATTACTATGCATTCTTAGGAAAGTTATGTGGTTTGTGAATTAGCTCTCCTCAACTAAATGGAGCTAATTCCTTCATTGGTATCAGTCTCATAGGTCTATTGTGAAGTATAGAGAAATGGTAAGATGTTTTGAGATCAGTGTGAAGGGTCTCTGAATGACAAGTTCTGAGACTGGTGTTTCATTCAGCAGAGATGCTCCTCTCATATCCCAGCTCTTTAACACAGGATGGTTAGAAAAGCAAAGGGTTTGGGCCACACAACATAACCTCGACACTGCATTTATAAATATAGCCCAAAGTCTAAACACTACTCAACTACGGCGTGTAACTCATCAATGTCATATATTTCATTCAGTGAAATGTGTTTCCCTTTTCTAGATGCAGAATCAAACCCTAAAGAGGTGTCTATAATTTTGCCTGATACATCTAGGTATCTATCCTAAGGGGGGAGAGAGAAGGAGAAAGAATAAGAATGAATGTGGGGGAGAGGAACAAAATGTGCACCTGGACAAGTTTAACAATTAATGTCTCTGAAGAGACACCTTGAATGAGTGGCCTAATTCTACCTCTTTCTAATGGCTGACGGTGTTTTACAAATCATGGTGGGATGGGCCATAGGTTGATATTCATTCATCAAGCACCTTCTCTATACTGTATCCCTTAAGATCCTGAGCTGATTTATAGATATTCTGTTCTTTAACCCTCTCAATAGTCCCCAGTGAGACAGTGGCCCCTTTGTTTTTCTAAAAGAGAAATGAAGATGAAGCTATTTACCAACTTACCTAGTATATGAGAGAAAGAATGAAAATTGCAGACCAAACAATCTGATTTTAACTTATGTAACATACATAATCACTACATCACTGTCCCTTTTAACAATTACAATAGGAAAAGAAAATGCATGTTTCTATTCCCTTTGGAGATATGTTCTGATAAAACAAATGTTTCAATGGGAAAGAACACCAGAGCTACTTAGATGTACAAATATAGCAGTGCTTTTAAAGCATGAGGAAGCAAAGGAACATAACCTGCAAAGCCTTCCTGTCCAACAGGTTTGAGGCCTCATGTTTGGTGTACAGAATAGTACTACTGGCTACAGGAGAAAGAGAGGCATGAGTAGGTAGTACGTTTTTCTTACGTGAGACAGCCCATTACCCTTACCAGCATTTTCTCATTTCACTTTCTCCGCTTTCTTCATCATCTTTGTCACCTGAAACAGTTCTAGGAAAACCAAAATGCCACAAGGCCAACGACAAAGCAAGTAGTCATTCTTCATCAGTGTCTGAAATGGCTGTAAACCTTGCCAGCACTGTTTCCCACAGGTTCTCCACAGGGATTGAGGTTTTCTCATTTCTCAGACATGCCTTCTCCTACACCTGGCTCAAGCAAAGAGAGGAACTGAACAGTAGAAGAGTGTTCTGTAGCAGTGTCTTCCCAGGGGGGAACATTTACTCCTGCAGAGACGCTCCTTAAGATAGAAGGCAAATAACCCAAAATAGTTTCAGGAAGACCCTGAAACTGACCAGATTCACTAGGCCCCTCCCTCCCAAGAATAAATAATAAAAACTGATGGGAGTTACTTCAAAAAGCTGCAAAAAGGACTAAAAGCAGACCTCTGCTGCCTAGAACAAAGAAAAACCAGCTGAGCTGCCTGGAAGAAAATGTTTAAGATCAACTGAGGCACCTGGAGAGGATACTCTCCAACTTGTTGAGCTGCCTGCCTGCAGGCTATGCAGTGTGCACCAGGTTCCCAACCATTGTGAGCTGTCACCCATGCTAGATGCAGCTGTCTTTGAGTCCTTTCTGTTCTTGTAAGTAAACCCAAGAAAATTCATTGGTTCAGTACTCTACAGGGAGTAGATGTGTGTGCTGCATCTCCGCAGAAAATGTCTTGTCACGCACCAGAGAGATACGCACTGTGACTGAAGAATAGGGGAAGGCAGAGTGTGCAGGCTTCCAGAGTCTTCAGCACTGCAGATGCTGAAGGATTCCATTGTGAGCAATCTGTATGCAGATGCATCCTAAGCGTACAATACACATAGGACTGCAGTCTGTGAAATGGGGGAAGAAGGTAGTAATGGAAGGAATATAAACTAGCTCAATAACTATATTGATTACATTTGAAATTATATTTTGTATATATCAAGTAAATAAAACAATATTAGAATTATTAATTGGGACAACTGATTGCTTTTTAATTGAAAGTGGTACAAAAATTTAATTACATATGTGGCCCCCATCGTCTTTCTGTTGAAACCCCTTATGGCCATGTTTAACATCTTGGACTTCACTCTATGAGTGGAGGACTGTGAGCTTTTAAATGGAGGCCTGACATGATTAGGATTAAACTTGGAAGACATCACTCGCTGCACAGTAGAGAATGGGCTGAAACAGATGATGGTTTGAGGTGAAGAAAGCAGGGGACCATGGAAGGCTCTACAAGCATCCCAGGGAGAGAAGATAGTGGTTCCAGCATGGATTTTACCATTCACAGCAGCAGAGCTAGAGAAAGTGGGAACATACGAACCGTACTTAGACAGCAGTGAAAGGGAGTGTATCAGGGCTGTCTTCCGGGGCTCTGCCATGTGCAGCATGGACATGCCGCCACTCAGCATTAGATTGCTGATATTTATGGTTTATCGAGCATCCTGAGGTTGAGCAGCCAGTGAGCATGAAGCTCTTCTTCAAGAGCGTGCATCATAGATGCCCTGGGGATGGTGGAATGAGAGCTCACTGCTCCAAAGTGCTTTCTTTCTGAGGAGCTCAGACCAACTACCTACGGATTCTGCTAAGCCAAGAAACACTTTGGAATGCTGCCGGAAATGATGCTAGTAATTGATGCTGAGTCCAGGAAAGAGGCTGAAAGTGCAGCAAATGGGACCCACTGGGCTGGGAGGGCGGAGTCTTTGCTATTAGCACTGTTTCTTAGTTTCCTTCCTAGGGAATTTTAGCACAATAGTGCGGCAGGCGAAAAAGCTTCATAATCACACCCAGGCTTCAAGGACAGTTCAACTCAATGACCACTTAGTGCAGACACCTAAGCTCCTGCACTGGAAAAATCCTGCCTTCCCTGCAAGCCCTCAGTAAAATAGCCCAGATAAAGAACCACTGGACTCCCTAATTTTTTCCATTGAGTTCCAAAAATCCAATGTTTTCCCTCTACTCCAGGCAATACTGATTCCTCAGAGAGGGCACTGGGTGTAAATGAAACTAGTTATCGGGTCTCAGGTGAGGAAAGCACAGGAAATCTCACAAGAAAAGTGAGGTGGGCATTTCAGTGTTAACTGTACAGAGAGTGGAACACCAGCCTGCGGCTGCAGTGACATCGGAGGCCTGCTCCTTCCAGGGCAAGCATTATCATGAATAATTAAAGCCAAGCTCTGCTTATCAAAATAAATGAACAAAGGCTTCTCTGACAGAGCAGTCCCTGCCCCCACCTTTTAAAGGCTGTTCAGGAGACCATTTTCTCAGCTCCATCTCCTCCTTCCACTCTGAGCATCTTCAGAGCCCTCCTTGTCAATTTGGCTAAATTAGCAAGCCTCCCCTCCATATGGACTTGCAGCCGTAAATCACAAATATGACTGTGTGTAAAATTATATAGCATGGGCTCAGTATAATAATAAACGCATTTATATTTTATAACTGCTGTTTTCTCCACATTCAGGCTGCCTCATTGCTTGGGCCCCAGAGGTTCCCAAGTACTCCCCACTGGCCCCCCATATTCAGCCTCTCTTCATGTACAGTCTCCCCCTCTCCCTGCTTGTCACACACAAACTATCTGCCAAATGCCAGCCAGACCTTCTTTGTGCTGTGGCACCAGGCAGGGAATTCCATGGGTCCCCGTCCCTCCATGCAGCCACACTCCCAAGAACAATCAGGTGACTTTTCAAACCATGTCAATGTGGGCCCTTGACCCACAGACCTCAAAATTTCAGTGGTCTGAGACTAAATCACATTTGAAAGGACTCACGTTTGGACAATGTAGTTGTGTATACAAAGATTTAATGCCTTAATAGAGCAAAATCCGCTCAGCTAATTCTAAGTATCGCTTTATTCATCTCACAAAAGAAAAAAAAAAGTTTAACAGTGAGCCCGTGGTAATTGATCCAATAAGCTTTGTCCACATGGCCCTTAGAGGTCTCTCCATGACAGGTGTGAGAAGGGTGCATGCAGGCCTTTCCTTGGCTGAAAAGAAGTCTTTCTAGCCCTTGGCTTTGATCCTTAAACATCTCGGTTTTGGAAGAAGGAGGGACAGCAAGAAAAATCACAGAAACACCTGTGGCAGCAGCAGGGCTGGAACACAAGGACACACGGGTGGACTAGTAAGCACTCTGAATGCTTAGCAGCAAATTCCAAGCAAGCTAACCTCTATTATCGAGTGGAGATGGGGGCAGGGCATGCCAATTACAATGGCTTCTTAAGTATATTTCCTTGTCAGGTAGGATAAAGTGAAAGGAAGAAATAGATTTAGAAACACAATGATTCATGAAAATAAAGGACCACACAAAGGAGAATCCACAGGCACAGTCCTCAGAAGGGTGAGCCCTCAGCAGTAATGTGTGCCATTTACTTTGCTGTCTAAGAATTTGCCCCCATTGGTGTTAGTATTTTTTTTTCTTCAGATCTCTGGAAGACAATGAAGTGCCCACAGTTCTGCTGTTCCTATGCATCCTTTAGACAGGATGCTGGAGAACAGCCATTCTTCTTCACTGTGTGCTGTCTCTAAATACAGAGGAGAGATCACAGCACACACCAGTCAAGTCTAGCCCAAGTTGGTGCTCTTGCCCATTAGTGGACATACAATTCCTGCATTTCCCAAGTCGTCCCCTTATGAAGACATTAAGCTATCCATAACAATCCTCAGAAAATTGGGCGTGGGAGCAGGGTGGAGGTTCACACTAAACAGAATTATTCCTAACTTCATAGTTTTCGTACAAGCAAAAGTAAAAGCAAAGAAACCATTCTTTCAAATACAGCCAGGAAGACTTTGGAAATCAGAATGAAAAACTTATATGAGACCCATACATAGCACCCTTTAATTTCCCTGCAGTAATTTCCCCTTCATTTGAGTTCCCAGCTTTATGACCAAAGATGGTGGCTACTAAGGGGCCAGGGAGGAATTTCTGTTTACACTTCTTGCCATCAATTCTCTGTTAGTAGATATCATTTCAAGAATCTGCACCTTGCATTTGTTTGCATCTTTCAAACAAGCTTGTAGTTGAGAATATCCAACGAGGACTACCGAAGGCAACCCATGGAGAGAATGCATAAGACACTCCATTTTCTCAGCTACCGTGAATCTGTCATCCCATTGGACAAGATGATTCTTCCTATGTTTGTTGGCATGTGTGTGTTACGCAGAATAGAAGCCAGTGAATCATTTATTATCCCTAACACAACCAAATACAGTTGATGTGTGTTGTCAGGGTTCCCCCAAGAAACAACAGGCCCTTGGGGGAAATAGTGTGAGAAACTCTTCTATAGTGACTCTGCTATAGTTAGCAATCTTCTATTGTCCTTTTCATCTGTAAAATGGGTATGAGAATAACTAACTCAAGCAGGTAAGAGTTAAATGAGAGGATGGGTGAGAGAGAGCTTTGTAAGCTATACAGACTGACGTAAGGGACAGTACTGCTTACTTGAGTGATTAAACAATGTAGAAAGGCTAGTCCCAGACTTGGTACCAAATGGCCTTCTCACCCTCAAAGCCAGCCCAAGCCACAGTGTCTCAGCCTCTCCCTTCTTTGGCACATCTGCTCTGGGGAACTGGTTAAATAACCATTGCATCTATAGGTCATCAAGATAAATATTACTGATTCCCAACAGAGGCTAAAACTAAGGTCCAATAACAACTGTGATCCAAAACATGACACTTACTGTGACCCCACGAGGCCAGCTCACTAATGGCAATCTCTCCAAGTGGCAACGGATAAGCTAATCTGCGTGAAAGCCACAGATGTCACGTCCTCCCTACAGTCACATTCACATGTATAAGAGCAATACTGTCGGCAGTATTATGTCCAAACAGCAAGAACAGCGGCACACAATTATAATAGCATATTGTCCATTGTATCTGGGGATAGCATGTCTGACAGTCTTATTTTCTACGCAAGTGAATAAAGCTAAAGGAGCCAATGCATAATTCACATCTCCTCGAAAAATGCACATATAAAATACATGTGCAGTAGACTGCGCCACTTAAGTCCTTTTATCTGAAATAGCACTGTTCTCCCTACAAATTCCAAATACTTCTAGGATATTCCTTATGGTGCTATTGCAGATCTAAACAGGGAATGACGGAAAATGTGCCGAAGCAGCAAATCAAATACAATGCCAAGTCTCCTCAATAAAAGTGATTATTTTCAGGCTGGAAATATATCTCTCTTATTTCTGTACTGTAAGAGTTAATCTTTTTCATAGCAGGGAAATCGGTCTCATAAATCTCTGTGGGCACGCCACATGAGCAGACAAGTATAGAAAGACAATACCACATGGCAGTGCAGAGCCTTGTGCCCTGATCACATAGGCCCACTTCCAGCAAAGTACTGCCCTTCTATATACCAGCCTGGAAGCTCATGTAATTCAAACCTTTGCCTCAGCAAAATCTCAAATTATTACAGGTCAGGAGCCTTCAGCAAAAGCAGTATGGGTGGTGTTCATGAATGTTAATCTAGAAAGCTAAGCATCTAGCAGGTAAGGTGATTTCCTTTCCTCCTAAGGGGGACACAGCGTACGTTCTATGTCTCAACAGAAATTATTTAAAGTATGCAATGTATCTATTTGGTCCATAATGTTAGAGGCCATTAAACAGAAGGGAAAACCTGCATGGTGATCTTAAGTGGATAGGAAATATTTTTCAAGTTGTCTACAGAACTTGGAGAGAAGATGACGAGGCTGTATCAGACAACTAGCTCTCCACCTCAGTTGTGAGGCTGTTCTGTGCATCATGGGATATTCTCTTAACCTCCATTCACCAGATGGTAGTATTGCCACCCTCTACCTCTACCAAGATGACAGATGAAATGCATTCCTCAGACCTTGGCAGACGTCTCCTGAGGGCAAACTCTCCACATCCTTGGCTCAGAACCACTATATTAAGTAACTGATGATCTCACATTTGTGAAAACAGCTGGAACTTTAGGTTTGCTTTCACGAGTAGTGGCCTGTTCAGCCATGGAGAACAGGCCTCAGTTTCTCCTCAGACTGCTGACTTTCATGTTCCTACTAGCCCCTCATTAGCCTTAGTGCTTGAGAGTCAGGAAATATGTATCTGAGCATGTCACTACCCTAGTGAGAAGGTGGCCATGTAGCACACACAATGTCCACCTGAAAGGCAGAGTGGGTTAGAATTCAGCTCTGCTCTCAAGCACAGGGCTGCACCTGCCCCATGCTGGGGGGCACCAGTTCCAATCCCCACAAAGGAATGCTACAAGCTAGCACTGATCCATGGCAGCAAGTACTGATCCAGTTCCTCTTTCCAGATGTCCCAGCTGTCTTACCTGGTGTGATAGGTGTTAGCTTTGTGAAGCATGAGCATAACGAGCCTGTTTTTAAGACTATAGAACTGAAGCAGCTATGTGGTCTACCTCCCTTCTTCAAACCCCAAAACATATCTGATTCAATACCAGCATTTTTATAATTGCTTTAGAATGGAAATGCCCAAAGACAAGAAATCTATTTTCTCAGAGAGTACAAAGGGAACTCAGAAGTGTGTACTGATGGCCACCTGTCACTGGCACTAACCACAATCACCCAAGACTTCAACGACCCCACCTCGAGCTTCCTTGATCAGAAATACAGTGAGGTCAGATTATCATATCCAAGTAATGGACAAAGACAGATAGGGTCAGGCACAACAAGCCCTCAGAACGCCTTTGGGACTTTTCAATTCACACACTGCTTAAGTCAGCTAGGATCAATCTACAATATACATTTTAAAAGTTGTTATTCTGGCAATTTGCTACCAACAATGAATAAACCTTCCAATTACCAACATTCTCTCCATCAGGATATAAAACTTGTCTAACACAAAGGAATGTTTGACTTCTGATAGTTCCATATAAGCAAATGGTCTTTTTAATGTATAATATTTGGGAGTGATTAACAACTGGAACTCTTAGTATAGACAACAGAAATAACACTGTACCTGCTCTGTGGTATCCTCTAAAGGTGAGATCTGTCTCTTGCTCGCTGAATGAAACTAATGGCTAGCTGGTTTTCTGCTGACCTATGAGATAGGCCACAGTCTCGACATCCGCCTAGTAGAATGTGAGTCCACCCACTGATTTTAAAGCCCTGTTAAGCAGAAATGATTTCAGAGCCTGGTCTTAACTTGCAGTGGAAAGGCCTGCATCTCTATCAGGCTCTTCCTGACACACTTCTGAAAGGGCAAAGTGACCTCGATAGGATAGAAAACCAGCAGCAGCCATAAGTGTCAAGTAAGAGTGAGTTGCCTTTGATCACTATTTCTGTGTACCGTCACACGACATGCTCAGAGTTTTTTTCAATAAAACAGCTCCATCCCAGGGGAAAGAGCTGTCTCTTCAAGGGGCCCCAATTTACACAGACTTTCTCAACCATATAAAGTGGATATCCTTGGAGCATGACTTCATATCTGAAGAATCCTCCTCACACTTCCAGTGAGAATTTCAGTAATGATGGAATGGAAACTTCTACTTGAACAGGTGATATCAACTGTAATTATACATTTTACTTAAAAACAAACAAACAAAAAATACCCTTTTGAAGAATCCCAGAATTAGCTTTCAGATTTATTTTGCTTCGTATCTGGTCAGCTGCTGTAAGTGATCAAAGTTGTGTAAAACATTCATTATAATTCTCTGTGGCTGCAACAACATACTGTCCTTAAGCCTAAGATATGCACTGTGTACATCAGAGGAACAAAACCCATAATGCCAAGTCAGCGGGGTCCAGAGGCCTTCCTTTATTACTTGGTAGGGAACAAAACCACCGGGAGAAATCCTATTATGTTTTGGTTCACTTTATTTTGTACTTTGTGTACCATGAATCAACAAGCCTTACAAAGAATCCTGTCCGTTTAAGAAAGTGGGACTACCCCTGAGACGCCCAAGCTGCTGCTTTGTTAGTGATTTGGTAATTTTAATGTTTGTGCAGATTCTCCTGGTGCCTCTATTAAATGCCAGTGTGTAATGTTCTGCCAGTTTTTTTTTTCAATAAGAAGGCCCAATCTATCATTTATATGATTGGTCTTTAAATGCCTTATTTCTTTTAAACTACACTCATAAGGCACACAGAGAAAGGAAAGACTTCAAGAGCCTAATGCGTTTTTCAGAGCTAAAGGGTTTAGTGGAGAAAGCAGGACAAGGGGACGCAGGTGCCAGACATTGTGTAGAATTCGCACTTATGCTCCATTAATTGCCAGCATATCTTCCTCTCCCCTTTCCTCCCCTCCCCCACTAAATCCCTCTGGAAAACAGCAGAGCAGCAGGCCCAGACTGGTACCCAGCAGCAACACCAGGAGCAGAAGTAGCCAATTACCCTCCAGAATACAAAGGGGGAGGGGGGAGAAGAAATGATGCAGTTACCTAGCAACCAGAAGGAGCAGAAACAGCTGTGTAGCAGGCCCAGGCTGGTACCCAGGCAGAAGCAGGATAGCCAATTAGCACACTGTATTTAATGCTGATGTGGTTTCCTAGTAACAAGCTGTACAAGTCTGTGTGTTGAATTCTCTCCCCCACCCCACGTTTTCCTCAATCATGCACAGTATTACTATTTGCCCTAATTACTGTTTCTCCTCTGCTTCAAGCAACCATTATTTTGTCCCCAGAGAAATTGGAAGAACTCAGAAAAAAATCTTCTGTAATGACAGTATTTAGTTTCAAAATCAGTTTAGCTGTAAGCCTTGAAACGCTAAACAACAACAACAAAGAATGAAGAAAAAGAAAAGCCAGCAATTCTCCCTCTGCCTAAATGTCTAAGGGACCTATGAAACCTTTTCTACATGTAAGTGTTTGCATGCAAGTGAAATAAAGGTATTTATAATATGTCCTAGCATTTGCCATGCTCTGCATCTTCAAATAGGTCAGATCCTCTCTGTACTTGAATTTATTCATATTGATTTTCTGATGCTCTCCTGAACACTAGGAACATAAAACGTCTTATTACCTGTATCACTGAAGGGAGATGTATCTTTTGTTGCTCTTTCTAAAATACCAATACTAGTTTCAACAGGCTCATGATCAATTGCGAATTCAATATGAGCAAACATTATTTCCTTCCTACAAGTCGGGTAAAGTGAAGGACGCTGTGTATCCCACTGTAGGAAAGCTTCTGCTTCCATGTTATCTGTTCATACCCAAGCAATGAATCCCACTGAGGTGACACTGAACTCCATGAACATATAAATAAGACAGAAAAACTTTTAATATGACTTTTCTACAGTTATTCTAAAATATATTTCCTGCTATACTTGACGTTGATATTCAGTGGAACGTATACCAGAGTGAACATTTCCTTTACATTCTATTCCTCACCAAACATTGGACAGTTCTACTTTTCTTGGGGTGCCTGTCAGAATTCTAGCATCTCCCCCTTTGACATGACGTAGATTTAAGAACAATGCATAGTCTTTCTTTCAGACTCCCTTGATATGGGAGGGCTACAGAGGACCATGTTAGAAAGAATAGCACACCTAACTAGACAATTCCCCATATGGAGGAGAGATCCACCTTCTTGGATGCAACAAAAAGACTGACATTCTTTATGA
Source organism: Grammomys surdaster (assembly GCF_004785775.1). Classification (NCBI taxonomy): domain Eukaryota; kingdom Metazoa; phylum Chordata; class Mammalia; order Rodentia; family Muridae; genus Grammomys; species Grammomys surdaster. The sequence continues at coordinate 17,534,928 of NW_021604613.1, forward strand.
TCTTTAGCACATCTGGTAAAATAGGTGAACTGTTTTGTTGCAATATACCTAGGAATTTTGTAAGTTTCTGAGAACAGAATACGCCTTTTCCCTGATTTCCATGTATTTAACAACAAAAGAAACCTGAATATCTGTTATGATGCTAAGTGAGTTGTTCATAACATAAAAGAGATCCAAATTATAAACGATCTTAATTTGTGAACATAAACAAAAGAGATCTTACCTGAGTACAGATACAATCTTGGAAGAGAGAAAGGGGAAGACACAGGTCAAAAGAGAAGAGGGCCTTCCAAAGAGGCATGGCCTAGGACAAAACTGTATCTAGGCTCTGTAAGGAATTATCAACGGGTTATTTCTTGATCTTTGTTTACCTGAAGGTTTGAGCCTCATGCATCATAAGCTCCAAAGGCAATAGCACTGAGTGTCTGAGAGCAAGAGTATTGTAAAAATGGAGGATAATACCAGCTTTGCCTTGCCAAATAATGAGGATATTGAAAGCTGCTACTGTTCGATTATTTTAATGGTCATGTCTCCACTAATATTTAGTATGATAATTGTCATGCCAATATATTATATGTACACAAAACTTGAGAGAAGCTAGTCTTAGAAAACAACAGAGAACCCAGAGAGGATGATGAATAATGGGGTTAATTCTAATACATCCATCATGTCTCCCAACTGGCTTAGCAAATCTTGATATTCTATAATCTCCTATAACTCAGAATTTTAAAAATTAAAAGAAGAAATCACCCTGTTGTACTCGGCTACATGTAACTCAGCGATAGGCCTTCTTCACTGCTACTGGATCCTAAGTTAAGGAAGGCTATAAAGAGAACTGGAGAAGGGGACCAAGGGCTTTGCCTCAGGTATCTGGCTAGGGAGTGCAGAAGAAAGGAATTGAGATTTGAGGAAGCTAGACTGCCCAGGGCCTTCAAATATGCTCCCATTAAGAGCTGTCTGGATGGGAAGAGTCAGGTTTTCTATGTATCTAGTCAGCATGGAAGCCTAGAGTCCCAAGCAATTCCATTGGCTCCTCAGAACTCCTCTATATAAAAAGCTGGTTTCCTAGTTATGCACTGTCAAGGCTTCACCTGTAACTTCTACTAGATTCAAACTTACTAAATAGAATAAAACAAACCAGGTCCAGACAAACACTGCATGTCTTCCCTCATATGTGAAACCTAGATTTAAGTATAAATACATATGTGACATGAAAGCAAAGACGTGGGTAGAGGGTGGAAAAGTCTAAAGAAGGAATGGTTGGACAACACAGGTAATCAGGAGAATGAAGCGGTCACTCATGCACAATCTAGTTTACTTACACACACAGATATGCACACATACAGGTACACACTCAAGAGACATGAAAGCAGAAGGCAATATACAGGTATATAAATTGGACAAGTGAGGGGACAGAAAGGGGTGAGGAAAGGGCAGAGGACAACTACTATGAGAAAAGCATGCACGCATGCACACACACACGTACATGCACATACATGTGCACGCACATGCGCGCGCGCACACACACTCTAATATATCCTCCCTCTAAAACAACAACAGCAAAAACCAAACAAACAACTTTTCGCCCAGCTTGGTCAGCTCAGTGCTTGTTCTGCAACCTTGAGGATCTGAGTTCCACCCCAGTACCCACAGAAAAAGCTGGCTGTGGCGGAGTACACTTGCAATGCCAGCACTCAGCTCACAGTGAGAGATACTGTCTCAAACACAAAGTTGAAAGCTTCCTGAGGTTGTCCTTGGGCTGCCACACATGTGTCTACATGCACATGTGCACACACATCCCTGAAAGACAGATTTGTTTCCTAAGGCTCCTTTCATCTGTAAGCTTTTCACTTTCAGGGAAAGGTCCATGTCCAAGTTATTTGTTGTCCTCTAATTGTCTTTAAGGATGCAACTCTTCCCCCCACCCCCATTCAAACAGAATCACCTGATTATTGCCAACTTCAGGAGATCAGGAGACTGATAAAATCTATTGCCAACTGCCTGCAAGGTCCCTTAAGAGCACCTTACTCCTTTAACTTCTACTCCTTACAGAGCGCTACTTCACTTTCCTCAAATCATTGTGGCTGTCCCTATGCTTTCTATAGCAGAAAACGATGCTGCTGCCATCCAGGCTGCACTCCCTCCCATGAGAAGAGGTTCCTAATTCAACACTGTTATGAAATCGCATTTTAGGCTTCTGTTCTGGAAGAGACCCATTCTCAGAGATGAGGGTAAGGAAGAACTAGTAGAGCAATAAAATACTGATTAATTTCATGTTGCTCTCTTTTTGGTTCTTTTATTTTAACATATGTATTTACTGTGTGAACACCAATTATCCATTAAAAGGACATCTGGAATAGGCATCCCACAAAGCCTGTATTTATTACTATAAGTATAATGATAAAATTAATGTGCTTATTGTGTATATGCTGAGTTTAAACCATCCTACCCAACATGTGTTTACATAAATTTATCTTCATCAATGTTTAGAGATTTCATATTACTAGATTATCATGTGGTGAAGTCTAGATTTCTCAGAGTCATAAAATTCTCCATTAGCTGTCTCCTACCACCTCATTTCATACGTCTTCATTTCAGGCTCCTAAGTCTACTAAATGCAGACTACTAAACTCTCCCCCCTGTAAACTCAGCCTTTAACCCCTATTCTGCTTCCTGTCCCAGAATAGAGGCCTAAATGAGTTTCTGCCTCAACACATGGATAAATGTCATTAGCAGCCATGTGTCTTAGCAACTTAAAGGCCCCTTTAATGTCTTCAAATTGTCCCCATTTCAGTTGCTATTGTATAAATTCAAAGGAATCCTATCTACCGCACTGAGGCAGTTGAAAGTGGGCCAATAGGCCCCCTGCAGTTTGATGCTGAGGTATTTAATTTTATCCTGCTGATATGCCTGACCTTGAATTAGGTCTTCTATTTATATAAATTAGTGTATTATAACATTCCTGTCATTTCAAAGCATGAACAGCATCACTAAACATCCCATGCAAAAAAGGAAAAGGGACTTTTTAATCCTGAATCTTCCATGCTGACTCTTCCTATTGATAAAGCCCTTGCCCTCATTCAATGCCCATTCCTCCTAAAGATTCCTCAGAATGGCCCTCCCTGTTCTCTGAGGGCGACTCAGTGGCATGGTGCCTCACTACTATGGGGAATATGACAGACTTGATTCTCAACTTCATGGGATTTAGCACAGTCTCAAGGTGGAAAACTTCTTAGTGTGCCTGTGGAGGGCAGTTCCTAGATGTTTAACTGGTGGGAAGACCCATTTAAACATGGCCAGCACCACTCCATGAGCTGGGAGTGTCAGACTGAAAAGAAAGGAGATAGTATGAATCCCAAAATTCATTTCTCTCTACTGCCTAAGTGCAGTCACAATATGATCAGCCATCTTACCTGCCTGCCTCCATCTTACCTGCCTGCCTCCATCTTACCTGCCTGCCTCCATCTTACCTGCCTACGGCTATCTTGCAGGCATGATGGGCTATCCCCTGAAACTAGGAGCCACAGTCAATTCTTTCCTCCTTCAATTGTCAGGTGTTTAGTCATAGCAACAAGGACAGTAAGTACTGTCAGCACTAATACCCACTTGAGGGATAGCTGAAGAACAAATAGAAGAAGCAAGACAACTGTCACACAGTTTACCTTTCTAGACCTCAGTTTCCCCTGTGTGTGATACTTCTTGTCCTTCTTATTCCACAGGGGTAGTGATTAATACTTATCATGTTAACAAATAAACTTCAATATCTTCAAACAAGTCTCTCCTTAATCCTAAAGATGAAGATGGTAATGACCGTGATGATAGTAGCTAGCCTTGCTATTTAAGGTGGCCCTAACTCTTAACAATTTTTAAAGCCATTTTCCTTATCCAGCTGTATTCAATCTATGTTGCTATCTTCCCTTAAGAATAGATTATGAAGAAAAAAATCTTACTTCCTCCTGTCATTAGAGAACAAAAGTTAAAAACTGAGACCTGAGCGCTGTTTCTTGATCTGAATCCTTGCCCAATCATCTGTGAGCTGTATGATGCTGAGAAAATTGTCTGACCTCTCTGATTATTTCATTTCTTCATATGTAACTCAAGACAGTACCCATGTCATTTAACATGAGAACTGAAAGGATCCGTTTGTAAAGGATGTGTGTAAACAAGGCCCGGCATACAGTGGTACTTTTAAAGTGTCTGTTGAACAAGTAAGTAAACAAATGTCCAAATTTTAAAGAACTTTCACTATGTATAATTATATGTATATTAAAATTACTTTCGTTTACCTCCTAAACATCCATGCTTGTCCCTTTGTTTGAAATATCTATCACCTCTTGACTTCAATTCAAACAGTCCCAAAGCAGACTGAAGTGCTCAAGCCAACTTCACTCTTGTGTTCCCTTAGCGGGAAGGCATCCTGTTACACCCCTCAATGGAAAGCCTATTGCCTCCTGTACGTTAAATTCCTTCCTGTACTCCAATCCCACAGAAAGAATTCTCCAAGGAGCAACCAAGAAAGCGGAGTCCCTTCATATCTCCCCATGAGTGACCCAGAAAGCAATATTTAATTTCTAGTCTCTGTGTTGACTTTGTCTGTACAAGTCACTCTTAACACGATGAACTTGGACATGCTTTTCTGTGAATCTCCAAACAAGAAATGCCATCTTGTGTACACAGACCTCTTCCACCACAGTCATTTCTTCTGAGAAGTGACCAGGGAGAAACGGGAAAAACAGCTTTGTCTCTGTGCATAAGACTGTTCATGTCTTACAGACTGTGTGCTGCTGAAAACGAGCATTCTTGGGGGATTTTCTTAAACACTGGAAGTGAAGGTCCCTGGTATTCAAATACACAGTAATCCAGCTAGCTATAGACAGGAGGGGGAAAACTATGGTCACAGAGAGTCAATAATTGAGAAAGAATATCACATATATCAAAAAGGGGGGCGTCAAAGGCGTACAATGGCATGACTGCCATAAAGCTGAAGAAACTACACGACAACATGTACACATCTCCCTCTTCCAAGATCCTCCTCTGTGTTCCTATCGTCCAGTTCCCTGTCTTACCTTCTTGCCCCTCAATTCTGGATCCCATCTCTAACTTCTCCTCCTTTAGAAAACAGTATTGGGACCCAAGTTCCCAACATGAACATCATCCATTACAAAAAAAACAGTGCCCACCCCACAAAACAAACAAACAAAAACAACAACAACAACAAAAACCCCACACACACCTCATTGTTTGATATGCTTTGGGCCAAAAACTTTACAGAATTCACCATTTTCAAAAACAGCCAAAGAAGAAGAGAAAAAGAAGAGTGAGTGTTTTTCCAGATCACTAAATCTCATCTACATAAAGACCAAATGAATAACATTTTCAACATTCCTCAATGTGCGCAAATCCACATCGCCAACAATGTATTGTCTTTATGTGGAGAAGACAGCGGCTCACACATTTTATTTCATTTTGCAACATAGTTCCATATAATTTTACATAACTTCATAGAACTTTATAAATATATAAACTCTAGAGAACAAGAAGCCAGTTTCTCAAATTTCTCTAGGATCTTTTCCTTAAGACCTTTCTTTTTCTATCCCTAAACACCAGAAAAAAAAAATATTTCCACTGACTTGGAGTGAACCATATCTTTGTATAGTTCGCCTGGATCCATCCATAGTCCATTTTTTAACTTCATTTCAGTGTCTGGCCTGCGCTCTCCCCACTACACTCCTTCTATCAGCAAGCAGACTCTCCCACCCCAGGTCCCACTGCTGTCTACCCATGCCCTTAAGCTTTCTCCAGCCCGTTCCCTTTATATGTAGGCACTTAATCTGATTTTACCCTTCATGCTTTTTTCATTACTTAGTTCATCCACAGCACATAAATTAGCGCCTTTGTTTTCAGTTCCCCATGTGCCCCATTCACACCAATTCCAAATAAATACTTGATTCCCATCCATTTAATCCAAATTAATTCATATTCCCTCTCCCAGCCTCCATCCCTTCTCCTGCCCCACTTCTCATGCATTCTCTTTCTTACCGGACCAACTTCTATTACCCATGCCTGTCTTCTAGGACAGTGCAGATGTAGAAGACTCTTATGGGATGGATAGTGACTGCTTCTCTTGCTATCGTAGGAAAGCCTTGTTCTACATCACTGCCAACTTCCATAGGCTAGAGATTACAAGGTCAGTTTAACTATGGACCCTGGTGTCCATTAGTATCATCCCTCCCCACAGACACATCAGCCACTAGAGGTCAGGAAAGAAAACTCGCTTGACTATGAATGTACTTCTTCCAAATGCTTGGGTGCAGATACGTCAGAAACATTGTGTTTTCTGATCTTGGAATACACACAATGAAGGATCTTGAGCATAAGACTCAGTTAAAACACAAATTACTTTTGTCTCAACATCTTATATACATAGCCTGAAGATAGTATTTTATAACTTTTTAAACTTACCTCCATTTTGACTGTTGTTTGTGTAAAAAGCCAAGGGTGGAACTGTCTACTTGTGGTGTCAAATGAGGATCTCAAAAAAATTTGCAGAGCGTCTGCAGAGATGACTGTTGGTTCAGTGTTTGACACATAAGCATGAGGATTTGAGTTCTCATCTTCAGTAACTACACACACACACACACACACACACACACACACACACACAAATAACAGATGTGATGATTCCTAATGATATTCTGCTATCCTCATAGATGGTGCCTTGTCCTCATCAGAGATCTTCCTACAGCAACAGATTAGAGAGGATGCAGAGACACACAGCTAGTAATTATGAGGAAAGTCTAAATCAGAGGTCTCCATAGGCTCCATTCCCTCAGAGCTCAGGGAAACTGGAGAAAAGGGGGAAGGAAAAATTACAAAAGTCAGAGGGGATGGAGGACACCAAAATCTTACTTCCCATGATTCACTGGGAACATTGCCCACTGAATCAACTAAGCAGAGTCTCACAGGGACTGAAGGGGCAAGCAGGAGTCCTGTGTGGATCTGCACCAGGTCCTCTGCATATAAATTATTGCTGTCATAGCTTAATAAGTGTTTTTGTGGGACTTCTACAGTAGGAGTCAGTGTATCTCTGATTCTTTTGCCTGCTCTTGAGATTCTTTTCCTCCTACTGGATTGCCTTGTACAATTTGGAGGCTTTTGACATGTCTTATTGTATCTTGTTTTGTTGGGTTTAGTTGTTGCCTCCAAGGAGTCTACTCCTCCCTGAGGGAAAATGGAGTGGGGAGCAGATCTGGGGAAAGGAGAGGTGGAAGGAGCGTTGGGAGGAGTGGAAGGAGGGGAAACTTTGGTTGGGATGTACTGTATGAGAGAAGAATCTACTTTCTATAATAAGTGAAAAAATAAATAAGTAAGTAGGTAAATAAGTAAATAAATGAATGAGTACATTAATGGATGATGGATGGACAAATAAATGAATGGATGGATGGATGAATAAGTGAGTGAATGGATGGAGAAAGAAAGGAAGAAAAAAGAAAGAAAGAAAGAAAGAAAGAAAGAAAGAAAGAAAGAAAGAAAGA
>NW_021604613.1:17542472-17635531 GCF_004785775.1 Grammomys surdaster
AGAAAGAAAGAAAGAAAGAAAGAAAGAAAGAAAGAAAGAAAGAAAGAGAGAGATGCCAAGTATGGCAGAGTATGCCTATAATCCCGGAGCTGGAGAAGTGGAGACAGGAGGATCCCAAGCATTCCCTGGCCAGAAAGCCTAGCCAATCAGTGAGCTTCGTGTTCAGTATGAGACCATTTCTCAAAAGCTAAGATGGAAAAGAGATTAAGGGAGGCACTGAATATTGACTTCTGGCATCCATATGTGTGTGTACATAACCACATCTCCCACAAATATACATACAAACACACTAAAAAAGAGAGTTTGGAACACTTTGGGTTTGTGGTTAAGGATACTCAAACTGTCTCTAGCTCTAGCTACTGTCTCATTTCTAGATCTCTAGTTTGCATAAAGGAGTTTCACTCGGTTATCGCTAACCAGTGTCAACGTCAAGAGTAATAACCCAAACCACCACAGCAGAAATAAAAACAAAGCAACTCCACTACTACTATTAATGAGCTATTATGACCTGCCAAGAGAACTGCTTATTCAACCTTGGAAACTATCTGTTATATGGACACAATTATCTTTATAGATGAGGAGACTGAAGCTCGGAGGAACTAATTTATATGAGTCATAAGTCTAGGAGAGACAGAACACAAACCCAAGTGGACTTGACTATAGCACCTGGTTCTTAACTGTTCTTCAATACTGCTTTTCTCATAATACACATTGACGGAGCCAGTTGGCAAATCCTGTTTAGAGGGATCTTGGCACTTCCATCCATCACAAAGCAAGCAGTTGCTGAGGCTGTGCATAACAAGCTCCATCTTGGTACTCACACTCAGTACCCAGTTTCAAAGAACAAACCCTCAAATAACATGTCAGTCACCACAGTTACCATCTGGACATCTCTGTTGGGATAACAGGTAGAAAGAAGAAAATGCTCTGGATTTTTGCCCACCACTCCCCAAATCACTGCTCCTCAGAATTGCCAAGCTCCTACACAAGAGGGAACCTGTTTAGTGTCAAAGATTTGGAAAGGTATCTATCTACTGCCATGCATGTCACAACCCAGCACATCTCAACATTCTTGGTTAATTTTGCTTTCTCTGGTCTCCTTGGGGCACAGGAGGAGTGAGTTGTGTATTGTGGCCTGAAGGTACTGCAGCATCTTGTTATTACTTTCTTCTCTGACTTGACAAAGAAATAAAGAAAAATTAAAAGTTCAGAACAGTACCAAGAGAGGGAAAGGGCAGACAACACAAGGAAGCATTGACTTTGGTGTGTGAAACTGAAGAGCTTGATCTCAGATTCAGACATGAGTCTGAAGTTGGGCCATGAAATGCAAAAGCTGTGCTAGGGAGGCCATTGCCCAAACCTGGCAAGAGCCACATAGCGTTTGCAGCTTAGTCCTAGGGGTGTGTGCCTAAGTCAGGACATAGGAAGCAACTCGAGTCCTCTCCATTGCACCAGAGCACCACCGATGGTTAAACCCGTGGCTTCTACTCAGATAGGATTCATTTTCCATCAGAAAACTTTTCACAGTCTTACAAAGACATCGCAGGGTCTCCTAAAACAACAGAGCTGAAAGAGGCCTTCAGGGCCATACTATTTGACAAATGTGGAGAACAAGACTCAAACAACAGAGAGTCACAGAGTTAGTCAGTGGCAGAGCTAGAAACAGAACCCAGGTTGTCTGACTTTCTAACCAAGACAACTTGGTGACACAGAGTACAACACCTTCTACCACCATGCCACTATGCCCCCATGCCCCACCCCAACCCCGGGATGGATGGGTTGGTTGTGTTTTTAGGCAGGATCTCACTATGTAGCCCTGACTGACTGGCACTCACTGAAGTAAGAAACTGGGCTAAAACTCATAGAGATACAGCTACTTGTTTCTGCCTTCCAAGTCCTGGAACTGAAAGGCCTACATTATCATATCTGACTCCAGGTACTTCTCATAGGCCATCACCCACTTACCCTGAGAACATTTGTTCTCTCTAATACCACTAGGGAGTCTCCCTAAGCAGTATACAAGAACCATACAAGTGATACACTGTTATTGACTCACTTAAAAACCACCAATCCCAGTAATTGCTCCTAGTGGCACTTTAGCCGACCAAGAAGAAACATCACCCCAAGCTCCAACCCCAGAACTGAAAACAAAGATAGTCTCAAGGAAAATGGCAATTTCCTTCTTTGTTGTGTGAACCCCTCACTTCCAAACAGTCCCATTGCCCCAAAGACCAGTATGATTCCTTGGAATCAGCACAGAAATTCTGAGTGAAATATACAGTCCCCCAGCCCTCCTCCAGCCATCCTTCTTCCCCCACACACATAGACCAATGTAATCACTTTAGCAACTTCTCGGTAACAAGCTCATTAAAAAGCAATTCTGCCATCTCCCCATAAAGCACGCGCCAGAGAACAATGCAAAAGAGGAGACGTCAATTAATTATAGAATGATCACATCTAATGAACTCTGAAACCCTCCTGCTGCTGGTGACTTTGATAAAAAAATCAGGGATGGTGGGAAAAGAATGAATAGGGACAGCCTGGCTGGCTACCTTGTTCAACTGTGAATGCTTTGAAATGTATCCCTTCAACTTCTAATGTTGATCAAACCTACAGAGAGACACACTCACAAAACAATAGCAAATGCCAGTGTGGAAGGACTGGGCAATATCGTATGTCTGTGAGTCCCCCACCGCACCCCCCTTCCATCAGACTCAGGACTGCCTGGTTCTCTGCTGGGGTTGGCATTGCCTCTAAAACTAGCTCTCTCCTTAGTCAGGCAGTGACAAATCCATGCCCTGTGCTGGAACTTCCTAAGATCTTAGGGTCGGAAGTGAGTCATGCCACTTCCCTCCTGCCTCTCTGTATCCTCCTAGTGAGCATGACGATAATTTCTTATAAGAGAAGCCCATCCTACCACAAGGGGAACACCCAAAAGAGGAAGAAACGACCTGCGGCCAACTTGTACCACTACCTGTGTGAGTCCTCTGGTGGGCCTTTAAGTGGGAGCTTTTTGTATAAACTTTCCGGCACCCGTTAAACTGACAGCGATGGACCCTCTTCTTGTTTTCAGGGCATGTGTCAGCCCCTCCCCCTCCTTGCTCACTGTCGCTCTGTCCACTCTTAACTGCTCCAGCTGGTGTCACGGCTGCTGCCGCTGCCACCCCTCCCACCTTCACTGAGCTGAGGGAAGCCTTCTTGGCCACCAGTTTCAACGTCACTGTGCCATCCACGGCTGAGAGAGTCTGTGAGGTTTTGACCAGATGGCGGCTGAGCTCAGGGGATGAGGGGGGCGTTAATGAGGTCACTGCGTTGAGCTGGGCCTGGTTGACGGCTGTGTAGCTGTCTAGAGAAGAGCTGGTTGGCTGGAGGCTGAGGCAGGTCTCAGATAGCAACTTGTCCCGAGAGAGCAAAATGTCCACTGCAGAGTTCTTCTCGCAGATGGTGGCTTCCACTGGGAGCAGCAGGGGGTCTAGGCGCCGGAAGCTCTCCTCAATGCACGGGGGAGGAGAAGCGTGGAGGAAGCAGTCCAAGTCCTCACCAAAGGTCTCCGAGATCCGCCGGGGTTCTGTCTGGAGGTAGCGTTCCAACTCAAGGCATGTCTGTGGAGGAAGGAAGGAGAGAAGTAACCACCAGAGGTAAAGGACACCAGAACGCCATGCATGTATTGACAGGCAAATCGGGAAGGACAGAAAAGGTGTTCATGGCTAGTGTCTGAAACGCTCTTCTTGCCTATGGGCCTGATGCTTTGGTATTTACTCTTTGAGTATTTCTGAAGAGTTCAGCAGGGCCACATGGAATGACTTTAACCATTGTTTTAGAGAGAGCCTCAGCGCCCCAGAAGGACTACCTTACACTTGCAAAATCCATAGAACCCCAACATGTAAATCATGATCTCTTTCCACCCTTATCAATTTTGTAGGTAAGACACTCCAAACATTCCTAGGACTTTCCATGGAGGAAGATGCAAATAGAAGAAAAAACTGTTCATGGTCCCGTTTCAATGTTCAAAACAGACTTGAGTAAGTCACAAAACTAAGTCAACTTTACAAATTGATCTGCCCAGAAAACCATAGCCAATCACAGAAGAAACTTGTGAAGCCATCAGCCAAGAGCCAACCCTGCCTTGGGTTGGGCCTGGATTCCGTGACCACGAGAATAGATATCATTCTACAGAATGCCTATTATAAAATCCTGAGACAGAAAACAAAACCCTTATTATCCATATAGTACATTATAACAAATGCAGTTGCTCTCCACTGTGGGGCAAGGGGTATGGATCTCATTGTGACTGCTTAGCATCTCTGACTATCCAGTCAAAGTAAGTTCAAAGACAGCAACTAAGACCTATGAAAGAGACCGGGTGTGGTGGTGCACACTTTTAATCCCAGTACTCAGGAGTCAGAGCAGGCAGATCTCTGAGTCTCTGGCCAGCCCGATCCAAAAGAGTAAAAGAGCTATGAAAGCCGAGCTAAAGATCACAAAGCGCAGCTTTAAACTTTTTACCTGGTAAACAGAGAGGAACCAAAAAAGTTTAGTTTTAGCAAAAAAATCTTCGACCAAGGTGCTACATCCTTGAAAGACGATAAGGACCTGGTCAAAAGTAAGTTTGTATTTCAAAGTTCTCTATTTTGCTACTCCAGACTCTTACGTAAAATGGCATGGCTAACTTGCACAATCACCTCACTTCCACCCTCTTCTAAAGGCTTCAAAAAAAGAAATGCTAATGGCAATTCAAAATACCACCAGCTCCAGACTTACTGCCTCCACGATGCTTCAAATCAGCCAGTGTTCTGGCTATAGGAAGTTACTCTGTTCAGAACATATTCTGATGATATATCAAGTCATGTTGTGTCTGTCAAGAATTTTATTCTGGTAACACTTAAGCCGGCCAGTTTTTAGTTAGACTTCAGGTAAGCCTTTGCATTTCTGAATAAGAACCAGATTCATAGCAAAAAATCAGCTTTGGGCTTCACTGCCGGTGTGTACTGGCAGGAGCTAAGGAATGGTTTCCCTAGTCACTCAATATTCACATTACAAGTGTTCATACAACTACCATGCCTGAAGCAAGGCTCAGGGATTTATATGATAAAGATGTGATCATACATCCACGTAATGTAGGCGCAGAGCAAACAGTCATAAGCTGAAAGTGACCTGAATTTACAAAGTGGGGTGAGTGCAAATGCACTCGTAAGGAACTCCCCACTGTCTAATGTGGCGGTGCTCACCAAGGATGGATTACTTGAAAACGAAGTTCTGATGCTTTGCTTGCTGACTAAATAAATATCTGGCTTGGTTCTTCCAGGTCTTTTATATTACAAACAAATAACCCAATACTGCCACCTTCTCGGGTCTAGAATTTGCAATAATACCCTTGCTGGACCCCTTTCTGAGTCCTCTGCCGGAACATGGCCCCTTTTGTTCTTCATCTAATTGCTGTGAATTTTATCACCTTCTTTCCACTGTGGAAGCCCTCAGTCAGCACCCTAGTAGATTCACTTCTGTGTTATAAAATTCTAATCTTGAAGCTATTAAGCTCCACCCTCCCCTCTTGAACTGTTTCCCACCAAGTACAGTGCCTGGCACCCAACAGGTCCTTGGTATTTATCAAGGATGCGATTACTGTGCACTACTGCTGTGGTCATTATTTCTCCTCCACTTGTCAAAAGTCAGTTACTCCAGTAACTGCCCCACCTTCAACACCTAGTGAAGATTAGAAAAATAAAACAAAAACCTAAAACATCACTGCGTAGTTAGCTCTCTTCCTCTGGTGTATGTGTCATCAAAATCAATTTGCTTCTCTTATCTCTCCATCACCTTCATGTTTTTTCTGTTCTGCTTACTATTTCATAGCTGGTTCAGTAGAGGAATACATCATTGCTGGGAGCAAGTAAAAGGTATGTTAGTGTCCAGATGTTTGGAGATTTTTCTAGATATCTGTTACGATATCCTGGTTGTATTTCTTTGTGATCAAATGACAGACTTTATAGGTTTACTGAGGTTTCCACTACAGTGCAGAGTATGGCCCATCATGCTGAGGCAGGCAGTTTTAGAAACAACCACTAAAACACGGCTCTGAATATACAATCAGAGTCAAGAATGTTTCTTGCCCTTTTGCCCAAAGAGGAGAACCAGAGCTTTGAGAGGCAGATATGCTCCAGGTACAAGTCAGCTGAGTCAGGGGTTACTGAACATCCTTGGGGTAGTTCTGTCTCCTGTGCAAGGATTAATGTGACACACCTAGCTGCTGTTACCTGTAGATGGAGCTTTACTATATACCCTGTCTATTTATACAGTTTCAATTCAAAGATGTGAAATAAATGGATTGGTATGAGTCTCAGAACCCTTCACACTGTACGTTCTGAGAAGCTGGAATATTTTAAACACATTCAGATACTATTATAGAAGGATTTAAAAAACAATAGCCTTCTCAGTACTCTGATCTTTGCCTCCCAGGAGTCTCTGCACTAGGAACAAGGAAATAGCGCAGCTTCTAGAATCTGGGCTGCTTCAGAAACGCTGTAATTTGTAGAATATCTTTCATGACTGTCAATCAGGAGGTGCAGAAAATCTCACAATCACTATGAGGGATTTTTTTTTTTTTGTCTTAAGAAAACTAGTCCCTGTAATCTTCATTTCCCTGTAATCTCCATTAAAAAATAATAATAAATAAATAGCTTAGACAAAAGACACAGTTTAACTAGGATGAGGAGTTTAAAGAATTTCCTGTCAAGAATATAGAAACTAAAATGCTACAGGTAAAAAGAATGTTATAATGAGATTATATCCAAGACAAAGAGTTCACTTGCAATATCATTTGTAGATCTCTGTAAGACTGCTTGGGCCTGCTTTACCCAAGGCCTTCAATGTTTAATTTGAAATTAGGTGCTATTATGTGTTCATAGGTTTTAGTATTATTAATTCTATATACCTATACAGGTATATACAAGAAGAAATGTGTTTATATTATGTATAAGTATACATACAGGTATCACCTAAGTCTGTCTACTAAAGGAGCTTAAAGGTAAAGATACTAGCCTTGGTACAGAAGCCTTGGTTCCTAAATATGATTATCCATCAAAGGGAGGCAGAACTCACTGGAAAACTACTTGTTCCATGGACTGGGGCAAAAACTAGTAAACTAAATCTAGAAGACCCTATGGTCTCAGAAACTAAGGAAATGTAAGAAATGGCTCTGAAAGGAAACAGGGTGCACCAAAGACTTTGTGCTGTTAAAGGGATCTTTGTGGGCAAATCAGGACACTGAAGGAAATTTTGTTAATGAAAATGAATTGTAACCCATCAAATAAAACAAAACCCCATGCTACCATAAATAAATGTTTAAATAGAGCAAAAAGAACAGTTTTTCCTTGTATAAAATTACAATTTATATGGAAAAAGGTTGATAAGATTTTTAAAAATAATCATGAGACCAACAACAAAGCAATAATGATACAATTAAGACTCATCAATGTAACCTCAAGTCAAGAGACAAAAATATAAGAAACAAAGATTTTTGTCCTCTCAAAGGATAAATGCCCCAACCAGATGTTAAATCTGAAGACAAAAATGGTAACTTCACAGTGGGGAAAGATAGCGGATACCACACGAACCACGTAACCATAGTTAATACACCAAAGACAACTCATATTGGCAACGTGCACCCTCTGTATGACGTGTTCAAGGAGGTACTGCATTATTCTGTGGCATTCCTGCCTAAGATGCATCAACTCAATCTAATCACGAGAAAACATCAGACAAGGCCAAATAGAATCCATTACACAAAACAACTGGCTGGTTACAAATGTCAAGGTCATAAACTATAAAGAGAGGCTGAGAAGCTGTCACAGACTAGAAGAGATAATGTGACATTTAAATACAATGGCTCTGAGACCAGTAAAATATTCAGAAAACAATGCAATTCAAATAAAGTATATAAACTAGCTAATGGTATTTTTTCCCAATGATAATTTTCTGGTGATGATAATTCTATAGGCAGATACATTCATGGGAAGGGAAGAATGAAACAGAGCAAGCATCAGCAAGCTAGTAATGTCTCTAGGCTATAAATTTGAATAGAGTTCACATGTTTCTCTCTATTCCAGTGACACTCCAGCCACCAAACTCCAAGTCTGGGTCAGCAGGTGTCAGTTTAATGACACAAATTATGCCTGTCTGCTATCTCACCTTGCTGATAGAGGCTTCTCCTGGCTGACCTAGCCACACAACTTAAGGCTGATCCATTGCATCAGCCTGGCTCCTGAACAAACCACTCCTTTCAGCAAAGGGAAAGAATCTTCCCTAGTGCTAAACGGTTCTCTTCTATATTTATGAGTCACAGATGAGCTCCATGGAGACTGTGATATCCCAACTCTGAAACGCATGGCTTCTCTGCCTAGTCTCCTAGTAAATATTATCTGAAGCTGCCTCTGAGGCTATCACCATAAAAGCCCCTCTAATAACTCGCTTCATGCTTTCACAGCCCTTCTGCTTGTTGAAACAAGCTTGTTAAAGGTAATAATCCAAGACCTGGCTTTAGAAAGAGAAAGAAAGTGCGCTGGTGAACTGGCTCCATGGGTGATGGTGTTGGCAACCATTCCAGATGATCTGAGTTTGGAATTTAATTCCTAGAACCTATGTTGTGGAAAGAGTGTCACACACACACACACACCCTAAATGATAAAAAAGTATTTTAAAAAGAAAAGACTTCAAACCTATTACTGCCATACCTTCTGCTTCTATGACAAGTTCCAGAAGCCAAAGTTGAAGGTGATCAGCAAAATTCCAGTCTTATAGCATATAAGTCCATCAAAATTCCCCTCCCACTGACAGTAAACAGTCACTGTCCTGGGTTCAAGAGAAATGTAACATACTTGGTGATATGATGCCAAAGTCATCAAATGGCTTTTATTGAATTCATGCCTACTGCATCATAAACTATCTCCAAACCAACCATTGCAGAGGGCAAACTGTTACCATCTCCCTTCAACACCTCCCCCCAAAGGGTTTCTCTCAATCATTTTTCTTCTTGACTTTCCTCAAGTCTATACACTTGAAGCAATCTTTGACCCACCCCACTACTAATCATTCTTCACTCATATTTCAGCATGGTGCCGATCTCCCACAGGAAGGCTGGTCTACAAAACACAGTACTGAGAAAATGGACTGATCGCCAAATGTTGAAAGACACTCCTCCCCAAGCCTGGGCAATGAAACACGTCTGCTTAATGCATCTAAGTGCAGACACTGGTGGGATGTGTGGATGCCAAAGATTATGATCTTAAAAGCACGAAGTGCAGACTCTAGCCTAGGCTCCTGGGGTCCACCCCCAACCCCCCAGAAACCTTTTAGGACATAAAAAGTTTTAATTTTTATTCTGTGTCTCAGTTTGAAAGTGAGATGAAGGCATAGGTAAAATATTTTTGCTACACTCAATAACTGTGACATGACAAGTAGCCTGAAGTCTTTTGATCTATGTGTATTCAAGATGGCAAGTTAAAAAAAAAGGAAAAATTGCATTTTGCTAATGATTATTTTCCTGGAATAATGCAAAGTCAAAGAAATAAAAGGCCAGCAGTCAATACCTAATTTGCTAATCAATCCATGGTCATTTGTGGTTCTTTTGCCAGTTGTCCTTTCTCACAATAATCCCACTTCCCTCACCTAAAGGGGTCAAGAGTTAAGGCTACACAGGGATAATGCAGTTTTAAGAAAAATATATAGCTGCAGACACATGGAGAAACCCAGCCTCCCACTTCTTGAAACACGCAGAGTCGTGCTTCCTCTGAGATCAGACCTTGACCTGGTGTTGCTCTTAATGATGGCAATGGTCATCGATGACGATGCTTCTGGCAAGGAAGGGGTAAACTTTTGTTCCAAGCAAGAATGTTCACCCAGGTAATTACACACAGGTGAACTGCACTTGGCTGCCCATGGGAACCTCTTCCTGCCAATTATTATATGCGGTTTTGCCACGTGCTATTAACCACAGTGCCACAGTCTCTAAAGAGTCTCATAGAGAGAAAGAAGGGAACAACCTTTTGCTTTCACCTGGGAGGGCCCTAAAATTCACTTTTTGTGTGTGTGCTTTGAAATCTTCAGTCACATCCCAGAATGGAAATCCAGCATGATACCAAACAAGCTACTGACAGGAAAGGAAATCAGGTTCCTTTTCTGCAGAAAAGGAACATTTTCTAAAACATTTTCCCAGAGTCTTTGTGGATGTGCTTATACTTAGATATTTTTTTTTTTATCAAAAAAGACTTCATCCAACTCCTAAAATCAACCAAAAGATTCATAAAGATTGATATGGGTGGGAACTTCATGGGTTTTCTCTCTTCAAAGGATAGGATCAAAGATGCTGACATATTTCCACTCTTTTGAAATTAGGTCAGAGTTGAAAGATGGGAAAGAACCAGTGAGATTTGGTACCATTTTTTTCTGTGGCTGGATGAGAAGACCCACCACTGATGAATCCAGGAAACCTGTGTGAGAACCTCAATTTCCAACACTAGAACTCTGTTGCCTCAATATTTTAAAATGGGTTGAAGAAGAGCAGTAACATTGAACATCCTTCAGGCAGAATGAGCAAATGAACCAGTGTACAATATACCTCCTACTGCTTAGAAAGTCAGTCCCAAGACAATTTTTTACCATTTCTTGATTTTTATCACCAGCACATTAGCATAGAAATCTGGAAAATAATGGATTCTGTCTAAAAAACAAAAAACAAACAAAAAGACAAAAAAAAAACTACACACACTAGAATAAGCAAGAACACAGTGTAAGTAGAAATCTCTTACTGTGCGTTTTAGCTACCAGGTTTAAAAAAGAAAAACCCACATCAACAGCACACCCCATAGGTACAATAGTATTACATATTGCTGTCAGAACTGCTGAACTCCACAAAACAACTGGGGTACCATAGCCAATGAAATTCCTCCTGACTCTTTCTCAGATCTACTGGTTGCCAGAGCTGAAACCAAATTAAACATTTCCCTCTAGCGATCTGTAAATTCTGAGAGACAATGCTGTGAAAATTAATTCTAAACAAACACGAAAGTTAGGAAATTTATATCAAAACCTCTTTAGTGCTTCTCCTCCCCCAAATCATTTCCAACATACAAAGAAAATATTTGTTGGAATATTTTTCCTTGGGGAAGCCAGGAAGGAAGGAGATGAGATTAAAGGCCTGGGAAGAGGACGGTGTCTTTGAAATTACTTCCCTTGGGTACACGACGTACAGCATCCTCAAATACCCCTTTGATCTTCCAAGGGATTTTTAGTTGCAACACATGAAGTGAATCCTACAAACCACTCTGTTCCAAATTTGACACTAAAGTCGCATAATCCAGGCAAACCTGGGCTTTGGGTTCTTGAAGGAAGACTCTAGGTTTCCTTCCGTCTCCAACTAGGAATGCCTTATCCTGGCTTTTACCATCAGTTTTCAAGTTAATAGTGTCCAGTGGGAGCCAGATGGACCAAGCACCGACAGACAAAACTCAGTTCTTCATTGGTTTTCTGGGTGCTACCTCCCCAAAACATAGCAGTTTGAAGTCCATGGGTCTCCAGTTAGCCCTCAGAAAGGTTCCTCACTGCTTCTCAGCCAATGAACAAAAATTAAGTTCCAACTTCAGAGTGATTAAGATACTACTGCACACGAACACCTAGACATATAGATGACTCCTTGTCTCCTCCAGCCATCTCTTCCAACCAAGCCGCCATTCAGGATCAAAGAGGCGGAAACACTATTACTATTTGCTACTTAAGGACCCTTAAACCAGGTTTCAGTAGATGTTCCAATTTTAGACATTATTTCATTCTCATAAACTTAATAATAAACTTCATGCCTTAAGAGCCAAAGAAAATTACTCTACACACTGTTGTCAAGAGCAATGGTCTAGATCTTAAAAATTAAACAAGACAACCCCCTACAGCAGTGGTTCTCAATGTTCCTAATGCTATAACCCTTTAATACAGTGTCTCGAGTTGTGGTGATCCTAACCATAAAATTATTCTGTTCCTACTTCATAACTGTAATTTTGCTACTGTTATGAACTGTAATGTAAAAATCTGACATGCAGGATTTCTGATATGCTACCCCAAAGGAGTCTCAAGTTGACAATCCTAAAGGAAAAGTCTATTACAGCTGGTGACAATTCCTGTTCCTGTTCGGGAAGGAGGGCTTCTCACAGAGCCCATGGACCTGGGGAAAGACCTCTTTTCTGCAGGATGATGTCCCAAGAACAACAACGAGCCTGACGGGTTTTCAGCTTCACCATTAATTTTCCATAAAGAGCAGTTTTCTTGACGAGCGCTTGTGTCAGGCAGGGCCTGATGCTTCAGAAACCTGTAATTATTCTTGGCTCCCCACCCCCCACAGCCTCTGCACCTGTGTCAGTTCAAGGCACCAGCTGGCCACGTCTTGCCTCCTGCCTCTTAAAAGAGGGGAGGGAGGGGGGCATCATTGAAAACCCAAACTCATGCTACTCACTTCCTCCAAAATGCAAAAACAAAACAAAAATCTGAAACTCGCCAATCTCACTCCCTTCCCCCCAAATGCCTTGCCAAAAGAAACAAATAAACACTAATTGGCTAGAGAGCTCTCTCTCATTCAAACTAAAATTACTGAAAAACACAGTTAACGGGGAAAGGTCTGACAAGGGGTTATTAATCCTGTTTTACAGCTCACTCGTACACACCCCACCCGTTCCTATTAACCCTGTACGTACACTCACACACCCTCCACAAACTCCATGGGCCTCCTTACTCTCAGCAGCCAGGATGGGAACACACTGAAACGATGACATCATCTCCCCTTCCTCTCCCAGGTCACTTCTCATCCTGACTGGAGCTACTGGGACTATTTCTTATTTATTTACTTAAGTCATTTCACTGACTCCCTCCTAGAACACTGTTACAGCCTTCTCAGTTGGGTGAATTAAATATGCCCTTCCTCTACTCTCTGCAGTACACACACACACACACACACACACACACACACGCACACACACAATTGCTTCTTTGACTCAAGACACTATGTACAATGTCCTCTTCTCCCTCTCAACAGCTTGAATTTCCAGAGAAGAAGAGGTTCAAAGCCCACTGGGGCCCTCAGTGGCAGATGCAATCTAGTTGCTGACAGTCACAGAAGACATTCAAAATACAGCTTCCAGGAATCTCTGGTGCGGAATGTTACAGGCAATGCAGGGTATGGGAAGAATGTTGCACTTCCTCAGACCATGGAAAATGGCAGCCAAGGGCACAATGAAAGCCAGCCTTGAACTGCTTTTCTTATGCAACAGTTGTGATTTTGTGTGACTGTGTGCCTTCAAAATTAATTTCCTAAAATATTTAAAATGGCCGCATGACCGAGCAACCTTAACCTCTCTGAGCTCAGTATTCTCATCTACTGGTAGAATGGGCTGGAATTCTAAAGTATGCACTGTCTGTGGGACTCACATGGCTTGAAACAGCAATGGGAAGATCAAAGTAAGACCCACGGAGAACAGGGTCAGAAGCATGAGGTGCTCACTGTCAATAGTGTGGTGAAGGGAAGGAGTTTGGTGGACCAGGACGGTGGCATGAGACCTGCCTCTGTACAGGAACCTCAATGCCTCGGACACTCAGTAACTCTGGTTTATCTTGTATTTCTTGGCTCCTTGAGGCTACTGATTTCATCGATATCTAAAATGTAAATTTAGCTAGAGTATGTGCGTGACAAAGTCATCCAGACTCAATCCTGACTTGAGACCTGCCATATACATTTGTTTAATGAGTGAATGGGTGTTTCCAAATGAGTAAGCTCATTTGTTTAATGAGTGCATGCATGCATGAGTGAATGAATGAATGAATGAGGCAAGCAACTCTGATTCAATTGAAAACCCATCAGTGATCACAATTCTGGGGACAGGAGTCCAGGAATGTGATGAACTCAAAATAACTCTTCACTTAAAAACACAAGAGACAGGGTGGCTGTCCATGTTCAATTTTATTTTTTTATGAAGCTTTAACTGTTAAGTATCATGTCTGCTTCAGGGCTTTTGAGGATAAGTTTCTATGTTTACAGTACAGAACAAATCTCATATTCTAAGCTGAGAGGAAATTTTATTTCATGGAGTAGCCCTGGAGTACCTGAGTGGAAGGAAAATCCATCTCCTTGGCCCACGGAATTGTCATCTCCCTTGGCCACCTCCTACTTCTTTTGCTTCTAGAAAACACCAAGAGCAGCAGGGTGGACAAACAGACAACATGGACAAACATATACCATGCTCTTCTTGTCTCCTCCCAGACCCCCAACTGATAAAAAGAACCCCAGCCTGTGAATCTGGTTCACTATTTACTTTTTCCGCCTCACACCTCAGCTTTCCCCAAGCAGGGGTTCACTTGTTTCTCTACAAAGTGTATGAACTACGTGTTCAACAGCTCCTGTTCAAGCTTCTGCTGTTAATTCACCAATAGCCTGCCATCCCCTACTGCTTCACTGTGGCTCCTGCTGACCTGTCTTTCTCCCTGACTCTCTTTCACTTATTACTACATTCCTGAGGCAGACATCATTCTAAGACCAAGTACCTTTCCAAACCCTAGTACCAGTACCTGCCCTCCGACTACCCAGTATGTGGGCTCCTGAACTTCGACACATCAGCACGGTTTAACCTACTATGTTTCAGCTATTGTTACCTACACAGACAGCCCTTCTTTGGCTTGCCTGAACAAACCAACCCAAAACACCTCCTTCCATCCATCTCTGTACTACTTCGTTTTTACTTGCAACTTAGTGTTTACAAAGTCCCAGACTGATCTCAGCTCTCTGTTTTCATGTTGAACTGCCCATCTTTCCCTACAAAGAACAGTAGTTCAGAGAATAGATTGTAATGTGCCAGTTAGGCCCCAGCACACAGCAAGATGCCTTTACAAAGCCTCTAAGATATTCTGGTTGAATGAACAAATAAAGCTATGTCTCAAGTTGGAATTTTGAGTAACACTTGAAGTGATCTCTTGAGCCAGGAAATCTATCCTAAAATGCTGTCCTATTGATTTGAAAGGCACCATCATTTCACCTAGAAGGCATCTGCACCCAATTCACACCGCATCAAACAAACAGGAGGGAAACAGTTTCTTCTGAAGACAAAGAAACAGCCTTGGCTGCTCATTCTTGCCCATTCCAGACAGATGCAAACACCTGCCTGTTTTCTTGTCTGCAGTCCGTATTGCATCATGAACTTCTAGTGCCACTCAGATGAACAAAACCCACCTCTCTTGGCACCTGCATGATGGAAGCTTATTAGCCGCTGTCCTGGGGGAACAGGGTAACAACAGAGAGGCTCAACCCACTCTATCACATGTATTCCCATTTCTGCCATCCCTGATGGGATGTCCATGACAAAGGCAACTCTGACCATTGGACTCCAAAGTATGAAGCACATCACAATCCGGCCTTGAGGAGTAGCAGCTACATAACCATCAAACCTTAAGTAAGAAGTCCTTCCATGGAAAAGTCCATTCAAGCCTGGACGTGTCCAGGAACCACAGTTTTCTGCCATTCAGACTACTTCCATGGGTGAGGTCCTTCAAAATCCTTTTGTTGGCTCATTTGTCTATCTTTCCCATAATTTCCAAACACAGAAGCATTTCCTTCCCCTCTGTTCCCTTTAAGAATTTTACACAAAAAAGATATCTCTACTGAGAGGTGCTATTTATTTCAAGGCATTATTTCATGGGTACAGGCTCTCAAACACTGGAAGTAAGCCAAAATTCAATTAATGGGGGATGGTATTTGAACCAGCATGAGCTGGAGGTGAAAATATTGAATAGTGTCTGTACGGTATTCCCTTGAATGTGTGTATGTGTTTGCACGCACACCACTGACAGCAAGTGTATATTCTTTTTAATGCTTTTTGGGTGCCTCTTCCTAAAGCTGTCATTGTTGTGAGTCACAAACCTGTACCCTTTCGAATTCATTATGTTAGGCACTAGGAATCTTTCACTGGCTGGCTGGGAAAAGATCAAAGAGAAAAGAAGAGATGGTTTTCCATCGAGTAAGTAAAAGTAAAATTGCATACAGCCCATTTCTGAACCATGTGTGAAGATGGTGCAGGTTTCAAATTAACTATCCAACTCAACTTGACAGGAAGACGCAACTGCTGGGACCCTGAAGTTTGGGTTCCCGTCACTCTGGCACCTCACTTAACCTTAGGTAGCTTGACTGATATCAGATGACATGCACTTTCAAGCACACCAGACTCTCATTGAAGAAGAGACACTAATTTGAATCATCACTACCGTCTGTCCTCTCTCCCCCTTTGTTCCTGTCTGAACCAATTTCGATAGAGTTTCAGAGACATCATCAGCCCATGAGAAGAGGAACTCCCAAAGGAATGAGAACTGCATTAGCTGTGGAAGGGGAAATCTAATTTCTAATCCAGTTGCTTTGTTGTTTCAACCTCCAAGGAAGGTTGCTACGTATGCACAACCCAAATTAAGTTTTAAAACATTACCATGATAAAAAAAATTAATAATAATAATAATAAAAAAACTCTCAGGAGAGAAAAATGGCCCTTGGTACAAATCTCCTTATACAATGAAGGTCAGTGCCATGGGACTTTGTGGGTGGTCTGAACTTGAGGTTTCAATCATTTGGGCCAATAAAATAATTAAGAATCTGCAAAGCATTGCACAGGACACTTACCACTTATAGTGAACTAATTCTTAGTCAAATGTGGTATTCATGTAAGAATTCTTAAATTACTTTGTTGACATACCTCAAAGAAACATATTATAATGGCCTAAATTTCAGATTTCTCTTTGGTATGACAAGATAAGCCAATGTGATTTCCTAGTGCCCCACTTACTGGAATAAAGCTCATGGCAAAACACCAGGGTGACTATATCATTAATTAACCTGAACCACATACCGGAACATCACTGCTAATAAAACTTGCCTATAAAGAAAACATGTTTTCTCTACTGAGAATCCTGGAATGTGGCCCCGGCAGAGCCATTACCTTAATTAAGGGGAGTGTTGATGTTTTGTATGAATGTCTTATCATTGCAAGTTTGCTCAGATTTGGTTTGCTCTTCAACAACTTACCCTTCCTTGCATGTGACTCATTTTCTTGAAAAACAAAAATGACATCTGCACTCTCAGCGTTTGTTAACGTCCCCATGAATGGAAGGGTCACTATCTACAGAGTTTTAAAAAGTACACTGCGAGCTGACATCCCAAGATTAGCTGACTCAAGAATCTATAGAAACCTTCCATTTCTCTCTAAAAACCCAAAAACAAAAAAACCAAGCTGGCAGACAAGAAACGAAGTCCTAACGAGAATACAGGTGAGTGTAGGACTCTGAAAATGCAATCCACACAAGGTGAATCACATGACTTTTTTTTTCAAACAAAATTAATGTTCTGAAAACCATTTAAAAATTCTTATCAGTATTTTTCACAATCTCACACCTGGGAGTTCCCTTGTGAGGCCCTATAGGCTGCGAGGATTAAAATTCCAATTTATAGGGAATCTGACCTTGTAAAAAAAGAAAACTTGGTATTTCCACAATTACACAGCTAAATCACCAGTAAAACCAGAAATAGAATCAAAAGGTTTCTGGAAATAGCAACTAGGTTCAACAATTCTGGTCCAACCCTGGACCACTGATCAAAGGTCTTGGTGAGGTCTCGGCTTCAACACAGGGTCATCCCTCAGAAATGTTTGAGGAATAAGAGCTCCCAATGAGGGAATGGGATCTTCCAAATCAAATCAAAACAAAACAATAAAAACTAAAGAGTAGATCCCAAACTATAAACTTTTGACTACATTTTTTTCTGCCATTTCTGATAACATTGGGGTGGGTGGCCTTGGTTCAGAAAATACCCCAGTCCTCCATGGTCATTCCATACTTTGGTGAAACCATTGATAACAAATGGAATTTAGTCACTCTAGCCTCTCAACTTCCAGTGACATCTGTTGATATGTAAAGAAATGAAACTAGTATAATTCTTTAATATGTGGCCAGAGAAAACTTATATAGCATACTGAAGGCCTCATTCTATTTGTTTGATCAATGGCAAACATATATGAACAAACAGTTACAGTAAAGGAGAGTTCTGAGCCTACTCTCCAACATTGTCAATATATAATCTGACTTGAATAAATATAATTTTTATTAATAAACCCAATATCTTCTCCCACACTGCCCTTCAAAATAGTGGTTATTGATTCTTTTTTCATTTTCTTTCTGTTTTTCACACATTTATGGTTTGTGTGTGTGTGTGTATGTGTGTGTGTGTGTGTGTGTGTGCACGCCACGGCAGATGTATGGAGGTCCAAAGACAACATATAAGAGGTGGCTCTGCTTTTTTCCCATGTGGGTCTTGGGGCTTGAACTTGGGATATCATGCTTGGCTGCAAGCATCTCTACCCCCTGAGCCATCTCACTGACTCGATTGGCTCATTTTTAACAATCACTCATTCATTTTGTTCAAGAATCAAATAGAAAAGGCAGCTAGCAGAAAGAAACTCAGGAAAATGGCATTTAGAGAAGGGGGATGGAAAGGTGGCTCAGTGGTTACAAGAGCTGCTTATTCTTCTAGAGAACCTGAATTCTGTTCCTAACACCCACCTTGGATGGCTCACAATTACCTGGAAGTCCAGCACCAGGGACTCTGATGCCCTTGTCTGGTCTCCTTGGGCATTCCAACAGACACACACACATACACACACACACACACACACACACGAAAATACTGGGAGGTGTGCTGGAGAGATGGCTCATCAATTCATTGGTTAAAAATACACACTGCTCTTTGAGTGAACACAAATTTTGTTCCCAGCACTCATGTCATGCAGCTCACAACTAATCATACCTTGAGATTCAGGGGGATCCAATGCCTCTGGCCTCTGGGAACACTTAAGTGCACATGCGTACCCCTACACAGATACACATGGATATACATTAACAAAAATAATGAAAAAATAAATTAAAAATATTTTTTACAAAAAGCATAGGAGGAGGAGAAAGGGAAGCAATGGAAAACAGACCAGCAAGCTTCTTCCTTTGGAATGTGAAGATGCATCAAACACTAGCTCTGCTTTCTACCTGGCATGTAAACATTAACTTCAAAGCATCTTGTCTATAATCATCTGGTAGTATCAGAGTAGGCGAGAAGAAAACACTGTAGATGAAGTTGAGTGTGGTTCAGACATAGATGGTGGCAGATCATCTTTTAGTATCTTTGGAGAAAAGGACAACCAGACTGTCCTAAATAGCAAAGTCATTCAACTTTGGGATGTTTTTAAGCATATAGTATCAAGGGCAATATGGGGCAAAGAATGTAGACCAAAGTCAAGAGAACTTTCATCAGATCCTATTAATTAACTGTGTGTCCTTCAGTGAGTCACCTTGACCTTTTTCAACTTATTCACCTTAACCTTATCACTGTTAATAAAACAGACTAGCTATACACAATCCTTTCTAATACCATAAAAATCCCCTGACTGTAAATATAATAAACTTCTTATGGCCAAAATCTTGCCTGTATATAAGAAGCTAAGTACAAAGGAGATGCTATTTAACACTTTGATCCCGCTACATATAAAAGCCCATGTTTCCAGGAATCTCAATCATAAACTGAAACTACAGTATCTACCCCACCTCATAGACAAAGTCCAACTGTTACCTTGTGGCAGATAGTATTATTTCTATGCATAACTGCCTATAGACATTAACTCCTCTTCCTGATAAATCAATAATAGTTCTCAAATGCAAACAGGGGCCATGGAAAATAAGATATATTAGTGAAAGGAATAAGGCAGCAGGGAGAGGTAGGGACTGCAGTAAACTGAATTGCATATACCATCTAAAAGAGAAAGAGACTAGGTAGTTTCAGATATTATGTAGAAAATGAAGACCCAATGTTGACCTCTGCCCCTCCTCTTTTAAAGTAGCTTCAAATTTACGGTTATCTAAAATTTCCTGAATACCTAAACTATTTAAAATTAGATACCAGATACCTAAAAATGGGGTACCAGATAAGCTTATGTCCCACAGGAGGCAAACTGAGGCTTCCATTTGAAAAGAACAGAGAAGAGGATGAAAATCCAGGCACATCTGTGCAGTTCTTTCCTGATGAGGACTCTGGCTCTTAGGTAGCTACCAACTAGGAAAACACACACCACTCTCCCACATTTCCTGAAGAAACGCCCTTTGGAGAAGAGAGAGTACTGAACAGGTAGCACTGCATGCTGAGTTCTGTTTAATGCTCTTAGCAGCCCTGGCTGCAATCTCTAGTCTTACTAAGCATCTCGGCATAGGGTTACAAACTACAGAAACGGTACCATGGAAGTAGCTGGCAGAAACAATGACAATACCCAGCAACACGGAAGCTTTAAATGTCTGTTGGGCTAAGCACGCTGTTTGACACAATTAGTAGCTGTTCAGTAAAATAACTTTTATATGAAAACATTTTTGTAATTAATAAAACAGTCATTTATTAATAGACAACTATGTTTCAATATAATTTTGGTATTCTGTATACCTTTTACACTTAATTTCATTTTTTTACAATTTCATATGTGTACACTCTGCATATGGACAACTCAGACCTCTCACCTCCTTAGTAGCCATGTCTACCCTTTTCCTTCCCCACAAATCTCTCCCCATTTCACGTTCATATCTTTTTGTTTTGTTTTGTGAACTACCAAGATTAACTAGGGCCATCTGTGTCTGGGGTTTAGAGTTATTTCTTGGAGCCTGCTGGGCTCAGCAGAGAGTTAACAACTAAAGACATAATTCTCCTTTGACTGAATAAAAAAATGTTAAAGACTTTTATTAGTACAGGCACCTCTGTCTCTCACTGCATGTTCTTCTGTAAGGTGACTGAGAATTTCTGATAGGTAGGACTGTCCAATAGATTAATGACTGAGGAGAAAGAAGGCTCTGGTAGGATGGTAGGCTGTCTATCTGAATTGTAGATCATTAAGAGGCAGGGCCTAGCCGGGCGGTGGTGGTGCACGCCTTTAATCCCAGCACTTGGGAGGCAGAGGCAGGCAGATTTCTGAGTTCGAGGCCAGCCTGGTCTACAGAGTGAGTTCCAGGACAGCCCGGACTATAAAGAGAAACCCTGTCTCGAAAAACCAAAAAAAAAAAAAAAAAAAAAAAAAGAGGCAGGGCCTATATCTTTCACTGCTCTGAAAGCAATTCAACACTCACTTTCTGAATTTCTACTTTTTATCAGACACTGATGAAGACTTCCGAGAATCCTGTATCTCTCTGTAAGTTGCCCATGGTATATTATACTGGTGTTTCTAATCCAATTATGGCAGCCAATGGCCCTTTTGCTCCTAGGTAGCCCTTCAAGTCCAGTCAGGACATCTGGCTATGGAGCTGGGGCTGTGTTTGTGTTTAGAAATACAGACCATGGAAGTTGATCTGCCATCTGTGTAACTAGTAACTGGGATGGATTCATTGCTGGGGCAACACAGGAAAGGAACCAATGTATGACACTGGAATGACAAAGTCACATTAGAGGTAGACCTTGACAAATGAGAGCTTTTGCAGAGTGGAGGACAGGAAAATGGAATTCTGGAAGAATAAGCCACACGGTGCACGCGTGGAGGCATCAAGGCTACAATGTATACTTGGGGAAGACTCCTAGTCTAGGGGTTCTGATGTACATGATCAAGAATAGCAAGAAAAGTAGCGGCAAGGCCCAGAAAAGGCCAGGGGCATTCAGCTGCATGTCACATGGCTAGTTTTCTCTATTTCTGCTGTACTGGGACACTCTTTGAAAGGCTCTGGCTGCTCCTCCAGCTGCTCCATGACAATTCAGGGAAGTGGTATTTCTGAACCTACATGTTTCCACAAAGTCTTCTCAGGCATCGCTTTTCCAGATTTATCCTCCCAACATAAAGCTAACTTACAACAAACACAAAACAGAATCAAAACCTGGTAAGAAATCAGCACAGATATACCCCTTACCTACAAATAGCTTTTTAAAAAAATTAAGTTCCTAAATTGAACACAGCCCTCAATGAGCTAAAGAAGTCTCACCACCAAACAACTATCAGGGAACCACTCACTTGTTCATTAGGTTTAAAATAAATAAAAATTGTGTGTGTGTGTGTGTGTGTGCATGCATGTATGTCTGTGTGTGTGTTGAAGTTAGATCATGGGAATAACTTGTTCCCTACACAAAAATTTTTCTTACACATGAGAAATTTTCCTGCAAAACCCTCAAAAAGGTTTTGTCAAAGATCCAACCACAAGTTCATGGCCTAAGCATGTTTTTCTCTTTTGTAACATCTCACTGTGGATGTTTTTCTGGCTTTCTATACAAAGAGGAAACCTCTCCCATTCCTGTAGGCTGCAGTTTCTGACCCAACTGTGGCAGCCAATGGCACTTAAGGCTCCGGGACCCATCACCAGATGCAGGGTGGTAGTATAAGTCCAGCTAGGGCACCTGGTTATGGAACTGGGACCCTGCTACAGCTCAGGTTCAAGGCTGGCCATCTAGGAAGGGCTCCAGACAGGGAGCCCCACTCACTCAGGCATGCCTGACCTTTGAAAATCCAGCTCCAGCCTGCAGCTTCCAGGCGGAAAACAAAAGTTCCAGGGCTGGAGAGAGTTGGAAGCAGCTCACTGCCTGCTCCAGGCCCAGCCCCCACATGCTTCCCAATAACTGCAGCTGGCAAAATCAATACAGCAGCATTGTGGACTCTGCAATATCATGAGAGAGAGAGCTTTAATACTGCCTACATGTAGAGAAGTGGGGGAGAGAGGCTGACAGATGCAAGAGAGGATGTTATCTACCCATCTTACACTAGGCATGCCAGGGAGGCAGCAGCCCTGAAGGGGCAACAAGGAACCCTGTGTTCTCTTTGAAAGAAAATTCTCCAGGTCCAAATGTTGTCACAGTGCACCAAGAACAGCTACACCAAGCGAAGTCCAGACGGCAAAGAGCTAGTATCTGGTAGCTTCTTGAATGTCAAGGAGAAAAAAAGTCATGCCAAGGGGCTAAGGCAAAAGTGTGAAGTATATCACACAAGCATGGCATCTGTAACCCTAAATGCTTAAAGCAGACTTTCCACTCAAATCTCTTGAGTCACCTTCAAGCACCAAAATGAACACATTTTTTTTTTGTTTTGTTGTGTTTTGTTTTCACCAGGACAGAAGGCAGGGGAGATATTGTTAAACCTGCACCAAGATGCTGGCATCACCATCTTTGAGTTGTTTCCACTTTGCCCAGGACTCTCACCCCAGCAGATACTGTTCCTGCCATTAGGTCTTGTGACTCAATCCCAATGCCTCCATCACAAGATCAAAATCACCATCAAAACCCATAATGCCCACTGAAATGGGACTCAGTTTCTGTCTTCATTTGAAAGCACGTGTTGTCTCCCGACACCACATCTCAGTAGTGCTAGTGACAACTGTCACTAAGGGTACACAAAGCAAGTTTTCAGATACATAGCACTCCCCATGTCTACTTCACAGCTTCCCTCAGCCTCTCAGATTCTGAATTTCGAGTCTAAATAGAAGTAGAAGCATTCCCTACTGTAAAGCAAACATTTGCTGTTAAGGGAACATCACTCTCCAGAAAGGACCAAATAGGATCAGACTCCTACAGCCTGTTCTACTTACCAACATTACTCACATCTGTCAACAGAGTACAATAGCATATTGCTAATCAGGCCTCCAGCAAAACTTCAAGACTAGAATATTCACCACAATCTACACTCAGAAACAAACTACCACCATGAAGGCCATGAGCCACCTGCTGCTTTTATGTCTATGGGGTTTGTTGGTGCTGTTCACTAACATATCATCAGGATCTCCTCTTATCTGACAGGATTTACTAAATCACATGGAGACACCTATTCACTTTTCCTTTTCTGTACTTCATCCCTCTTTCCCCCACCACAAGGGAAGAAAAACAAAAAACTTTAAACAGCACATTGGTTCAATGCTAACACAACATTCCATTCTAGAATGTGGGAGACTCATATTTAGAACAATCCCTCTACATCTACATCAAACACTTTATCTAGAATGGAGTGATACTTGTATATAATCTGCAGGTCTCTTTAGAGAATTTCTAGATTGTTTCTAATACTCTTTACAGTGTACGTGCTTTGGAACTAGCCACTGGACCACACTGTTTAGGAAAGGATATGGAATTAAAAAAAAAAAAAAAAAAACCGATATGCACATGCTCAGTCACAGACATTACTTTCTAAAACGTTTTGACCTGTAGCTTAAAGAGACACACAAGGCCACCATACTGAGAATACGGGGGGGGGGGGGGAGGTGATAACATCTTTGTTGAGCAACATGTAGCTAAATACAGAGAAAGGGATTTTATACAACCTAAGGAGACTCACAATAATGAAATACAGATGTTCGAGAGTTCCAAGAATTATCAAATATCTGTTCCATTTTAGAGTCTTTCTGCGTAGCAACTATAAACTTCTGGGGAAAGTTGTGGGAGATCAGTTTTGGGAAGATGGGTAGGAAAGTTCCTTGGCTATGTCAGACATATCTGTGGACACCATCCACTCTTGGCAGCCCATTGCTTTCCTTCTGTCCCAAATGATACTCCACTCTTCCATATTTATTTTCTTCTCTTCTTGTTCCACCTCTACTCACTAAGCTCCAAAGAACAGGGACAATGCCCCTTTGGTTTACTATAGTGTCCTCAACACATCACACAGAGCTTAGCCCTAGCATCGAAGAAAGAGAAGGATGAATCAAGGGATGGAGGAATTAAAAGGATGAAAGAAAACAAAAAAGGGGAAACCCTGAGTTATAGCTGCAGATGAAGCAGGCTCCCCTTCCTTGTCAAGCATCCACTGGTTTACAGTGAATGTGTATGATCAGGTCCTCATGTGTTCACTCACTGTTGGTGGATGAGGGACTAGGAATATGATGTAAAATGAAAAAGAACAGGCAATTAGCAGGTGGGCAAGCAAAAGTGTGGGAAGCCAGCAAACGTGTGGAAAGCCAGAGACTCCTGTGTTCTTGTTGGTCTATTTAAACTACCTACCCACTAAGGTTCCTGGCAAATGTTCCTTTCACTTTTCCTCCATTTTTTCCCTTAGGTGAAGTCATTCCCTAAATTATTCCCTTTAACTAGCTCCATTCTGCCATTCTCCCAAATACTAAGAGGAACTATTTATTCCCTTAAGCCCTACTCCCGAGCAAGGCCAATGTCTGCTGGTGCTGCTTTCTAGTTCCCTTCCCTCCTTCAATGATCCTTGTTTTTCCCCCAACCTTCCCTTCACATCCTCTGGAAAGTTCTGCCTTATTTTAGTCTCCATTCTCTTATGGGAGGTCTTCCCCTTGTGCTATGACTCCATGAGACCTTCACCAACATAAGGAAATTCTTTCAAGGTACCCTGGAAACTCAGCTTCCCAGAATTCCTTTTACCACCTTCACCCACTACTGCCCAAGAGAAATGAAAAAGGAAAGAGGAAACAGGTCAGTGCATTGCTCACCTATCCTCTCCCCACCCACCTCTACCTCTTCCTGGAGAACTGTCTTCTGAGTCTACCCCATCACAAGCCCAGACACAGTGACTCCACTGAACCCAGCCTGCACAGGAACAACAAATGATACACATCTTCAAGCCAGGGCAAGAAGTGGTTAGAGATACAGATGTGAGACTGACATTGCTCGGACTGGGTCTTTGTGCAGCCTGGTCAATAACACAGTGGGTATTTGACCTGCACCTGTCTAGCTCCCATGTCTTCTCTATGAAGGCTATAGGAAGAGGAAAGGTCCCTTGCTGAAAAAGCAGCAATTACTATTATAGGGCTCTCTCAATGGTCCAGACCTCCTAAGAACTTTACTATCATGTAAGCTAACACATAAGACTTAAAACACACACACACACACACACACACGCCCACACACACGCCCACACGAACAAACACATGTACAGGAAAGCATAGTTGATTCATCATTTCATTACCAGATTGCTCTTGAAAAACTTAAGTAAGGACCTTTCCTGAGCTCCTCCTATAACTCTTCCCCTCCCCACAAACTGTCAATAAATGTTCTCATATGGTTTTGATTGAAATTTTATGCACATCAGTATCCACAACCGGCATTTTTTATTACATTTTCTTCTCTTATATATAGAAGGAAAGTGACTGGCTTTTCATTTTAATAGCTGAAAGGTAGAGAGGCTAGGGCAGAGCAGCCCCTCCCCCACCTCAGCCACAGCCTTTATTTCTCATAAAGGCGTGGTTTTTCTAGGCATCCCTCCTACCACACTCACACCTCCTAAGAAATGCTTCAAAATAAAGCAAGTCTTAGGATGAGTGTGTAGGCAGCATTGGAGGGAGCTGGGTAAAGGACACATAAGGTCTCTTTGTACTCTTTTTGCAACTTCCCATGAGTCTGTAATTATTTCAAAATAAAAATTTCTTCAAAAATGAAGCAAGTCCATGCTTTAAGGGCCAAGGCACAGTGGGGAGCCCCTAATGTAAGAGAAAGGGGACCTACTTAGGGAAAACAAAGATTTACAAACATCACCATCCCTGGCCTGGCTACTTCTATGGTCCCTGGGCGAGGGTGACAAAGCCAGTCAGTTTTTGAACTATTTTAGGATATATTTGATTTTTTTTAAAAGAACATAACAGTGCTTTCCAATGAAGTTAACTGTCATAGTTATGAGCTTTGAATGTTGCTACTTGATCTGAACCATTTAACATTTTTAAATAGTTGAGTCTTTTTCATCCTCTATTAAAAATCAAAACAAAACCTTTAAAGTACACAACTATTTAAGTTTACAGAGAAAGGCACAGCTCTCCAGATGGAGTTTATCCAACTTATAACTCAAGCATTTATGGCCAAAAATCATATTGGTGGCTAAACCTAGCTTCATGCTCAAGTGTTCTGTTACATTCCTTATGCCAGAATCAAACTGCCCAGGTGGGAAGCTGAGCTAAATGTATGTCTCAAGAAATCTCTGAAGAAGTGGTCAGGAGGCTGATGACTATTAGTCCAGCTTCACCTCCTGATGACTATTAGCCCAGCTTCAACTGTTGTCCCTTATGGAAATCTACAGCCTAGACCAATGAGAGCTGTGATTCTACCTAAAATCTGTCTACTCAAGCAGACAGGCCAAGAAAGCCCTGGTAGATGATACAACTGCCCATGTCATCCTGAAATTCAAACTTTCACTTTGAAAGAACATGAAGGGACAGATCTGCCTAAGAGAAATGAGCTAAACGCCCAATGGCCCAGTGTCTAAGCCCAGCCCACAGTGTTTATTTGAACAGTCAATACTTTCATTCTACCTTTGTTTAATAACCAGGAAACTATAATTCTTAAAATTCTTTTTAATTTGTTTGTTTGTTTTAGCTCCTCTTGAACTCTCAGATCTGTCAGAGATTTTGTGTCCCTCATAGCAGCTGTCGGTGAATGGTAGCTTCCCCTTTAAATGGGCAAATACTGTACACAGCCAATGTTACCACCTCTCCATTAACTTTCACTCTACCAGACCCTTGCCTTGGCTCCTGGTATCCACTCCTATGGCTTCAGCACTCTTTTCATTGCTAATATCTAGCATGCCAGGGAGAGAATCTTCTTTGCTCTTCTATCCCCCAAACTGTTCTCCACTGTCTAAATTCTTGGTGCTCTTACCATGTACTACATACCCAGTCTTTACTCTGCCAACCCCCAGCCCCACCTCTCACAATGTCTTTGTTTCGCTTATAATCACAAGAGAAAAGAAATGTCTCAACATCCCTCTTGTCCTACCTACCGCATGTGCACTTTTCAGCAGCTTTTATCTGATATCTGCCTTCTCCTAGGTTCCAGGTTCCACCTAGTCACATTGGTTTCTTAGACAAGAATTAGCAGAATCATCGACATGGCTTACTGGTTAAAAGTATTTTATGTGCAAGGCCAACAAGACAACCTGAGATCAAATGCCTAGAACTGAGGTAAACGTTGAAGAAGAGATCTGATTCCACAAGGTTGTCCAATGACCTACACAGGTCTCTCTCAGTCTCTCTCTCTCTCTCTCTCTCTCTCTCTCTCTCTCTCACACACACACACACACACACACACACACACACACAAATAATAATTTTTAAAATCTTGTAAAAATAGAATAAGAAATTAGTGGCACATTCTTTGGTTGCAGAACACTGGGACATCAATCTCAAAATGACTAGGAAACTTCCTACCTGCTGGCTAGTTTCATAGCCAGAAGTTGCTATGGGGGCCAGCGGTAGAAAAAAATCAACAATGGACTTACCTTAGTGGTAGACCCTGCATCCTGCAAAATCCTGCCCGGCAAGATGTACCAACTGGTGACATGACCATTATGGAGGTAACCAACCAACTTCTGATTTGATTTGAGGCCTACTCAAGCCTGACACTGTCCAAAAGCCAATAAGCCCATAGCTTATCCAAAATCCCACAGCTACGTAGGTCACAGGTCTTAAGGTAGAATTTGCTGGCATTGTTTTGCTAAGTGCTCATGTTGTCAAAATTGCCTTCTAAATATTTCTTTATAGCCACAGATTAGGTATTTCTGAATTTTGGTCAGCAGCAGCCAATGCCAAGACTGATCGCTGGTCACTGATCATTGAGAGTGAATGACTATTGAGTGCTAGCATAGTTAGCTTCAGCTATCAACAACACAAACCTAAGGTCGGCTGAGAAGAGAGAACCTACTGAAGAATTACTGAAATCAGAATGGCCTGTGGACATGTGTGTTTGGCATTTTCTTAATCACTGATTGATGTAGGAGGGCCCCAGTCCACTGTAGGAGGTATAATCCCCTAAGCAGGTAGGCCTACATCATAGAGGTTACTGATCAAGTAGAGGGAGCAGGCCAGTAAGCAGCATTACTCCATGGTCTCTGCTTCTATTCCTACCTCCAGGTTCCTGCCTTGGGGCCTCTTGATGACTGACTATAACCTTATACCAAAGAAACTATTTCTAAGGGTTTTTTGGTCAGTGTTTGATCACAGCAATGAAGAGCAAACTAGAACAAGTGCTGAGCCTTGTGGGACATCTATACCAACCTCCCCTTGACTCAGGGAATATCCTGGGGCGGGGAAAGAGGAATGTTAAGAGGGAGAATAGTGAGAAGCATTACACAATGCTGTCTCCTGGACATGGCAGGACTGCAGTACTCATGAACTCACTGTAGCTATGGTTATCTGCACAAGACCAAACAAGTCAACATTACATCATGGAGTCGGAAGTGTTTAGCAAGCACCCAACCCTAGCTGAAGAACCACTGGCAGCTGATGGCAGGAAGAGGTCAATTTTCTTCTGGGGTATGGTCCTGGTAAGATGTCTGTGCTCCTGTGGGTAGTCCCGCATGTGCGTATATGCAGGCAGCACAAACTGAACTCACTGAGTTATTGGGGGTGGGAGGAGGCAAGAGGGCATGAAAGTGGGAATAGGTGTTGTTGGTAGAGACCTAAGAGAAAGTAAATGGGTAAAAGTGACAAAAAATACATTAAAATGTGATTAAGAATTGGTGGGATTTTTTTTTTTTGTCTGTCATTGGTATTAAATGATTTTCTAAAGAGGAAGAAAGGTAAGCCATATTAACACCAACATTTCCCACACGGAGACTGTCATTACTTAGGTTCTTTTGGGTACCAGACTCCCATTAAAAAGGAGTCCTCAGGGACACCCCACACATATCCATACCTGCCTTTTCAAAACTATCTGTGAACCGTCTAATAGTGATGGACAACCCCTCCTGTAGCACTGGCCATTGTAGATACAGTACTCTATGTCCCTGGTGACAAGAAAACATAAGAAAGTCTCTCCCAGACACCCAGAAGTCACCTCACTCCCCAGTGCTCCAGGGAACCCAAAATGAAAATGTCCTTAGTATCTGACACTTGATTCCCAAAGGCTTGTCAGCAGAGGACCCATCCTGAACAGCAGATAAACATGCGCCCCAGCCATGAAGACCTCCTGGGGCTTGGCCTGTCCAGTCAATGAGATCTACACCCTTTCCTACCTGCAGTAACCCCATCCAAGGTCTACATGGCCCTTCTAACAGAGAGCTCACCCTCCTCTGCTACCTTCAGTTACTCATCTCTGGCTGAGCCAAGAGGCCATAATCAAGACAGCCACATGCTGTTCTGTGTGCCTAGAAGTGATGGGAGTAGAAACTTACAAGACTGTCAGGGAAACAGGCCTCTGAGGTCCCAGTAAGTTCAGGACTTCCTACCTAAGTGATTCCACATCTTATCACAGAACAGTACGTGACAGTATACATTGTTAATGAGTCACTCGGTCACACCAGTCTGCCTTCAGAACAGAGTTCTCACTTCCACCCCCCAAACCTAGCCTTTCTTCATCTCTGCACACACAGCACTCCACCAGACAAGATATGTGCACACACCTACCACAGCCCAGAAAACAGTAGACTAGGACAGCATGTGATGGCTACCAAGTGCTATGGGCCACTCCAGTACTGCAATCCTGCTATTATAGCGCCTGCTACAATACAGAGTTTGATGGTTTGTTGTGGTTTATCCTTACAACAAGACTAAATCCCTCAGATTTTCCACGCCACCATTACTCCAGTCGCATTCACAATCCACATTTCTATCAAGTCAGGAAACCTATCTGTAGCGTCACCCCTTACTAAAGCTGCACATGCTTTAAAATTCCTTATTAAAAATGTCTGTTCATATAGGACAATCATAAAATGAAAAACATGAAGTTAAAACAAATATTACAAACTTTGAACCAAATTTCTGCCAATCAGATATCCTGGATCTGTAACCTGTCCTCTTCATCTTAAATGGTAACAACAGTGTTAGCAATACAATCAAAAGAAAGAGGAAGCATGGAAGGATGGAGAGGCTAAAGGCAAAAGCTGACTTGTCCTTTGTATTAGAAGAATGTAAAGAAGCTGAGAGGGAAATAAAACTGTCTCCCAAGGTGATTCTGTGTTATTTAGCACCGTGCTCACAAAACCCCTTGGAGTGCCCTCCCCTAAGCAATGGTTTAAGTAAGCCATGCTGAACCTGCACGGTGCACTGTGCTAACATGCAAATTCGTTTGCATTATTGCAAAGGGGGCTCGGAATTCTTGAGAGACCAATCCTGGCTTGAACTTAATGACCCTTAAAGCTCAGCCAAGTTATTTGCAAATTGAGGGGGAGGAGAAGGGTGGCCACAAAATCTAGAGCTCCTAAAGTTTTAATCTTTATAAACTTGGGTCTCACTGTGCAAAGGC
This sequence comes from Grammomys surdaster, assembly GCF_004785775.1. NCBI lineage: Eukaryota > Metazoa > Chordata > Mammalia > Rodentia > Muridae > Grammomys > Grammomys surdaster. The sequence continues at coordinate 17,573,701 of NW_021604613.1, forward strand.
TGGAGGAAAAGTCAACAGGCATACATCTTGGGTGGGGCAAATGGGTTGCACTCTGCTTCAGATTTGTAGGCTCCTTTCATGCCCATATTCTGCCTATCTTTATCCCTTTTTTCCTTCTTTTTCTCCTTCCTTGATAGAAATTTTTTCTAAAGCATTTTCATAGCAATTCACTCTCACAGTAATATAAATGGCACTTGGAGTTGAAAACTTGTTCAAACACATACAGAAGGGGAAAAGGAGAGAGGGAGGGGGTGAGAAGGGGAGGGGAGATTGAGACTGACCTTGAGTCACCATTTAGCAGTCAGGAATTTTACAAAAGAAAAGATAGAGATTGGAGAAAAGAAGGGGAAATACTTCATATTATGTAAGTCAGAGGGACAGCTTTAAAGAGGGTAAAAATGACCCTGAAAAAAAAAGTCCCCATCTGGGCAACAATAGGGATATCCTTAGTAACACAAGGAAGCCAATATAAAAGAATAATTCCTTTAAGCACCCCTAATGTAGAATAGCATCCTGAAAGCACTAGAAAATGAAGGCCAAGTGGCCTGCTGGCAATTTCTGGAAGACAGCAGAGCACTTGAGACTTGGAAAGGGCTTTATTATAATACTGAGACTTTTTACACAAAGAGCATCACTTCTTTAAGTGAAATAAGTCCCACAAAGTCAACTTCCACCAAATAAATAAATAAAAAAAAATAAAAGCAAAAAGAAAAGAAAAAAAGGCAACTAAATGAGAATTCTGTACATGTTTCTACATCAGGGTTTCTAAGAAATCCCCTGAACTGGTTATTCTTACACACACACACACACACACACACACACACACACGTATGTGTGTGTGTATTTCCCCACCATTTACTGGTTTAGTCTCTGAAAAAGGCAAAGGAAACCATGACAAAAGCATTTTTTTGTTAATGAGCACGCAATGCCCGATTGGTTTTTTTTTTTGGGGGGGGGGAATGAATTTTAAGTGGTTGGTTTTGTCTTTTTAAATTCTCACTTAATTTTATTTAATAATTTATTAATTTTAATTTTCATCATAAATAGTACTAAAGGGGTTGAGGAATTTTGAGTTTTTGTTTTTCCTTAAAAAAAAAAATTCCATTTTATTTCCACTTAAAACAAGAAGGAGGCTACATGCTCAGGAAACTCAAAGTCAGTTTCTTTCCAAGTTGGAAAATGTTGCAGTTACAAAAGAAAGAATGACCCCTCAAGAGCAACTATTCAGCACAGGCAGGGGAGGGACAAGACAGATGGTCTTTTCCACCCCATATTTCCATAATCTACAACAGAACCTAGATGACCAGGAAAAAGTAAGATGCAATTTGGAAATTGCCTTATAAAACAGAATCATCCCCAAACAAAGACATTTAACAAGATGGAGAGATTAAAAAGAAAATTAAAATGGATCCTAAGTGATGGAGAAGCCACGACTGTCCCTAGACGGTAGCCATTGGGAGGTGAAGGTGCCTTAGAGTGCAACTAGCTTGAGGGTCAAGCCCAAATGCACACTGCCTGGGTCTGTGATCACAAATGAAGGGGTTAGGAACATTGGAGACAAGGTTAACTTGACAAGTATGCACAAAAACATCTAAATTATAAAGAAAATTGGAATATGCATACTAGCCAAATAAGACACAGCTTCAAGCCAGTAGTTTCCTGTTTGTGTATCTGATATCATAGCTCCTAGCTCTATCTCCACAGTAAACCTTAGGAGACTGGAGAGTAGAAAAAGCCTTTGGAGGAGCAACAAAAGAAGAAAAGGTATACATGGTAGAGTCAAATGCTAGGACTCCATTGCACATGGATACAAAGTTAAGCAGAAAAATAAAATACCATTAGGAGGAAAGTCCTCTTCTGGTTCATGTATACTTTGTTCAAATGACTCACTGTTTCAAGAACAAATTAAATTATACTCTAGTTAAATGACAGAGAATGGGGTAAGATGAGAAGGAATCTGTGCTAAAAATAAAAAAAATAACTTCAGTGGCCAAGTCTGACATTAAATTAAAAAATACTCTCCCAAAAAGCAAAATCCCCAAAATAACAAAAACAAAAACAAACAACAAAATCTGTTAAATCTATACCTAAACTTCTAAAGAAAGCCCTGAATAAGATATGGCATAGGAAGCCTGTGATTTCCACTGTACAGACAGGAAAAGTTGGGTTCACACAACAGCTGCTTCACTGTGTGTCTGTTGTAAAAGACATGATTTAACGTCTAAAGCTCATAGCTCCTTCCAGATACTATTCAAAGGAAGGGGTTAAAAAAAAAAGGCTTTTCCATTTCTAGGTATTAGTTAATACAATAAAAAAAAATTAATAAGCTTACAAGTATTGAAAGTCTAAATCTAGTCGGGCAGTGGTGGTGCACTCCTTTAATCCCAGCACTTGGGAGGCAGAGGCAGGAGGATTTCTGAGTTCGAGAGTTCAAGGCTAGCCTGGTCTACAGAGTGAGCTCCAGGACAGCCAGGGCTACACAGAGAAACCCTGTCTCGAAAAAAAAAAAAAAAAAAAAAGAAAGAAAGAAAGAAAGTCTAAATCCAGGGAGAAACAACCTCCTGAGTGCTGTGCAGTGGTTTGACATCTTTCCAGGACAGCCGGTGAAGTGGAGGAGGGATGAGAACACCTTCACCAAGAGTCAACTGGAAGGGAAGCAACTAGCCAAAGAACTCTTCAGGGCACAGGTTCTTAATCTGTGAGTCAAGACCCCTTTTGGTTACATATTACATATTCTGCATATCAGATATTTACATTACAATTCATAACCCTAGCAAAATTACAGGTATAAAGTATCGGAAAAAAAAAAAGTATGGTTGTGGATCAGCACAACCTGAGACACTGCATTAAAGGGTCACAGCATTAGGAAGGTTGAGGACCGCTGATTCGGGGAGACTGCCACCCTCACTATTTAATGGGACTCTCCTAGCCTGGTTTCTCTATCTCTAAAAACACAAGAGATGCAAAAGCTACTAAAGGAAGGACTGCAGTCTCCACATCAGGCTGGCATCTGTAAAATAAACCTCTTCGTAGGCGCTGAATTAAACCTTAAATTCCAAGATATAATCTTTGAGTTTTAGAGCAGTGTTTGTGTACAGCTATGGCCCCTCCCCAAGAGAAAACTCCCAACATGAACAACCATATCAAATGATTGCTTTTCAGGGGCCTATTCACAAACACCCCACTTCATCACAGAAAGAATATTCCTCTTGTATGTGAGTGTTTCCATTATGTCTTATTTGAAGGAGGAAAATGAAATAAAATTCCTATCCAAGATATTTATAGATCTCATAAAACCTGATTTGTTCTCAGAAGCTGCTGTAAGCTCAGTCATCAGGTAAGCTGGAAATGGGGGGTGTGATAACTAGCACAGTATTATGTTATATGTGCCTAATTCTGGCTCGGGGGGGGGGAAGAAGGGGGAGGGAGAGAAGAGTGCGAATGTAGATTGAAAAAACTCAGTATAAATAACTTATACATACAAGATGGGTGCAAAAGAAAGGCAGAAAGCTCCTATATCTGTATGAACAAGCCAGAAAATCCCAAGGACATCAACCACCCTAGGTCCAATTTCTGGGGTCAATGTATTCCTTTCCCTGCTTCTAAGAACTAGGAACATTCGCTGAGTGACTTCTATATGCCCTATGCTGGGTCACAGAACCAGCTCTTAGGAATCAATAACTCCATTCCAGATAAGGAATAAGACTTGGCAACAACCTTCTTGAGGTTCCAGCTACACGTCCATGTAATTTGTGTACCACAAAACATCAGAACCTTAGGGAGCATCTGAAACATGCATAATCAAGAAAACCAAGGTTCAGAAAGCAAGATCTAGAGGCTGCTTGCATCCTTACAGATCTCTCTGACTTCTGTTCACATCTCCCACCAAACTAAGGGTCAGTATCCATCTAACACCTGAAAGTGTTGGTGCCCTATCTAGGTTTGGATTCTGCCAAACCACTCTCAAGGCATATGACTTTAGGTAAGCCATTGGATATCTAAAACCACAGTGACTCCATCTATAAAGTGGGGACAAGCAGAAATCTGTGTTTCGTATGGTTGTGTAGATGATAAAATGAAATGACGTATATACACACAAAGGAGACTACCTCTGGGAAGTATCTGACGTGTTAGTATTATTTTGATGTGTTGTATGATGATAAGAATAGTAACCAGATGCAAGGAGGGAAGACACAGGCATATTCTAACACAACTTTTGCAACTTGTTTACTGCTCAGTCACTGTAAGATAAGCTTCATCATCTCCACCTCAAGTTTCTCACCCCCTAAATAGGAAATTCTGTAATATTTGCCTGCTTCTTAGTTACACAAGAGGCCATGAGTCCCTCAGAACTTTTAACTTCAATATATCTGCTTGTGGAGATGCTCATAAACAAATATGAAACTCTTTATCATGGAGTAAATCATCTCTTGGTCAGGAGTAAAGGATAAGTAAGACTCTTGAGTCACAAGACATACAGTTAGGGACTGACAAGTTTTGAGCGCAGAATTCAGTGACTCGATCTGACACTGAGCAGGATCTCCTGTGGCTCACAGGCGAGCTGCTATACACACAGCCTCCTCACAGACCTCCAGTGCCCTAGGAGGAGCTGTACCCCTTGAGCAGGCACTACAGTCCCAGATGAATAAAACATAAAGGCTCAAAATGTATAGGTAGGTAGAATCTATTTCTGTTCTTTTGTAGATTGTGTAAATCTGCAAAAAATAAGCACCAAGATTATGACCACTCCACTGAATTCTGCTCTCTCTGCCCTGGAAGGTGAACGTGAGTAGGGTCAAGAGCAGGCAGGCATTCTCTTGCAGGGCAATTGCTCCATGGCTAATTGCCATTTTCACAGCTGGGCTGAGCTTTCCAAAAAGCATCCTTCAACTTTGAGCCCTGAGCTCTTCTCCTGGTGGTCTCTCTTGCCAACTATGCCCCTTCAAAGGCAGTTTATAGATAAAAGGACAAAGCTCCAGGAGATACCATTTTGCAAACATCACAGTTTGAGAAAGAGGCATTTCTAAGGCTTCTTTGTGAATGTCACCACATGCTCATAGTCCTTACCACAGGAGTCAAGCCTTGCATGGATTTGAAGGCTGCCTCTTTGCCCGAATGTCCTCAGTAGCAATTTTTCTGCAGTTTATTTTTGTTCCTCTTATTAGAAGGATGGTTCCTTTGAATATATACATATATACATACATACATACATACATACATACATACATACATACATACTGTACGTCTAAACAGTGTGGTCAGTAAGAAAAATGGAAAACTGGTACCTGATGCCTATCTGTATGATCTCACAGGCTACTTACACTCATATACTTCTTTAAAACCACGGCAATTGGTTTTAAACTAAGGTAAGCAGAAAATCATGAACGAAGACTTATCGAGGATAAATTATCTGAAATGTCAAATAACTGGATATAAAACCCAACACCACAAAGTTTCCAGAGTGGAATTTTGACCAGGTTAAGCAAACTCAGGGTGGGTCAGAGGAAATGTGAGCCAAAAGAATTGCCTTAGACACACCAAGTCTGGAAAACCAAAATATGAAGGGTGGAACACTTGGCAGTTACCCCTAACAAATGGGCTGGATGAGGAATAGTTATCAGCTCTGTTCTGCTTCGTTAGAAATATCTGGCAATCTTATAATTCAAATTATACAAGGCATAAAATGCTCTGATGTAAGGAATCACCCCCTGTGACTGGTAGTTAACCCTCTGTATATCTGTGGTTTAAATCTAAGGCTGCATACTAGAATCAACTAGAAGCCTGACAAATGTGAAAGTCTCATTGAGTCCCTCCCAACAAGCTCCCAATTTGCTTTGTCTATGTGACTGAAAACCACTGTTAAAAATTTAAATCTTAAACCATAGCCACAATAAGCATTCAAGTAACTATGGAATTTCTACCGGACTCACTAAACCCCAGGAGATTAAATATTAAAGGGTAATTATCAAAATCATAACAAGTCTGTTTTAAGTAATATAACCTAAGTGGAAAATGTTATAAGAAGAAAAATATCCTTTGGAAATAAAAGAGTTGGACACAAAATTGTGAAAAATATTAGCATTCGCTATCGACTAAGGACAAGGGAGTCAGAGAGCCCATTTCCTGAGAAATATAGTAACTATCTAAAAGTTAAAAGGTACAGAATTTAGACCAGCAGTTCTCAACCTGTGGGTCATGACCCCTTTGGGGTTCGAATGACCCTTTCACAGGGGTCACCTAAAACTATCAGAAAACATAGAAGTTTATATTATGGTTGATAACAGTAGCAAAAGTATAGTTACGAAGTAGTAACACAATAATTTTATGGCTCAGGGGTGACTAGAACAGGAAGAACTGTATTGAAGGGTCGCAGTGTTAGGAAGGTTGAGACCCACTGATTTAGACAAAGAGGATTGTGGAGGGGAAAGAGGTGGAAAAAGAGTTAAAAGGAGAAGAACCCAAAATTAAAAACAAAGGTGGCAAAAACGACACATCTCATTTGGATGGCATCTGTCACTCCTAAAACAGGGAAGATTTGCTAACATTCATTACACAGGCCCAGTCTTGGAACAACTTGATACTTAGAAATTTTGGACCCATCCTGTGTGTAAAATGGAGACACTGGAGCCTTGAAAGATGACCACAGAAGGTGATTGAGTGTGAAGGTAATTCCAGAGCACTGGCAGAGGGGACCAAAATTGAAGGCTAGTGCTAACATACCAAAGACAACTCAACAGGAGACTGAACACTAATTTTACATGTCAACTCCTAGAACTTTCTTTACTCTAAAGTATACAGAGAGTTGTGAAAGATGGCTGGTAAGTCGAAGCTAGAGTATGAGAAGGGTCATCATATCCACAGCAGGAACAAGGAGGAGAGGAAAAGAAAAGTCAATGGCAGAAATCAAAGAAATGGGGCTTTGAAACATCCTCAGCTGAAGCCATAGTGAACAACCTTAAAACACCCTTCTGGCACATCTCTAATTCAAAAATGAGGACCCAAGAACAGAGCAGAACATAGCTCTGAGAAAATAAGGAAGACTTCAACTATGGGGGAGAAACTTCAGCTTCTAAGCTCTTTGCAAAAGAGAACCATGAGGTGAGCTCCGAGAGAGAAGGTCTCCCATCAGGACCAGCAGAGAGTATGAAAGGGTAGATGAGCAAATAGAGAACCTGCCCCCACCCCCCCAGTGAGGTGACAGCTGATGAATGCCCACATTCTGTCTGTGACACTGAACTTCTTCCTGCTTTATGAGAAAGAATAGTTCCTTTTGCTTAACTTCATACAACATTCCAACCTCACATCTATCTACATCTCCAGAGAAGTTAAAACACGTAGGAAAAGATTCTATGAAGTGGGCCATGTTTTACACAGTCCTTTGGTTTTATGCAAGATATCACTGTCATTAGGCCATTTCACAGTTCCTGCTTTCTATATCAACCCAGGACTGTCTTTTATCCAGCTTCCGAGGACATACATTTTGATGCACCTGCCCACCACCCACTTTTTACTATTTAAAAGATAACACCCTTTTTATGACTGGCATTATTACTGTGGGGCTCTTGACTTTCCCCACACATAAAAAGAGTATACTTTTTATTTTTTCAAAATCACTATAGAGTATTGAGAGTTGGAGAAGGATAACATTAAACTATGGTTTGATCTAGGGCTCAGGCAATGTGTTTGTTTGTTTGTTTGTTTGTCTGTCTGTCTGTTTGCTTGTTTTGTACTGGTACTCAAAAGTAACAGGAATATTTTCTGTGTCTCTTTGAGATGGTAGAATGAGAAATAAGCAGTGATTTGACACTTACTCCAGTGTCTGAGCCCTGGGTCCCAGAGTCAACAGTGCTAACATGAATCTGAAGAATGCAACACCTCCTTTGGTTGCGACCGTCCACTGTGATTCAACTCCAGTACTTCAGAGCTGAATAAACCAAAACCCCTCTCAGGATTTGAAATGATAAGATTTCTGGTTCTTAGCTCTGTTGCAAGCTAGAGGCCAGGCTTTCAAAATGACCCTCAGGAAATGTTAATGAATCCATATTCAGAAATAGCTATTGCATGTGGCTCTACATTAATTGTTTTAATTACGTCAAGTCATTTCCGAATGACACAGACACAGACGCCATTTCCTGGACATTATGGACATGTGAAGTCACACTGTTGCTTACCAGCCCCCAACATGCCCTGAGCTAAAAGCATGCCCACAACAAAGCTAAGCAAATCTCATGCTTGCTTTATATAAACAAGTCCGGGGGGGGGGGGGGGGCAGGACAGACTCGTGTTCAAACACAGTACTGAAGAGTTCACTTTAGCAGTGGTCGCTTATTCCGTATCACTTAATTTTAAATGTGCCCTCTTCTAGAATAAAGTGGGGCAGGATCTACATCCTTTTTAACTCTGCATCACCCAAACACAACAGTCTGCATAAATAAGGGCTTAGGAAATTAAACATTTAACATGGAATGGACTTAATATCGTTTTATACAGAATATTTTATTAGAGCAAAGTCTCACACAGCCGCACTGGGTCTACTGGCAGGTCTTCTCAATCAGGAATGTCCCCCCATTCTTATCTCAAGCAGGTAGACATTGGGACTCAGTTCCCCAGGGCAACTGCTGACTCAACGCACACACATAGGATGTGGCGGACAGAGTTCCTGAAACAGAAAGTGGGACAGACAGACTGCAGACCACCAGATCAAGTTCTTAGGCTCACACCGAATGACAAGCCAGCATCTTTGGCCCAAGGCAGTAGAAATGATGTTGCAAGGTAAGAAACAGGAGCATCAGGAGATGAAGATCAGGACCACTCAGGCAAACAGATATCTTAAAAGTGGTAATTCTTTATTTGGGAGACTCCTACATGAGATTTAATAAGAATGTTTGCTCATGAGAATGTTCTAAGATGGGCATAAAATGTAGGGAAAAGAGTAGTGTTTTATAGCTTGTCAGTGTTATATGCATTACTGATTAGGTATCATTAGGAGCTGTAGAGTTTCCTGGGTCCTTTCTTGGTAGAGTGGGCTGGCAATTGAGGTTAACACATTCCCACCTGTTTATGCTAAGCAAGCACTTAAGTGATTTGGGAGAACAAAAGGACACAAAGTCTCTGCCCTCACCATCCTGGCATTGCTCCCTTTAAATTGGGGAGCTGTCCTAGACTTTCAGCAAATCCTAACTCCAACATGCATGCTGTTGGAGTTACAGCTATAGCTGTAACTGTAGCTGCAGCTGTAACCCCAACTGCAAGTGAGCTAGAGCTACAGCAAGCGAGCTATAGCACGTGAGCCAGCATCAGGGAGGCACTGTATGCATTCATCAGTGATGGATCCAGTGAAGGTGACTAAAAACTCCAGACATACAATGCTAAACAGACCTGAAAACGTCTACCAACTGGCTGGCCAAATATCAGAGCAGTTATCCCACCAACATGAGCTGGTTGGGATTGGCCAAAGTATGCTTCGGATTAGACAAAAGGGATTCTGTGAAGGGAGACTTTTCAGAGTCGTAAGAGAATGGCTATTAAAAGCTCCATTCTGACCCTCTCTAAACTATCTCCATTTAAGTGGAAAAGCAAATTAGCTTCAACAGGCACTTCTATTTAGAAGGGGGCTGGGAGAGAAGAGTCCCACATTTGAACACTTAAGGTCTCCAACATGCCCATCCATAAATCATCTCAGGGCAAAGCTGTCAGCCTGTAGCTTCTACTTTGCCTTTTAAATGGATAGGACCCCCATCTTCCCTCTCTCCTCAGGGTGGTGAGTAGGGGTGTGTGATACATGGAGAACAAAGAAGGGTGAGTGTCTCTCCCTTCCTAAGGACAGGTGTAGTAGCAACATCTGCACTGACATCTTTCCTTACTTTAAAATACCAAACGGCAGATAGGTAGACTGAAGGATTACGTGCCCATATGAAGATGTGTGTATGAAAAGAACATAAAAATGAATCTATTACAGAAAGGCTAAATGTGTGGCTGATGGCACTCACATGTGCTCTCATTTTTAAAGCCACGTTTCTGTAGTGGCTCCATCTTTATAAAGAAAAGCTGGAGAATCAGGGTAGCTTTGATTCTGTTTCAAAAAAAAAAAAAGATTTACAGTAACTGAGGAACACACAAATCACATACAAAAATAAATAAATAAATAACCAGCTATTTTATCCTTTCAATGTGGTTACCAAGGCTCCTTTGTGTCTACAAATTTCTCAGGGTGGTGCTGTTGCCAAGAAATTCTAATTCATGATAAGGTTTTCTGCAAATTGGGACAGTGGCAAACCTGCGGATACACAGACCCTGCAGTCTGCTTTGTCTTTCTGTGTGAGACAACACCTGGCTGCCAGGCCTGTAGAAGGCAATGCAAGGGAAAGATCACACACAGAGGGAGAAGATATGTGGCTCACAGACCAAATCCCAGATCCCGGTACTATGAGCCTGTTCTTGGAAGGCAACCATGTCTGTAGGTTTTCCCCTAGAGATGCCTCCTACCAAAAGCCCTCATAAAAAGTCTTTCAGGATGCCTGAAACCAAGATGAAATTGCAGAGTTACAGGGACACTTTAGTCCTTACAGAAGCCAAGTGTGCCATTAGTTTAAAACAATGGGGGAGTGGAGGAGGAGGGAAGAATGTTCTATGATTTATTTATTTGTTTCCAGTAGCAGTGGAAAATTTTCTCCAAGCAAAACGGAGGCCTGAAATTGACCCCATTTGCCAATTATGAATCAGCATTAACAATGATCATAATTCCATAGGAGTTTTCAAGTAAACATGCCATGCTTTTCAATAGCATGTAGCAAAGTTAAGTGAAAATAATACTCTGTGTCATTACTCGGACTGTCCTTATGAAACAGCATGCTGGGAATAAAGAATCTATAAGCATTCTACACCTCTGTCGAGTCTGGAAGCAAATGGAAGTGTTATATATGAAATGTTTTTTTTTTAATTTCTGAGTCAGCAGCCAGTTCAAAGAGTCCAACTTCTCTTGTGACATTCTGGATGTATCTCCCTTTATCATCAAATGGAACCCTAAAATCTACTCTAGCTTCTGTCCTAAGCTTAACTGTTTTCAACTTTTGGTCAAACAGCTTTTGAAATATTTCCTATAAGTTTTCAGAGAGGCTGGCAGCCTTCAGAGTTGTGTCAGCTGAATGCCATAAATAACAGACCACATAAGCACATAAACACGGTGTAATTTACAGATACATGACAGGCAGGGATGATATGACTTGGGCCCAGTGCTTGAGCATGCCGTGAGAGTTCAGAGCTGGAGAGCTGTGGATCTGGGATTGTCATCTGGATTTATAATCACACCAACGATTTTGGAAGTTGGAATCCTGGTTGAGCATCCCTGCCCAAGAATTCACACTAACGTGACACAAGGCAGTACGGTCTCCATCACTGTCTTTGTCATAGGCTCACTGACACAGGAAACTATCCCACAGCCTAAGTTTGAAGCAAGCAACGTCGACAAGCAGTCCCTCCTCAATTTTCCAACGCACAGATGTTCTTGGGTTTATCATTCAAAGCCGTTCTCTAGAAACCAAATTAGATGATCAGGATCCCCTCCACTACCGCCCCATTCGCCTGTTCGAACGTCCCCAAGTTTATTGCTCACTTTAAGAAAAACATCTAATAATCATTCCTTATTTGACCTCTAAAATCTGATTACCCCAGAGCATCGGGAAACTTCCTCCTGCCTGGGGTTTTTGTAGCAACCTTCTTGAGCTGTTTTGAGCAAAGGAGTCTCAGAATTTCACCATCTGGTTAATTTTGAACTAGCAGTTGCATAAAACCACCACTACCCCTTAGAGTCAAAAGCATGGGGGTGTGGGAATGGGGAGGAAGGAAGAGATAAAGGCTAAAGGTTTTGTCATCAGCATGAACTCAGGGTCCTAGTCACCTTTATACAGAGCAGCTGTGAACAGAGTCCTAAGCAGAGTGCTCCTGGCCATGGTACTGTGCTCAGAAGTGCTTGCCCGAAAGTTTCGTTTCCATGTGGACTTGGGGAGGGGTTTTAAGATGAGAGAAGATAGCAGTTGGAGACAGTTGAGACAAGAAATAAGAAAGAAGGTGGAAAGGACAATTCCTTTGCCTGTCGATGGATTGAGAAAAAAAAAAACTAAGCTAGAGGTTTCTAGAAGGGGAGGAGGCAGCAGGAGGGGGAGAGGAAGAGCAGCAGAGCTGGCTTCTGAGGAAACAATAGATCTAATACATCCCCTAATTGTCAAGCCAGTGATGTTTCCTTGAAGCTGTACCTTCTGGATCCTCTAGGCAGATCTAGAAACGCAGGTTTCCTCTAAAAAGGCTCCCAACCCCCAACCCCACGAGCAGGCTTTACTACCCTGAAAACTTGAACCAAAACAAAGTTGTGTGATTCATCTGGAGGGAACGTTGTAACAAATAAAGCCAACTTTCTTCCCTCCAACACTGCTTAACAGTTAGTCACAAACAAGGGCTGCCTCGGGCAGGCTGACTAAATCAACAGATTCCCTTCCCTAACCAGTCTAGACTGTAGTTAATATGCAACTGATTCCACACCAGTGGGCTGACAGGGTGTTTAGACGGCTGTTTAGAAAATGAGATTCTGGCAACATTTTGGCTTACTTCATATCAAAATAAAAAGGAAGAAAGGATGTAGGGAGATCCTACATAAGACATTAAGAAGGACAGGAAAGAATGCATTAATGAAACGGTGTGAGTACTTTGCCTGTGTGTTTAGCAAAGAACAGCATCTGCCAGCCTTTCAACTGGAATCCATGCCCTACACAGACATACAGACACGGGCGGCCAATACCTGGAGGAAAACTCCACAGATTCCAGCCAGGCAACAACTAGTAACAATGGCACAGTCTTAAGTGTGAGCGCTTTACCACTGGCTCCCAATATACCATGAGCTTAACATCTCTTCCTAAAGCAGCAACTGCTACATCCCAGCACCACTGGCTCCCAATATACCATGAGCTTAACATCTCTTCCTAAAGCAGCAACTGCTACATCCCAGCCTCAAGCTGGCAAATCTTGCTTTGGATCCTGGCAGAGGAAACTCAGCCGTTCATTAGCCTTAACAAGCTGCTGTCACTGAGCAGCGAAGTTACATGAGCAGCCACACACCGAGGATCGCAGGGCCCTCCCCAAGGGCAAGGGTTTTTTTTTTTTTCTTTTCTCTAGGATGGACTGTACAAATTCACACTCCAAACGTGCAAATCCAGACTGCCTTCCTGGACTTTCCAGAGTACACACTGTAGAGTTTTTAAACACCCATGGTGTCCCTATCCCCAGCCGCCCCGCCCCCATCCACCACCATCTTTCCTGCAGAATGTCCCCTCAGCACCTCCTAATCGCTGCTGGGAAAACCAGTTTCCGCAGCAGACCCAGCACTTTCCACTGGCCAGCACTTTCTTTATTCCACTTCACAAAGCCCAGTGAACTTGTCCCCAGCCAGGCGTCAACCTCCTGGAGATGCCAAGCGAACTTGGCCCCGGTACCCTTTAGCATCCTAGGAGTTTTCTTAACTAGTCCTCTAAGACAAAGTAGGGAAGCACAGAAGCACACACCACCCTTTGTCCAAGGTGGTGCTAACCTGTGAGGCATCCCAAACAAACAAACAAAACGCAAGGACACAGTATAGGCTGCTCTTTCTGGAAGCATTAGCAGGAGAAACGTACAATGCATTGTCAGCCTAAGAGAGATACATCTTCTCATCTTCCTTGTACATATCCTTAAGCATCTTTTGTCACCTGGCTTCTCTTCCTACAGCTCACCTTCTATAATCTAAAAATCAAGCTCCTATTCTTTATTGACACTCGCTAAATTACGGGGAAAACACTACGTGCCCCCCCTAATTCCCCCACCACTCCTCAGGACCAGCTGAAATAAAGCTGACTTAAGTACTAAGGTCAGAACTCCTGCATCTAGAAACGTGGTATCTTGTCAACCATTGCTCAACCACCTTCCCACCCGGCTCCTCCAAACCCCAGAAGTTCGCCAGCAATTCTCTGCTGGGGGACAGCGAGCCGACAACGTGTGCGCAAGGATGTGTGTTGGTGACAGAAATGCAGGCAGCTAGGACCGGCTCAGCTCAGCACACTAAGGGGTTAGGGGTGGGTGGAGAGGTAAGCGCATATGATTGTTTCACAAAACATTTTAAACAACACACAGCCAAAAAAAATAAAGAAATAAGAAAAAAAAAGAATTAAAAATTTTCAACTCAAAGCCCACACCAAACGCAGCCCCTGCGTCTCCGCCGCCGCCACACGATTTACACAAGTAATTTAAATCATTCACCTGCTGCCAGGTCTCCTCCAGGGATGGCAAAGCTGAGAAGTAGCCGGTGTCGTGGACAAGTTGTAGCTCCTGGAATATACTATAACTAGCCAACACGTCCATGCTGCTGCTGCCGGGCAAAACCGGAGGAGAAACCCTCCCCCGAGCTCAGCTGGGTCTGTTTGTTTGTCAGTCTGTCTGGCTCACCCCCCAAGAAGGCAGACATCCAGTGGCCCTTTTGTTTTGTTTTGTTTCAGTCAACTAAAAAAAGGAGAGAAAAAAATCAATGCAGGAGAGAGGGAGAGAGGAGGTGAGAGAGGAGCGAGTGAGTGGGGTGGATGGAGAGAGGGATCCAGCGTGTACAGTGCAGATGACTGCCAGGAAAAGGGGACTTCACGGGAGTAACAATTCCCTTCCAGGGCTCTAATCACTCCAGCTCGTGGATCAGGAAGGGGGACGCAAACTCACTGACACGAAGCTGCCATCTATATCTGCAGCGCTGTTCGCTCCTAATGCAATCTTTGCTCTTTATTTTGGGAGGTTGCATTTTTTTCTCGCGATCGCTTCTCTCCCCCCCACCCCTTCCCTTCCCTCCCCACCCCCCACCCCATCCTCGCTAGTTTGTAGTCCCCCCCACACACACCTTGTCTCCTCCTCCTGCTCTTCCCCCTCCCCAAACTCCCTCCCTCCGCCCCGCTTTGCGCGCAGCCGTGGGATCTCGGAGGAGGGCGTCCATTAGGCCGCGTGTGACCATGTAAGGTAAACAGGGGGCTCATGAAGTCACTGAGGACCAATGCGGCACTCGGAGCGGACCCTGGGGCGGGGCCTGGCCCCGACGGCAGCCACCGATTGGCGCGCTGCGGATCTCCCTGCTGCCTTACAAGGCGGTACGAGGCAAGCTATTTTTAGAGGGCTATATAAGGGGGTAGAGGAGTCCGCCAGGCGGCCGGGGAGCTCGAGCGCCAGGGAGGGTTGCTGCGACACTGGCGCTGGCTCCTGGGACGCCTAGGCGGCCGGGGTCGGGCTGAGCGCTGGCCTCCGACCCTCGCTTCAGGGCTCGCCCGAGCCGCCGGCGCCCGGACCCGGTGCAGATCCGAGGGAACCGGTTGCCGCGGTGGCCGATCGGGAGGTGTGGTCCCCGGTCCAGGGTTAAGATACCTCCTGCGGGAGCAGCCGGTAGAGCGGCGGCGCAGCCGTCGGGGGCAAGAAGCTCTTTGCACTCGGCCTTCCTGCCAAGCATGGGGAAGAAGGGTAGCAAGGGAGAGGCTAGGCTCAGAACAGCGTCACGTACCCCAAACTAAAGCCCAAAAGCCAGTTCCGAATTCCCCACAGGGTGCAGAAATGAAGTGCCAGAGGAGGAAGTGCCTCACAATGGCAGAGAACAAAGGCGAGCTGCACGGAGACTTGCTTGCGCCCGCCTCCGACGCTGCACGCTGTCTCCGCCCCGGCCCGCGCGCCTTCGTGCGCGCCGCCGATTGCCTACCGCCCTCCTGTTCCTCTGAACCGAGCCTAAAACCTGGCCAGGAGTTTGGTACCCAGCATCAGAGTGTGCATGAAAGAGAATGGGGGAACGTGGATAGAGCTAGGGTGCAGGCTGGAGCGAGCCACTAGCTAGCAGATCCTTACAAGAGATTTATCCAGAAGCTTCCTGGAGGAGTGTGCAAGAGCAGGTATGGAGCAGGGTTCTAAAGATGTCGAGATTCTGCAAGCTCAGAAATGGAAACCTGTGCAATGCACGTGGTTAAATTTTGCCCAATTGTTTTCTTAATCTTAAACGACTAGTGTGGCTTCTCCAAAATACACTGAAAGCTGGACTATTTTCGGATAACTACAGAATTCAGTACTTAGAGACAAGAAACATCCTTGTACCTTCAGTGGAAGAAGTACAATTTCATCGACTCCGTATCATTCCCTTCTATTGATAACAATATTAAATTTGTAAAACAAAAGATCACCCGTTCCCCAGAGGAAATTAAATAATTTACCAAGATTGGAGGAAAGCTGGTTTATTTGCCTTTTAGTGCCTGATATCTGTGTTGGTCAAAGAAACAAAATTCATTGTATAATTGATGCCTTGCTTACAATATACTGCCACCTATTAGCTCCATGAGTTGAGCAAATGGCAGAAAAGGCGTCTGCTTCCGAGGAACAAGAATGCAAATATCTGCCGTTCTTGTTAGAAGAAACAAAATACTGTTTGCAATTCACCAATCCTAGTATGTCACTGTTAGAGGCACTAAATGTTAGCTGTCCATTGTCCCCAGACTTTAAGCAAATAAATGAAATAGTATCTGAACTAGTCATCTCCATAGGGAACAGGCCAGGGTCTAAAGGAAGAAAGCAAGATAGCAAAACCTTGCAATAATTTGTTAGATCTCACCTTGTCTACTCTTCCTCCAACACTATTTGGTTGTAGGGCTTGGGCAGAAATCCGTTGAGAGGTCCTAATGTAGACGTATATACATGAGCAATAAAAAGAAAACAACCTTGAATACAGTAGGTAAACATCCTGGCGGGATCACATAATTTGCTGTTTAAGTCTCAAGGGAATTTAATTTTTGTATTTTATATTGTACTTATACTATTACTGTTTTTATTTGGTTGGTTTGGATTTTGTTTGTTTTGTTTTGTTCAAGATAGTGTTTCTCTATTTAGCCCTGACCTGTCCTGGAACTCAACTTTGTAGACCAGGCTGGTGTCAAACTCAGAAATCCTCCTGCCTCTCCCTCATGAGTGCTGAAACTAAAGACGTGCGCCACTACACATGGCTTATTGCCATTTTTGATGAAAATATATCTTACCTTTTGAGTTTGAAGATTTTTGGAAATATTTATCACACTTATATTCTGCCATATCTACATAGACATTTTTATGTGCCATGTCTCTTTTCACCTCCGGGACACCACCAACACAGGGATTCTCAACTTAAAGGATGAAGACCTCCAGGCTTAGTATATAAATTAACGATGCTCAGATAAGCAGAAAGTGACTAGGCAGTGCTTCAAGTCCAGGAGTGTCTGACTTATAAGGCTTCTTCATGAGGCTCTCCATGGTAAAACATTGAGGTTTTGGGTTTAAGTTAATATGTGTTTATAGAAATTGCTCCAGTGGGTTGGAAGACCGCCATTGAAGCTTTCCTCATGTAACTTTCAGACCCCTAGCCTACAAAACAAACAAACAAACAAAGCAAACAACAAAAAACATTCAATGACATTTTACAAAGTAAATCTTACAAGTTACATTTGGAGGTCTTTTTCAAAGTGTTATAGGACATTTAAGAATTCATTCTAAGAGGTGTTTGCAACAAAGTACTCTAAAATGTATGGTTTCAACATTCATCATATTTAGATAATTTTAATTTTGTTTTTTAGGCATATATATATGTATATATATATATATATTATGGCTAAAAATATAAATATAACCTGTTCAGTCCATTTAGTGTTGCTTGTATGCATATGATTTTAGGGCTTACCTATTGGGATTGGGAGCTCATCCCTGGAGAAGACTGTTTCTCCTGCTCTCAATAGTTGCCTGCATATTTTTTTTTCTTTTGACTACAGGATGGGGCCCTGTGAGATTTTCCCACTTCCCTGTTACTATGTCTATGGCATTGTGTTTGCTCAAGTCTTCAGGTGATGCTCCCTGTCATTTTTAGGAGACACAACCTCATTGCAGATTTCCTTGGTCCTCTGGCTCGTAAGATCTTTCTGCCTCTTCTTCCTTGATGTTCCCTGAGCTTTAGATGCAAGAGTTTTGTTGTGGATATAGCAACTGAGGCAGGACAACCCAGGATTACTTGTTCTCTCAGTTTTGACAAGTTGTGGTTTTCTGTTATAGTATCTGACTAGTAAAGAGACATTTCATTGATGAGGAGTGAGAGCCACCCTCATCTGTGGATGTGTGGATAAGGTGACCGAATCCAGTAGCAGTAGTAGTTTCTCCTGTAAGATCCTGGGTAGTTGGCTAGGTTACTAGTGCCCTCCTGTTGAGAGGCTTTAAATCCAATTAGAGAGCTGTTGGTTGCCACCAGGATGAGTGCTCCGGTGTTACCATGCCATACTGGTTGTTGTGGTTCATAGGGATACCAGCTGGGCAACTTTGCTTCCCTCTCTTTGGAGGCTTGCATAGTGCCTTCCCGTGCTGTGAAAACTAATCCTCAGAGAACAGTCTTTCAGATCAGGTCTAGCTTGGATCCTCTGGGTGCAACCTCTGAAGTAGATGTTTTCAGCAATAGGGACCTACCTTCCACCTCAGGGTGGCAACCAAGGCCAACAGAAATAACCTAAATTGTTTTAGGTGTCTCTTGGACTCTATTGACCAGCAACTCACAGTGAGGTTTCTCAGATATTGGGAGTTTTGATAGGTATTTTTAATAGCCTAGAAATCCTAGTTTCATATTGCAAAAACACGTGAAGTATCCCAATATATAAATGACTAATAAATTAAGACCATAAGGGAATAAAAACAGTCTGCACATTTATGACTCGTATATCAAAATCCTTTACAGTATCTGGTATTTTTCAGCTTTTCACATCAGGTCTTTACTACTATGAAATGTTGGTCTGTTTTAATGGATGAAGATACTGGAATTCAGAGAATGCATGTATTTTGCTCATTGTCCCATGTCTATTAAGTTCCAGAAGCAAATTCAAATATAGGTGTGGCTTTATCTGTCTCCTATGTAAACATTGTCTTGGGAAACTCTGATGAGACTATTTCCAAAAATAGTAGCTAGGTGTGGTGGTGCATGCCTTTAGCTTCAACATCTGGGAAGTAGAGATAGTCCAATGTCTGTGTACTCAGGCTAGCTAGGGCTACGGAGTGACAGTCTGTCTTAAATACGCTAATAAATTAAATGCTTTGGAAGTGGAACTGCAGGTACTACCCAAGAGTAAATAATACTAACCTCATGAATTCGGAAATCAGAATATTTTTAAAAAATAATAAAAATTTAACATACAGGGCTGAGAGATGGCTCAGTAATTAAGAGTGTTTAATGTTCTTGTAGAGGACCCCAGTTTGATTTCCAGCAGCCACATCATGGTTCAAAACCATCTGTAACTCCTGTTCCAGAAGTGCTGATGCCTTCTGACCTCTAAATACACTGGTCACACAAGTGGTGTACATACATACATGCAGGCAAAATGTTCGTATACATCTTTAAAACGTTTTAATTGACCATGTAAATAGGACATGGTTTGAATCTGAATGTCCCCCATGGGCTCATGGTTTGAATTTTTGATCCCCTTCCACAGCTGGTGGTGCTGTTTCAGAGGTGGCAGAGCCTTTAAAAGGTAAGGCCTGACTATCCCCGTTAAATAGCTAGTGATGGAATCTCTAAAAGATGTACCTGCCTGGGTCTGGTCCTTCTCTCTTTGCTTCATGGTTCAGTAGGTGTGACTACTCTTTTAATGATCCTATAGCCACAGGCAAACACCAGGTAAGTTCAGCTTCATTTATACATGAGTGCCTTTTCCTTCTGTGCTTAGGACTGGTAGAGCTTTTTCGAGGAAAATCCGCTTAAAACAGGGACTGAATTTTAGAGCATTGTTTTTTTAATTAAAGGTTTGTTTGGAATTTTATTGGAAACTAAAACTTAAAGTTAAGTACGTGTAGCAGCAAGTGGACTCAGTGGGTTTTAAAACCAAGAGTAAGTGAAATGGGGGAGGAATGGTGGTAGGAGAGAGAGAAATTGTACTTAAGTGTGGCATTGTACTTAAATGTGAAAGTCTCAAAAAAAGAAAATTTGAAAATTCTCAAAACGCCTATTTTGTGTGGTACTGAGGAAGAGGAGAGAGGTGTCTTACAGCTGTCAGCTAATTATGGAATGAATAAGATCCCAATTTTATTGACTTGCTTTTGCCTATGAAATGTGAAGCACCTATCTGGGGTCTGAAACAGTATGTCAACAGTATGTGTTGTGTTGTGCTGAGAAATTTGAGTTGAAAATGAACCAAGATCATTTTGGGCTACCCTGGCCCCTCCTTAACTCCCCTGAAGTTGTGACAGAAGTTGGATTCTTTTCCTCCAAAGTGAGCCATAGCTAGTAAGAGTGTCACCCTGGGACTGCCCACTGTCTCCCCTAAGGGCCTCATGGAGCACACACCCTGCCCTACACTGGCAGAAGCAGTTGAGCTGCAAGCCTTGCATTTTCCCCCAGTTTAAGTCATATGCCCTCTGTCCAATCTTACTTCCTCACAACTGCCCACTGTTCATCAAACCTAAGCACATTGGGTTCTCATTTCTGAAGGGCCTCATCCCACACATAACTTTGCTTAATTCAATAAATCTGATGTCCTTTCTCTTCTAAGCCAATCTTTTCCTATTAGTATACAAAACATAAACCTTACAATGGAGGCGAGAACTAGTTGACTTCTGAGTCACTTTGTCTAATTCACAGCAAAATTAAAAAGAGTGTCATTTTGTGAAAATTAGAGACTAAATGCATTTCTTCAAAGATCTCCATCTTTTCATAATCAAAATCTTCTTTTCTGATGCAACAATATAGTCACCTTGCCTGTTGATTTTTACTTTCATTTTGAGTTCAACTCTGCAGTCCTCATTTGGCAGTGGCTTTTCTGACCTCGCTCTCATTGGCATTATGAACCCTTCTACCTCTTGCAAGATCTGCAGTTTCATCTTACAACAGAGTTGAATGTATTTGCATTATATTGCCTTTGTCTTCATGGGGAAGGGGAGTGTTAAGAAGGAGCCTTTGAATAAGAGATCAATTTACCAATGGTCTTATCATCAATAAGTACTTTCCATGCATAGAGATACTACAATGAAACTCATTAATATGTCTAATTAACATGCAATAATCATTTTAAAATACTTTCAAGTATTCACGACTCCCTTTCCTTTATACTCTTATTAAAATAAAATGTGAAATTAGGGAATAGTATGTGGTTGCATCATGTAAACAAGAGTTATCTAGCAAGAGGGAGGAGTGAATTAAAAACATAAGACAAAGTTTAAATGTGGAAGATTGAAAGAGAGGAAAGAGTGAAAAGAGTTGCCCCTGGGATTCAAAGTCAAGAAAAAAGAAATCAGCTTTCTGTGACCTCTGACAAAACACCATGACCAAGAAAACTTATAGAAGAGTTTATTTTTGGCTTACAGTTCCAAATATTTGGAGTCTGTGATGGCAGGGACAGCGTGGCAGCAAGTGGCAGTCGTGGTGGCTGGAGCAGAATGCTGGGAGATCACGTCTTGAGCTGTAAGCATGAAGCAGAGAGAGTAAACTAGAAGTAGGGTGAGGCCTTATGCTTTCAGAGACCAACCACAGTGCCATACTTCCTCCAGCATGGGCCCCAACATTTCTCATTCAAACCACCACCCATGTATAGAACACTATTTCTAGAGACTAAACATCTCTCTTAGTTTTTACTCTGTGCTCATCTTCCACTCATACTTTGGCATCTCATTTATACTGCCTATAGGGAAAAAGCTGTGCCTTATAAGGAACATGGCCACTGTGACTATAGTGACTGCTGTTGTCAATACAAAAACAATAGTTCTATATGTGTTTGTCTTAGTTAGGGTTTCCATTACTGTGAAGAGACACCATGACCAAGGCAAGTCTTATAAAGGAAAATGTTTAATTGGGGCTCATTTACAATTTTAGAGGTTTAGTCCATTATCATCATGGGGGGAATCATGACAGCATCCAGGCATACATGGCGCTGGAGGAGCTGAGAGTTCTTCATCTTGATCCGTAGGCAGGCAGGAGACTGTTGTCTTCCAGGCAGCTAGGAGGAGGGTCTGTTTGCCCACCTCCACAGTGACACACTTCCCCCAACAAGGCTTCAACTATTCTAGCAAGGCCACATTTCCTAATAGTGCCATTTTTTATGGGCCAAGCTTATTCAAACCACCACATTATTCTTTATGAGTTTTGTTAGCATGGACCTCATTGTCTGCATGGGTTCAGTATTGGGACACTGACATGCTGAGAACTCTGAAAATAATTGGCCAAAAATTTGGTCTTGGATGAATTAACCAAGAACTCTTTGCAAATTCTCTTCTAATGTTGCTTCACGTTGTACCAGTCTTTCTGTTTTTAACCTTTCAGAATTCTGTGGTTAATAGTTTAATAGAACATTTATTTTAACATAAAATGCCAAAGCCAATCCAGAACGTTGACGCTTGCATTGTCCTGGGTCAGACAAATTGTGTAAAAGGATGACTTACGTGCATTGCTGGTAGTATGTGTGAGCGAGAGAGACAATTTGCTTCTCCCTCTGACTTGAGTGATTTATTGCTTAACAGAACTTTCTCTACCATGATGGAAAAGTAAGGAACTCAAGAAGTCAGCAAAAGCCCATTGTTTAAAATGTTTAACCCAGGCTTTATGTTGTTTAGATGTTTAAGGCCACTGTTATGACATGATCCCTATGGAAATCAATATCATTCATCACTTATCTAGTTGTAAGTACTAGCCCTTAGAAGCACTAATGAGGAATATGCAGTCATTGAAATTTAGTCAGTCCTTCAACATATATTCAGTAACACACTCAGTCTAACAGCATATTGTGTGAATGGCATAGGTTGAAAATAATATGGTAAACACAGACATATCACCAGAGTTACACAGTAGTACTCTGTCGTAGGAACTAAACAAGGCACTAGAAACATCTAGCACAGTGGTTCCCAACTTTCTTTATGCTACGACCCTTTAATACAGTTCCTCATGTTGTGGTGACCCCCAGTCATAAAATTATCTCATTGCTACTTCATAACTGTGATTTTGCTTCTATTATGAATTGTGGTATAAATATCTGATATGTGACCCTCAAGAGGGTCATGACCCACAGGTTGAGGACCACTGATCTAGTCTGTGCTTCATGAGATTTAGTGCTTGCTTCTGTAGCATTCCTTCCAGATAACACTCAGTTACCTTAACAGTGAGGAGACTCTGCAGGGACACAGTGTTGAGCCACTATGACTAAACCTGGTAGGCTGACTTTCCTCATCTAGGGACAGTATCAGAAGCCATTAAGGGGTTTTTGAGCAAAGATTTAAAGAAAGAAACCAGCAGGAAATGAGAAAAGATTTTTCTAAATGATAAAAAGTGACTTTTGCTGTAGAAGGACTGAAATGCCGAGCCAGTTATAAAGGTAGTGATAAATTAAGCTCCTGTGTTTTAGGGATTATTTCCCATTGTGAATGTGAGGCAGTTTTATATTTTACCCTGAACGTTTTATTTTGTTGTTGTTGTTGTTGTTGTGACACATTGAATGCAGCACAATGTTATTATTAATATATTACATATCAATGTCATTTTTATTGGAATATTATCATTTTTCTTTTAAATGTGCCATTTCCAAAGGCCGTTAATGGTAGTTAACAGCAGAATGCACCTCAGATTTTGTAATGGAAATCAATGGGAAAATAAGATTGATTTGATAGAAAGTCTCTGTGCTGCAAACTTTGCTGACAATGGCCATTTCTTAAGTGAAGGATACCTATTCCACAAGTGCCCGATGATGAGTTTTTATGTATATGATGGATTTGAGTAATTTGGAAGATTAATAATGTCAGCAGCAGGGTTTTTTTTTTTTTTTTGATGGGTAGTTCCTTTGAATTCTACTGTATTTTCTTTACCAAGAAAGCTTATTTGAGAGAATAGAAAAGTCCAGTGAATTGCAGTTCTTAATGGTGATCACTGCTCTTCTCAGAAGGAGCCAAGCAGACACTGGGACACTCTATCCCACAGTATCAATGGAGACATAGTTCAGTGCTTATCTGAGACTCTTCTTATTGGTCAAAAATGGCTTTAAGTAAATGTGGTCATGTTTTACCCTGGGAGTCATTTCATTTTGGCTTTTTGGCAAATGCTGTTTTCTAATATTTTCGCATCCAAGTTGGGATGCCTCTGCTTGGGAAGACAAAACAGTCCCATTTCACAAGGAACCAAAGCACGGCAATCCAGAGAAGACTCCTCTCTGCACCCAACCTTCCAAATGTACTTCTTCTCTATCTCCTCGTGTCACAGATTAATTTCCCTTTGCTTTGTGAGTACCAATTCTCACAATTTGAGGGATGTCTGCTCTAGCTCAATTCCTTTGTCCAATTATTCTTTCTGCACACTTGTTGCATCACAACCATTTTGAGGAGACAACTTTCTTTGAGAATCATCTGATCATCCTACAGAGATTTTCATACCATCTGTAGAAACGTATTAGTTTTTAAATAACATATTCAATTTAGGGCTGGACAGATGGCTCAGTGGGTAAAACGTTTGGTTCACTACCTTGAGGATGGGAGTTTAGATTCACATCACCCACTTAAGCACCAAGCAGGCACTGCAGCCTGCCTGTAATCCCAGGGTTCAGGAGTCAGAGATAGGGGAATCACTGTGGGAAGCTGGCTAACTCCACTGACTGAGTCAGTGAGCTTTGGGTTCAAGTAATTAAAGAAGACACACAATGTCAAACTTTGATTTCTCCCTGTACACAGACTCACACATATGTGCCTGCTTAGGGACCTGCACATACATGTGAATATACATATATACACCTGCATATATCACACATCTATGCATACAAAGAATAAAAATAATTCATTTAACTTTTCTAATAAAATATGTTTTATTTTTAAATACTTATTTAAAATATTTGTTATTTATATTTAAAATAAAAGTTTTAAATAAATACTATTCCTCTTTCTCCAGTAGTGTTTGGACATCACACCAGCTTCTGTCTAATTGGCTAAACTAGAGAAAATGTTGTTAAATGATGTCAGATAGACTTCAAGAAAATGAAAGTTCTAAGATTTCTAAGAAAATCTCTGTCCTTTTGGGTTTTTGTATGGATTCTACAGGTCTAGATTCAGAAAACCATAAGACAGAAATGCCCTCATACAACCAAAGTATGTCTTCAATAAGCATCAGCATTTTTCTTTAGTGATTCTCTAAGCAATACAGTGTGACAAGTATTTACACAGTATTTACATTGTATTAAGTATTATGAATAAGCAAGAGATGATTTTAAATACACAGGAGGATGTGTGGAGGTTATATGCAAATACTCTACAACTTTATATAACAGCGCTGAGCACTGGGGAATATAGTATTCAGTAACTAAATTTATCTGTGTATATTATATTAATACTATGTTTAATGTATAGCATTCAGTATGTATGCTATTGTTTGAGGTTTTTTTTTAAGGCAAGCTCTCATTTTATGGTTCAGACTGGTCTGAAATCTCACTATATAGCCCAGGCTGACCTCAAACTTGTCATTCTCCTGTCTCAGTTTCCTGATTACTGGGACTACTGTCGTGTGCCAGCATCCCCCAACCTCTCTCTTTTTCTATAAGGTGTTCCCCAGCTGTGTGTGTGTCAGCTTCCCTTCATTGTGACAAAGCACTGAGAAAATTTAATTAAATGGAAGAATGGTTTACCTTGGTTCAAGGTTTTAGAGAGTTTTGGCCCATGGTTGTTTGACCTCATCTCTTTGGGTTGTGGCAGGACAGAACATCATGATGGGAGTGTGAAGAGGAGGAGAGCTAGTCACCTCTTGACAGCTGGGATGTATCAGGAAAGAGACAACAAGGGTCTCCAGTACCAACGTATAGTCTAGGGCACACCTCTCCTGTGGCATAATATTCTTAACTAGGCCCTACTTCTTAAAAGTCCCAACATATCTTAACAGACTGAGGACCAAATCTTTAGCTAGTGAACCTTTGTAGGATTTAGAGCTAAGTCATAATACAAGTCAACCAGCATCTACTCATGCTCATTTTTGTTATATTTTTAAAGAGAAACTATATGATCTTAGTATCATCATATTTTACAACACCATGTGATAATGGGTCATTTCTATGAACCAGCAGCAATTCTGGTGAGGAAGAATTTGTTAACTACAAATGTCTTCCATATCGTCAAGGGTTAAGACATCCTGGCACTAAATGACCTTTAAAGATCGCTTGGTCTTGAAAGAGAACTCTTTCAGAAGTTTTATAGTGAGTATTCATCAACCTTGAATTTCCCCTTTCTGATTTGTCCTTACCATGGCAACCCCTGGTATGTGATTTCACTTTCAGAATGGACTGACTTATACAAGATTGCCCTTGGTAACATGTGGATAAACACATAGTATCAATTTTTATTTCATTTTATTCTTGCCTCTATTATTTCTACTCCCAGAGAATCATATGAATAAGTACAATAAAAAATAAGATCTTTAATACAAAACCTATTCATATTTAAATAAAAGACAAAAGTCATATATAAAGGGAAAATGAAAAAAGAAATATAAGTGCCCATTATCATTCTAGCTAGATCCCCCATTAAATACCAATCATACTGTGATTTCTTTTATAAATTAGTTCCTTGTAAATTTGCTTTGTGAATCAATGCCCCTAGAGCAGAAAAAAATCTCAACTCTGTGAATTCAGTCATTTGACTTTTAAACTAATAGAAGAAAACTGGACTATAGGTTTTTCCACTTTTGGTGAGTCCACCTCCCAGATTCTCTCATTCAGAGCTATATAATTTCAATTACTCAGAAGCTTCCGACAACCTGTTCTGTCAAGTACTACTAGGTTAGGGATTAAGCCTACAAGGATGAATGTAATTCTTCCCCTTTCAGAACTGACATGTTAGTCAAAGACAAATCTAAAGGAAAACCAAGGAGAGTAACACTGCTGAGGTGGTTAATTATTAGGGCAGATTCCTTTCTATGAAAAACAACCAAAATACTAAGAGAAGCAGATATGGACAAAATCATAGCTGAGCTGCCAATCTAATAAGAAATTCCTGGGTGGAAATCTGAATGCTGGTCAGACCCCACAAGGCATTTACAGTGAATGTCCTAGAACAACATGTTCCCAGCCTCGGCTTTTAGATAGTGTTTCCATACCACAGTCAGGTTCAATGTGCCTTCAGCAAAGGTAGACCAGATGGCTGTTGGATAGATCTTCCCACTGAAAATAAACAGAAAATATAGACAAATAATGTAAACATCAATAGAACAGGATAAACTCACCAAGCCTAGTTCCTATAGAGAAAGGGAGACCAGAGTGAAGTTTAGCCACCAGCAGAGTTGTTTGCCACTGAAATAATTCTAAGGGAAACTGAGCTGGAAGCTAAGTAGCAAACACAACTGAAAATGTGAACAAATGAGAAATTTCAGTAGCTTCAAAAAGCTAGGTTTTCACCAGGAATGATGGTACATACCTATAATTCCAACACACTGGATGTGGAGACAGGTGATAGCAAGCTCCAGACAGAGATCAGTGTTGGAACACTTGTTTAGCATATACAAGGCCCTGGTTTGTTTGGTTTGGTTTGGTTTTTCTCTAGCATTGTGTGGTGGAGGGTATGGAAAGGCTGAGACCATCAATATGACATGGTAAGTGGCTAGGGTCAGAGAGTAGTAGACAGCAACAATAGATGGCCCTTTACAAAGAAAGGACCTGGAGCTGGAGAGATGGCTCAGCTGTTTAGAGCACTGACTGGTCTTCCAGAGGTCCTGAGTTCAATTCCCAGCAACCACATGGTGGCTCACAACCATCTGTAATGGGATCTGATGCCCTCTTCTGGTGTGTCTGAAGACAGCTACAGTGTACTCAGATACATAAAATAAATAAAGAAATCTTTAAAAAAAAAACAAAGAAAGGACTTTTAGTGTCACAACATGTAATTGGAGTAAGCTTCTTAGCCATTTCTAAGACTTAGATAATGTCTATCTGACCTTTTACATGGTCATATTGGGTGTGAATCTGTCTTCTGTAGGTCCCGTCATCTCATTGTGTCCTTTTTCATTCCTGTACCAACCCCTAAAGACCATACTGACTGTTACCAAATCTTTCTGAGTTTTCCTTGTACCAAACATTTCCTTTTAAGATATGTATCTTGGTGCTGGAGAGATGGTTTAGCAGTTACATGCACTCGATGCTCTTGCAGAGGACCTGGCACCCACATGGTAGGTCACAAACTCCAGTTCCAGGTATTATGATGCCCTTTTCTGGCCTGCTCAGGCACTGCACATGTGGGACACATTGTGTGTGTGTGTGTATGTGTGTGTGTGTGTGTGTGTGTGTGTGTGTGTGTGTGTGTGTATTCAGGCAAAATACATGTATCTAATCCATTGGATTTTGGTTCCTTTAGACGTTCTTACTCACATTTCAATGCACACTACAAAGTAGAATTCCAACTGTATTTCTATCAGTTTAGAGTCAGTTGTTGGACACTGTATTTCTATTAAGGCGATTTTGATCTAATTTTTGCAAGTATATCTTAAGTTAGCTTATGTTAAATGTAATTAGCTAAAAACCTATAGGTCATTTTTTACATGTGCTGATATCAAAATAATCTCATTCTTTGTTGTTTTGCTGCCGATGGGACTTTGTGCTCTTATTAAATATCACTTAATATTTTGTTTATGTTTTCTGTCTGTCAAAAGTCTTTTTAGGTTCTTGATTTTATAGTCTAACACATTTGCTTTCCTTCCTAACTCCATGCCACTTAGGCCTACACAATGGATAGGCCTGACAATGATAGCAGTATACACAGACTTGCTATGTACCTGGCCCTATGTAAGGGTTTTACACTTATTATTCTGTGCTTAGCCTGGTGTGGGCTCAGAATAACATAGGCACAACACAACCTGTACACCCATTGTCCATCTATTTAAAATAGTGAGGCACAGAAAGGTGTAATGAACAACTCCAGACTGCTCAGTTCTGAAGAGATGGGGATATGGAGCAAACCCCAAACCCTGTGTCTTGTTTGCCACACCGCTGTGCTTGCCTGTGCTTGCCCTATCAGGACTCTGAGGGTGACATATCTGGATGACACTAGAATCTCCCCAATCCCTTTCTACACTGAACTCAGTCTGACTTTTGGTCTAAGCACTGGGCTGATTGATCACACACTATACAGCTCCTCATTTCTCCTATATTGATACTAAGTGTACCAGCTACATTTATTGTCACTTCAAAGGAATTTCCTGACAAGCAACAGAAGGGAGGAACCCAGTCTCTTCTACCTCATAGTTTAAAGAGATAGAGTCCAACCTGGAGGGGTGTCTATGTGGCGGGCAGTATCTTGGTGGCAGGAGCCTGCAGCTTTGCCTCCTCATCTCCTTGCATCCTGATAGAACAGGAAGCAGAGGATGGACAAGAAGTGGGACCAGCCACTGTGAGCCACTTTTTCCAGAAACTCTCTCCTGAAAGCCTCACAACCTCCTAAAGTACCATCAGCTCCGGACTAAGTATTCAAATGCATTCACGTTTAAGCCACAGCACCAGCACCTGGATAAGCTTCATTGGCTGTGTTGCTTAGAAATACTGAATCCACAGTCCTCCTGGCTATACCTAGGTCATCACTTGGGCAAAGCCATCATGCTGCTTGACCTGACTCCTACTTAAAGCAGAGGTGTTGATCCTTAGAGCATATTGGTTATCTTAGTCCATATGCTCTATGAGTTTAATTGTAGCTCCTAGAATTTTGTTAAGAAATTACGTCAAAATAAAAATATAATTGTGACTAAGATTTTGGTAGGCCTCCAAGCAGGCTGCTATAAGAATCCCCACAGTGTTCAAGGAATGGGGTCTCTACCTTAGGTCTGTCTCCTGAATCCCCTTTATATTATCCTTTAATGATTTTAAAATTACATGACTCACCCTGTTTTAAGGTTCCAGACTAATCTATACCACTTGCTTTTAATTGCTCTCTAGCATGTGTCTCTCTGACCAACTTCCCCACATTCTTTTGTAAGCTGTCTTTGTTGAGAAAACCTGCAGGATACTAAGGCGATGACAGTCTCTGTCTCTGTCTCTGTCTCTGTCTGTGTATGTGTGGGGTGTGTGTGTGTGTGTGTGCACGCACATGCACTAAGAAACATCAGCACAACTGAATTTCAGTTTGGAAGGGTCCCCCATCTCTGACCAGCTTCCCTTTGGAAGTCAGGGCAGACCTTGCTCTTCCAAGTGTGGCCTTTAGACCTGCACCACCAGACAAGTTGGCAATGTAGAACAACCCCATCTAGACTTAAAGAACTGCAAAACGCTTTTGAATAAAAAGTCTCCAGCAATTTCTACACACTGAAGTTAGAGACAAGAGGCAGGGGAGAATACTCAGTGGATAAAGTGCTTGAAGTGCAATGCAAGGACCACAGTTTGGATCCTCTGCACCCACATAAAAGTTAGGGTTGGGAGACGTGTGCTGGCTAGTTTTATTTGATTTGATGTAAGGGTCATCTGAAAGGAGGGAGTTTCAACTGAGAAAATGCCTCAATAAGATTGGGCTATAGGGTTCTTAATAAGCCGTTGATTGGGGAAGACCTAGCCCATTGTGTGTGACACTATGCCTGGTCTGATGATCCTGGGTTTTACAAGAAAGTAGGCTGAGTAAGCCAGTAAGCAGCTCTCTTCTATGGTTTCTGCATCAGTTCCTTTTGCCAGGTTCCTGCCCTCACTGCTTTTGATGGTGATTTCTTACATGGAGCTATGAGTGTAAAACCCTTTCCTCCCCAGGTTGCTGTTGGTCATAGTGTCTCATCACAGTTATGGTCACCCTAGTTAGGACAGAATGACACACTCCTGTAGTCCTAGTGCTGTCTAGAAGGAGACAAGGGATTGTCTGAAGCTGACAAGGGAAGCTGAGTAGCCAGGCTTATTGAAAAGGCAAAGATCTGGGTTTGGTAAGACACCAACAAATAAAATGGAGAACTGTCACCATCAAGAAAGACACCAGATGGCAAGCTCTGGCTTCCATACACTCATATGAACACATATCATACACACACACACACACACACACACACACGATAAGCTTTCTTCACTTGCATGTAAGCAGCATCATTAATCTCTAAGGCAACACCATCACCTACTTACTCCTCTTGACTCTGAGGGTTAGGGCTTGTTTTCCATAGCATCCTTTCTGTTTCACCAATGATGCCTTCTCTGGCAGAATAATTAGGTTTGAGGGGCTACTGTTTCTGTTCTATTATTAT
Organism: Grammomys surdaster; assembly: GCF_004785775.1. Taxonomy (NCBI): domain Eukaryota; kingdom Metazoa; phylum Chordata; class Mammalia; order Rodentia; family Muridae; genus Grammomys; species Grammomys surdaster. The sequence goes on from NW_021604613.1 coordinate 17,604,926, forward strand.
AACTTCCAAGAGAAGTCTTATTTATTCCAGCTTAGATATTGGATCTGGGAATCTTCCTAACACCTCTTCACCTGAATAAACAACCACACTTCCAAAGCAACACTCCTCTCTGCCACTGTCCTTGGTCCTCAAGATAGTTCCTGATATTGCTAGCCTTAAAATGCTAAGAGCATATAGTCATATTCCCTTGTCCAATAACAGAAGTTATTGTAGAAATATATATAGTGGATATGGCAAAGCCTGCTGTCTGTAGCCCTCTGTGCTTTACAACAGCCTTAATCTTAATCTTAATCTTAATCTTAATCTTAATCTTAAGAATAAGCAACTTGAGCTCCAAGGTGTTATTTCAAATTTCCACTCCATGCTGGAGGGCACCCTAACTAGCCTGCATCCACTTGCCAATGCAAACCTGTACTCCCCCAGCTTCTCTAGCTAGAAGTGGTCCAGGATATACTTCTGGCCAATAAAATCGAAATGGAAATCTTCTAGCATGCACAGGTTTCCTAGAGCTGCTGTAAAAATTACCAAAATGGGGAGATGTGTGGCTTAAACAGCAGTAACATGTCATTGCTTTGCTCTGAAAGCAGAAGGCTGAAATTGAGGTGTTAATCAGATTGCTTCCCTCTGGCCAAGGGAAGGCCCGGTTCCAGGCCTCTAAAAGTGGCTTATGGGTGGCTGCTTCATGTTTACTGGGCATGTTACTGCACCCACATCTCTCCTTTTCATGAGGAAGCAAGTCATATTGACTCAGGTGGATGCAGATGACCCCCACTTTAATTTGATTGCAACCAAGATCTTGGTTCCAAAGATATCCATTCTACCAAGGTACAAGGGAAAAGAGTGTACAGTTCAAACATAACACTGAAATAGTCTCTGGTTTGGTGAGGCGTCTGTTTTCTTTACAGATGGGATAGCCACTCCACATCTTCCTTATGCCTTTCCTGCCTACCTCAGTTAGCTAGAGCTGCTCAACCATATTTTGGTTATGAAGGGATAATCAAGAAAGCCCACAGTCATTCAAAGGAAAAGAATCACTGCCTGGATACCCCCTTACACTAGAAAATTAAGGCTGTGTGCTGAAAGATACTTCATTTAGATTTCCTATTACTCTAGCCAAACATTTCCCTAAGATAGTACAAATTGCTTTTCTATAAAACATTTGCTACCAGGTTATGACTATGGATGGTTTCCACTGAGAGGGCAGTTGAATAAATTGAGGATTGAAAGTAGGACCCCTCCCCTCTTACCCCCTCCCCTTGTAAAACATGCTATAAAAAAGCATTTCATGTTCAAAAATAAATAAATAAATAAATAAATTATTTAAAAAAAAAAAGAAAGTAGGACTCCTTACCTGTTTCAGTGTCACATGCTGGGGGGCAAATGCTGAAGAGGATAAGTCAGAAGGAGCATGGGTTTAGAGCCAGCCCAAAGTGTACCACACCCTTGCAAACCCTTTAAATATGTTGTCTAAAAGAAACATCTGGGCTGAAGTCTGACTACTAATTGCCATCTTTAAAGGTAGTTCTTTTTCTTTCCTTTTTTCTTTTTTCTTTTCTTTTTCTTCCCCCCTTCCAAAGAGCTTTCTTAGGACAGAGACATGGCTATAGACAGTCACGAGCCTTCTGTAGCATGACAGGGTCCTTGAGGGGAAAGAGACAGAGGCTTCAGTTCCAGAGAACAATGGGAATAGAGGGGGGTGTCTTGCACATACGTATTGGGGGAGCAGCAAAGGAGAATAAGCTCTACAAAATGTAACCTAGGCCATATTACCTGGCCCATTGCAGGTAATAGTCACAAGACAGGAAAGGTGGAAGTTAAGTTGTAACTAAAGGTTATGTAGACATCAGAGGGCCGGGGCTTGCAGGAGAGCAGAGAGAAGCAAACTCTTCCTCAGAGTTGCCAGGTCACAGCAGAAGTTAGCAGCTGGTCTTAAGGGACTGATTGGGTGCAGCATGCCTTTGGGGAGGTGGAGTAATCAGAGGCTCTAACACTACCAGGGAAACCATCTTGCCTTAGCCCTAACCCTCTGTCTCTACTTCTCCTTGTACTTTCCTGAGACTCATGGCTGGCTTCAAGCTTACAGTGTAGGACGGAGTGGTTTATTCCTATTGTTTCCACTTCCTTGGGCTGTGGGATGACTTAGGTTATTCGGTATTTAGGGTTGAAACCAAGGCTTCAAGCATTCTAAGTAAGCATTCTGCCACTGGCATTACATCCCCGGGCTTCTTTCTTTTTCTAAGGACAATTCTGCATCATTGCACCTAGGAGTCCCATTTGTGCTCCCTTTACAGAGAAATTGTATAGTATTCTCTGAGTTCTTTTGCCCTGTTTCTTGTGGTTCATTAGACACTTGGCTTGTCTTCTTCCACATGGGGCTCAGCTTTTGAAGGTGACAGTTGTTTCTCCGTCCCCAGTGGGTTTCCTGGAAATCCAATGAAAGGATACTAGTTGCTATTCTTAGCGTCTTCACTAAAACTGGCAGGAGAGAGACTGAGGTCATGACTCGATGTTAGCCTCAGTGATGAAAAGTTTAGCAGATCCCTCCATGGATTCGGATGACGGAACATGGGAGCGTCTCTGCAAATCAACTTCATAGTCTCCTACAAGGCTCTGTTCCCTTTCGTGTGTTGGGTCCACAATACTTACTGTCTTCAACTTCTTCAGCAATAGTGGTTGCTGTGTTTCCAGAGGGTCACGCAGGGTATTCACTTGGCAGAGGTGCTCTCTTGGTGCTCCGGCAGGCTATGTATGGCCTATAGGCCCCTAGGCAGAAGGCCACCTCAGTGTCTGGCCTAGCGCTTCTCTTGGAACTCCCTATTTCTAGCTCCACCTCCAGCAAGAATCAACTCTAATGAACACTTGTACTCGGAATTCAGCCCACCCATCTCCTGCTTCTTGGCTCGAATGTTGGTGTTTGAACAAATTTGGGTTGATTACCTTTACTTTTAACCAGAACCCTAATGAGAACAAATTTACAGATAAAGAGGTTTTTTGTTTGTTTGTTTCTTTGTTTGTTTGTTTTTCCCTTAGAAGAGCCCAGGCATTTAGTATTTTATAAGAAGAACTCTTAAATAATCGAGTAGCTAGTTTTTAGGCACCGCACTTAAATGGGACACATGTGTCACATATACAGTGTGGGAAACTCACCAAGAAATTCTCCATCCAGGCATTCTTAGCCCATGTGATAGATGAAATGCCAGGGCTGCAGTCCTACAGGAGAGAGGACGCTTTCTAATCGCTGAGACACATGCTGAAACAAATCCAACTCATCCCTGCTTTGCCTGATCTTCAAGTTTTCAGTCCTTGTTTCTTCAGTATTTATTTCTTCTTAATTGCATATGGGTGTGTGTGTCATCTGTCTGTCTGTCTGTCTGCCTGCATGTGGGTATGTCCACCCAAGTATAGGCCTGAGGAGGGTTTAGGATCCCCTAGAGCTAGAATTACATGCAGTTGTGTGCTATTTGCAATTGGTGTTAGGAAATGAATTTGGGTCCTCTCAAAGAGCAGCACACTTAGCCACCAAGGCATCTCTCCAGCCCCGCCCTCCTTTTCTTATGCTAACTCTGTTAGTCAGTCACCATGACAGCTGGAGGGAAATTTTGTCGATTAATTTGATTTTGTTTGTGTGATTGTTTTTCAGACAGTGTTGCTGCTATGTAGCCCAAGCTGTCCTGGATCTAGGTGAACCTCCTGTCTCAGGCTCTCAAGTGTACCACTAATTTTATTCTAGTCAGAGATTTCCTTACTAAAAGATTGTTATTGTTGTTGATGTTGATGTTGGGTTATGGGGATGGCTCAGTCAGTAGAGTTCCCATCATGAGTATAGTACTTGAGTTCAGAACCCTAGCATCCTCATGAAAGTTGAGTGCACCAGCATGCATCTATAATCCAAGCACTGAAGACACAGAGGCAGATATAGATCACTAAACTCATCAGCCAATCAGCCTAGACAAAAATCTATGAGCTCTGCTTTAATGAGAGATGTGGCTCAAGTATAAGGTGAACAGCAGGACCCAGCAAGATGGCTCAGGAGCTAAAGGTGCTGGCTACCAAGCCTAAAACTCCGAGGTTGATCTCTAGAACCCACATGGTAGAAGTTGTCCTCTGACCTCCACATGTGTACACATCCATACTAAGGAAATAAAAATATTAAGATGGCAAGCAATCAAGGAAGACAGCCAACACCGACCCCTGGCTTCCACACACGCATACACAACTATGGTCACATGCATACATGTGTGTACATGTACTATCATGTACATGTGGGGTGTGTGACAGTACATGTACATGTATTTAAAACACACACACACACGCATGTGTGTGGTTTCTTTCTCTTTTACACCAGAAAAAAATCACTAAGTTTGAGAGTAGATCAGTATGTCAAGTTTTCTCGAAATATTCTTGAAAGCCATTTTCTGACTGGGATGTCTAGAGGGCATATCTAAATGGGGCCACCAGGTAAGAAAGCAGGACAGCCTCACACACTTAGGAGGCATGAGAAGGAATAAAATGGAATGGAAAAAAAATCTTATTAGGTTTTATAGGTCAGGGAAATCCTTTCTAGCCTGGATTTCTAAACTCTCTGAATTTTAATTGAAAGTATCTCTCCAGGGTATTTACTTTAACATGACTGTGCACTCTCAAAAAAAAAAATTCCCTATCCATATGAGAAAAATATTACAAATTCCAGGAAGACAAGATTGCATTAGCAGGAAGATTTGATGATGTGCCCTTTTGTGTGGGACAGTCACCATAAATTGCTGGCAACCGTGGGGTGCCAAGCCTGTGTGGAGCACCTCTGCTGGGAAGAGAGGGCATGTGGGGGGTGTGACAGTGGCCCCCTTCCCCATCAAGGACTCAGCATTTTAAATTTTAAAAACTGCTCATTTAAAAAAAAAAGGAGCAATATTCCTTTCAAGATTTATGATCATCTATACCAGAAAATGTCCCAAAATTAGTAAAAGATGAGTTTAAACATATCTGGAAATTACTGTTAGAAATGTATGAAAACTAATGAATAAAACTTGAAGTCACTTTTGTTTTCATTTGGTATCTCAAATGCAAAATGCTGCTTCTTCTTTGAACTATATGTACACAAGTTCCAAAAGGCAGACACTCTCAATTGTCCCTTTGTATCCTATGGAAAACCAACTGGTAAGTATTACTGTTCATCCTATAAAAAAAAAATGTATGGGTACATTTTTGTCCAGCTTTTCTTTCTGAATGTAGGCTCATTACTTCAATTTTATTGCTAGTATTAATGAGGATTATAATGACATACTGGCTTAAATATTACTTTTTGTCTTTCTGGATATTTTCATCTTCGTTGTGTTACTACAGGGCACCACTTGCCCTGAAGTCTCTGCAGTACGTAATATGTAAAAATCATTGAATTGAAAAGAAAGTGAGGTCAGAAGTCATGAAGAAATATTCTTTAGCCTCCCTGTGCTAGAATTAATTAGTTCTCGTGGAAGACAAAAAAAAAATAGAGTCTGATCATACATGGGAAGGGACACACAATTGAAAGTGTGACTGAGCTGTAGAACCTGCTTTCAAATTGGGCTTTTGTTCTTCAAAAGTCTTTAAACCTTTTAGTACATTGGATGGTCTCAAAGCTAACTCACCTGGGTGAGCCAGAGCATTTACTGGACAGCCTTGTAAAGAGTCTAAGTAGGGAGCTTAGGATGCTTCCATTGAGCAGGCATTCTCTGATTGTTTCTCCCAGCTTTGACACGCTTTCTCCCAGTGCTCTTCTGAAGGACAAATACTGTGTTGGCTGCTCCAGGGAAACATGCTTACTGACCACACAGCAGAGGTTGCCTCCTTCCTGCAGTGAGAGTGAGGTTCTTTCCCAGATTCCAGGCTGAAAACTGGGTCTTACCACACAGGAAAGATGTTAGTAGGTCCCTGTTCAGCCACTCCTGGTCCAGTGCCCACAGCTATGGTGTCTCCCCTTTCTCGTTTTCTTTCTGTCCCAAGGAACTTGCAGCATCCGAATCTCAAAAACAACAGTGCATTGACATAGGCAAGGCTCTACTCACAGCCTATAGAGCAGAGGATGCTTTGACCCAGCATGAAATGAAATTCTAGCTGGGAGCCTTTCTTTGAAACCTGCAAGATTGTTCACCTCCCGTGTTAGGGTACAAGTGACACTTTTCAGTATTCAACCAGTTGATTCTAATTTTAGCTTAAGCACTATCTTGTTTTTATTTTCCTTTTACATTTAAAACTTCCTCCTTGGTAAGCTCTGAGGCTCAATTGCATGTGCCCAACTTTTACATGTAATATTTCATGGGGAGAAAGGTTGATTTTTTTTTTTTGGTAAGTCAGCTAGTGTAATGGTTGACTTGGGAGTAGACATCCAATCAGAGTGAACTTCAGGATGTTCCTACAATTTAGCTGAAGAGATTGGCTCTAGCAGCATTGATCTAATGTTGGGTGTAGTCTGGCTGGGAGCTTGAAGTCATCATGCTATAAGAGTGAAGCCAGAGAGTGACATAGCACCAGGAAATGATGAAGCAAAGCTAAGAGATAGACCCACCCACCGTGCTGAAGACTGAATCAACTAAACACAGCATTCATTTAAAGCTGCACCTGTTCTTGCCATTTTAGTTATAAACTCAGTCTTTACCTTGAGTCACTTTTCATTGGGTCCTCTGTCACAATTTCTATAAAATGATCTCCTAACAGACATACAATACAATACAGGATGGTTTTATGTCAGCTTGATACAAACTAGAGTCATCAGAGAAGAGGGAGTCTCAATTGCGAAAATGCCTCCATTAGATGGGCTGTAGGCAAGTCTGTATAGCATTTTCTTAATTAGTGATTGATGGGGAAGGACCCAGGCAATTGTAGTCCCTGGGCTGATGGTACTATGTTCTATAAGAAAGCAGGTTGAGCAATCCATGAAGAACAAGCCAGTAATTAAGCAGCACTCCTCCATGGCCTCTGCTTCAGCCCCTGCCTCCAGGATCCTACCCTGCTTCTGTTTCTGTCCTGACTTCCTTTGATGATGAACTGTGATGTGGAAGTGTGAGCTGAATAAACTCTTTCCTCTCTGACAGCTTTGATCATGATGTTTCAACACAGTAATAGTAATGCTAACTAAGACGAATATCTTCCTGCTACGTATATTGTAAAATAATCCAATAATACACAGCCTTATTGTAAATTGAAAATGTGATAATTTACATACAGGAAACTTCAAGAGTGCAAACAAAAATGAGAAAGATTGTCAGCATTCTTCCATAAAGGTGACATCCCATTGATATGTTTTTCCTCCCATCATGATTGAATTTGTCATGCCTTCTGTGTAAACTTAATCTCAGAGAAATCTACCACTAAGTGAATAAGCCTGTCACTCTACCCTTCTCTAACAACCCCTGCACTATCTCCTGTCCCCAAATTCCAACAGATGTATTGAAATGTCTCTTTAGTTCATTCACTTCTTGTTACTACCTTAACCGAAGTTGTCATTAGTTGTTTCATGAACTGATGAACTTGGATTCTGCTGTGGGCCTGGGAGTACTGGTTATATATTTGCAACCTGACAAAATAGCACCAAACACAGTGACCCAAACCAAAATAGAAATGAGTTATTCTGTAGTTTCTGTGAGGCAGTGTTTGAGAGTGGCTTAGCTAGATGGTTCATTCAGGATCTCTTGTAGTTAACGTGTTGGCCAAAGTTGCAGGCATCAGGGGCTTAGCTGAAGCTGGTCTCCTTCCAGTTTAGCTGACTAGAAGAGGCAAGGTGGGTGTCGAGTTTGTGCTGGTTGCTAGCAGGAGGAACCACTTGTAACAAGGGGGTCTCTCTATGGGACTCATTTTCATGACATAATAACAGCTTTTTTCTACTGAGAGTGGAGTGCAAGAACTTTAAAGAAGCCACAGCTTCTTCTAAGTCCCAAATTTGGAAGACAAACTCCATCACAGTGTCATTTGAGGTACACTGATCAGTGCTCACTGGTATAAACAGTGATACCCAAGTGGTGTAAAAACCAAGAGCTGTGATCACCAGGTCGTCTTGGAAGCTGGCCACAAGTGACAATGCTGAAAACCTCAGTTTGAGGTGTTTGGTTTTTGAATGTAAAATGCGTAAATAGTGTCTAGTGTCAAGGTAGACTCTAACTACAATAAGAAGCTGGATTTATAAGCTATGGTACAGATATGCAGTAGGAGTCACCAGCACAGGGATGATTGCTAAAGGCAACAATCTCCCAGGCATAGAGAGGGCTGTGAAGGACAGAACCATTGATATTTGAAGATGAACAGAGGAAGGAGGGCTGCATGCAGAAGACAGAAAATTCAACAAGAGAAGTGGAAGGCCAAGCAATACCATCTAAACCAAAGGAGTTCCGGGGAAATCCCTAAGTTTCCTCTGAACTCTGGAATTCTCTCATTTCAGTTATAACTATAACAATATTAATTTTACTAAGGAATAGAGACAATTGAAACAGAATAGGGGAAAAACCCCGAAAAGGTCACAGGGATTTTTCTGTCTAATGGCTTCATTAAATTTCTCATTCTCTTTGCAAACAAACACAAAACAATTGTTTTATTTCACTTTTGATAAGATTGATACGTTTTTTCCCTCCTTTTCAAATCAAATTTTTGCCCCTATGTGTTCCTGGGGGGGGAGGGAGGGAGGGAGGGAGGGAGGGAGGGAGGGAAGGAGGGAGAGAGAGAGAGGGAGGGAGGGAGGGAGGGAGGGAGGGAGGGAGGGAGGGAGAGAGAGAGAGAGAGAGAGAGAGAGAGAGAGAGATGCAGGATGTATACCCATGTACATACCTGTGGAAGCTGGAGATCAACCTCAACTGCCTTCCCTTATGGTTTCTCCATTTGACTATCCATCCTCTCTGAACCTGAGCTTCCCCACTGTAATAGTATATAGTCTATTTTTTTTAGTATAACTAGTATGAGTTAGACCCCACTGGCTGGCTGAGAACTCTGGTTCATCCTGTCTCCATTGCCTGCACTGGGGTTATCAAGGGCGCTTTGCTGCACTCATACATGGGTGCTGGAGATTTGAACTCAGCTCTTCATGCTTGTAGAGCACGCACTTTATCCACTGAATCATCCTCTCGCCTTCTCTCTGTTTGTTTTGTCCCTATATTTCTTCCATTTTTTTTCCTGGTCACAAAAAGACTATGTTATCTTCTAAAATATAAGACCCAAGTATCAACTTAGAGTATTCTTCTCCTACCTTGTGGAGCAGTACTCATTGTGTGGTGACACCCATGGTTTAGAGGGATCCAGGTTTCCACACTTCTGTGATATATAACATCATAGAGTATCATAGTTTGTAACAATTTTGCTCAAATTGTGTTGTGGGTTGATTTTTTTGATATTTTGATCACCTATAATTTCAGTTATCAAGCTTTAGGACACAGAATTCTATCAAGTATGAGTATGAACTACCCATTAATACATTTTTTTTTTTTTTGTCTTTGAAAGCCTTCAGGTTGCGACTGTATGACTCAAGAGATTTGTTTTATTTAGGGCAATTTTGGCCAATCTATGATCTATTTATCCTACACCTGGCCAAATATGTTTGCTCTGACCCATTTCTTAGACAGCTGTTTTCTGTTTACTTTCCAGGGAGAAAAGTACTTGGTCAGCCAAAGAAAATACTGCAAGTGCCAGCAAGGGAATCTTGCATGATAACTTAGCAAACCAATTCTATTTTGACCCTCTTCCTTCTATTTCAGAGCATTCAAATTTAAGTCCCTTCAGGTTGGATTGAATGAGGAGGAAAATATTCAAACTTTACATTAACCCATAAATAGCTTCCTTCCCATGCAAACAAAGCCTCCAAATGAGACTAAAACCTGCGCTCCTGACTATCTTATAGCTATAATTGGAAGTCCTAATATACCCAATTTTCTGCCCTCTCTTTCCTTCATTACAGAATTGGCACAGGAAACTCTCCAGTCCTTCCTGGAATACAGCCATCTCTGGCTCAGAGAGCAACAAACTCTTTTTTTTTTTTTTAACTTTTTTTTTTTTCGAGACAGGGTTTCTCTGTATAGCCCTGGCTGTCCTGGAACTCACTCTGTAGATCAGGCTGCCCTCGAACTCAGAAATCCGCCTGCCTCTGCCTCCCAAGTGCTGGGATTAAAGGCGTGCCCCACCACCGCCCACTCTTTAATAGCGACACAATAAAGTTCACAAAGCCGAGTAAAGACAGTGCTGGTGAAAGAAAGCTACTCTCCAGCACCATTTCAGCGCTGGCTTAGCGGTTGCAGTCAGAGCCGCCAGGGAGCCACCCCCTTAGGGAATGCTACAGTTTACAGATTGAAATTATACCTCGCCCACATTCAGATGTTGAAAACCTACCTTCCAGTGCCTCAGATGTGACCGTGTTTGGCGCAGGAATTTAAAGGAAGTAATTGAAATAAAATGATTTCTTTAGTATAGATCCTAAACTACTGTGACTAGCGACCTTCTCAAACACAGAGGAAAGACTAGAAGAAGCTACAAGGGACAAAAATGATTACCTATAAATGAGAGAGAGAGAGAGGGAGAGGGAGAGGGAGAGGGGGTGGGGGAGGGGGAGGGGGAAGGGCAGGGGGAGGGAGAGGGAGAGAGGCGAGAGGGAGAGGGAGAGAAGGAGGGAGGGAGGGAGGGAGGGAAGGAGGGAGGGAGGGAGGGAGGGAGGGAGAGAGAGAGAGAGAGAGAGAGAGAGAGAGAGAGAGAGAGAGAGAGCGAGCGCTCAGAGGAAGCTGATCTTGACAATGCCTTGAACTTGGATTTCAGCTTCTTGAGCTATGGGAAAAATTATTTCTACATTGAACCCAACCAGTCTGTGACATTTTGTTGTGATAACACTTGTCCACCCATTCATTCAGTGATGGGCAACAGCAGTAGCTCTATGTCTGGATTATTAGGAGGCTGGCTCTTTGACCCCAGAGACTCAAATGTAGCAGGCAACAAGGCTCCACATCTGCACCTCCTGGCTAACCAGGCTTTTCTTCCTGACTGGATGGAATCTTTCCTGCTTGGTTATTGGTTATTTTCTTGGACTTGGTTATTTTCAAATCCACATTCAAGATATTATGACCTAAATTAGTCCCAGAAGGAAGTAACTAGAGAGCTAGCTTCTTTCTGTGAATACACACATGCACACATGCATTAATAACTGATAAATATTCTAATAAGTGCTTTAAAGGTCAACAAGAGGCGAATTCTTAGCAAAGCAAAGAAATTGTGTAAATAAGCTGCGTGGGAGGAATTCAGAACCTAGTCGTGTTTTTCCCTTTAGCTCGTGTATTGAGGCATAAGGATTTATATGAAACTGTCAGGAATAGTGAATGCCTGTCCTGGACAAGTTGGTGGAGACACTTTTTCCTTTAATTCAGAGTGTGTATTTGAGAAAATTTCCACAAAAGTATATTATATTAAACACGGAAAAATGGAGAGCATTAACTCAGGAATTGAATGAAGTGGGACAAGGTGATTTCTCAGCGTGCGTTACGTTATCCCACCATGTCTGTAGGATTTGGCTTCTCTGGGATCACAGTGTTTCATATGGACTTCCCAGCCTTTCTGGGAAGGAGAGGATAAAAAGCATGGGGAGGAGCCAACTGACAGATGCTGACACAGAGGATTCCCAGGGTGATCCTGTACCTACCACCTAGAGTAGGACTGTGAGGAGGTGCAACTCGGAGGCAGCTTGGCGCATGCATCTTCGAAGCACACCTGCATTCTTCTGAAACTGATGCACTTGGTCCACTTGTTAATGTGATGTGAATATTGTAAAGCATTCTCCCCGAAGAGCTTTTGTAAGAATGGCTTTAAAATTCACTTTCTTCTCATGAGTTGACTTGTGTTCTCCACCGGCATTATCTCCCCGAGTCGGGCATGGGAGCCGAGCAGATCTTTACTGCATTGAGCATATAGCTATCTGTCCATTGTGCCACCCTATGGTTTTTAAAAGTCATTGATTTTGGGTGTGCAAGGGAGCACATGCTATGCACTGCTTATAACCCAGAGCCACAGGGCTGACTTTCCAGAAACTCCCCAAGGCTCACATGTTAAACAGTAGCATATGGGCTCCGTTCTTTAGTTTTGGACTCAGAAGTCTCTCTCCCCATGCTTGATTGGAGTTACACTCAAAGGTACAGTCAGATGTAACACTTCACATCATAGCAAAAGAAAAAAGTAGTGTGTGTGTGGAGGGGGGAAGTTTAGCTTTCAGTGTTTTGACTTCCGATTCTACTTAGGAGTAACCATAAATACAGGGGACAAACTAGGGCAAAGGTCTCCTCCTCTTGACATCCATAGGAAGTATGTTGGTTCAGCAAAGTCTTCCATTTCACTTCAATTTATTCTTCTTTGTGCTAAATTTAAGTCAAATTAAAATCAATTCTTACTGCTTAAAATGCTAAGTTTGAGATGATCTGCTGTAACGAAGCCCTTTATCTACCTGATCTCTCTTAAAATAGCTTTTTACCTGAGCAATTGGGGAGTATGAATTCTGGGTTGTGGGATTTACTGCCTTTGTCTCTTTTTGCCTTGTTTCTGTTTTCTCCTTGAACACTTCCAGAGTGCTTAAAGTAGGCTTATATAAACATATTTATGTAAACATATTATGACGTAAGACCTATAAAGTTATTTTTCTTCAAAACAAATTGGGCATCCACATCTAAGTAAATTAATAAATATATCTAAGAATTTTTTTCTCTCTCATTGGTGAAAAGGGACTTCACAGTTCGCACCAAGACAGAAATGACTGTACTTTGGGTCAAGCTTGTGTTCGATCCTGATGAATGTGCCTCGTAGTCAGCTTTAAGGCTCACTCAATCCACTGGAGACAGACCGACCACACATCCCATACTTCCTTGCATTCTCCATGCCACGCTCCACAGTACCCACCTTACAAGCTAACTGGCTGTTTGTGCAAGGTATGCCTCAGGCATAAAAACCAATATTTTCTTTACTTCTAGCATAATGGTTTCTAAAGAACACAAGTCACAAAACCTTGCCGTACAAATGCAGGGTGAGACCTCAGAAATCATGTTCTAGTTCAGGCCTTGCTCTTTCTAGTTGAGGAAACCCAGAGAGAAGAGGTATCTTCTCACCCTGAAGTCATCATCATGTTAAGGACAAAGCCTACTGAACTACAACTGTACCCTTTGCATTTCAGCTCACTGTGTTGCTGGGAAGCTTGAGACATCCCTGGCTCTCATTTCCTTTGTCCTGACTTTGGCTTCTATTTATGGCTTTATTGTTGCTATAGTATTGTTGTGTAGTTTCAAGGCATGCATGACAATAGGTCCAGAATAAGGATAACATCTAGAGGACAGGCCTGGTCCCCTAACTCCCTGGCCCAGCTGCGTCTGAGAAAACACAAAGACTGCACTGCAAACAGGACATTACACCTACTCACAGGCTCCCTTCCCAAGCAGAACATTCTCAAAGAATGATTTTTATAAAATGTTTTTACAGATAAGATAGAGAGAACATATGCATCTATTCAATAGCTTTTAAAATAGTCATGAATAAGTGAGAATATAATTTGTTTTAGAAACCAATAGAGCACAAAATTTGAAAAAAATGTAAAGCAATACGTATTTGAAGAGGAGAGATACTTCTGAAGTTTGATATACACTTACTAGATGTAAAAGTCTAAAACCAGCTGTAAAGAATGATTTGAGACAGCTGCTATGGTAAATGTGACACCAGAAGATGCCCAGCCAGTGAGAGGTGCCCTTTAGGGAAGGATAAGCGTGTTCGAACTTTTATCACACTGTACTTTTATGGAAATATGTTACAATGGAAAGACATTGATGTGAAAAATCATAAACTCCTTGACTACAAATTTAAGAACTATAATAATTTAAAATGTCTTATGCATATGGGAGTTTTTTCTACATGTATGTTTGTGTACCATGTGCTTGTCTGGTACCCATAGAGCTCGGAAGAGGGTGTAATATCCTCTGAGACTGGATATACTGTTGTGAACTGCCATGTAACATAGGTGCTGGGAACCAAAGCTGGGCCCTCTGAAACTGCTGAAAGTGCTCTTGAGTACTGTTCCATCTCTCCAGCTCCCACAACAGGACTTTTTAAGAAAACATTTACATGATGATTGTGGAGGTGGTACAAAGGAAACGTACTGAATCTGATTATCAAAACATAACTATATATCAATAATAACAAAAGGAACAGTAAACTGAGCTTCAATGTATAATAGGTCACTACATGTATGACCTAAAAATATTTAGTTATAATTTACTAGATTACCTCATGCTAGATGATTGCTTATGATGTTTGTCAATAATCTATTTACCAAGTAAAATCACTAGGACAAAAGAACCATCACATTAATTTTTCATGTATTTATATTTTTATGGCTTCTCCATTTGCACTCTTTGTCCATAAGAGCAATAACTAAGATTGTAGATTTTGGACCTTCTATAGAACATTCTCATTCTGGGAGGAAATAGTGGTCGTCCTTAGAAAAATCTTCCTTTAGCTTAATGGACTTAGATCAGAACTGTTAATCATTGTTAGAATAAGACAGGGTGAACTTGGTGTAGTGAACACAAATCCAAAACATACAAGATCAGAGATAGGAGCTCCCTGGGAAAAGGACTAAGCCCCATACAACCTCTTCCATAGTCAAAGACAGAAACAGGGTGTGATGGTTTGTATATGCTTGGCCCAGGGAGTGCCACTATTAGAAGGTGTGACTTTGTTGGAGTAGATGTGTCACTGTGGGTGTGGGCTTAAGACCCTCCTCCTAACTGCCTGGAAGTCAGTCTTCTACTGGCAGCCTTCAGATGAAGATGTAGAACTCTCAGCTCCTCCTGTACCATGCCTGCCTGGATGCTGCCATACTCCCACTTTGATGATAATGGACTAAACGTCTGAACTTGTAAGCCAGTCCCAATTAAATGTTGTCCTTTATAAGACTTGCTTTGGTCATGGTGTTTGTTCACAGCAGAAAAACCCTAACTAAGACACGGGGTTTCTTATTACTCTGGGGAACGGGGCTGGGGTGATAAGATACCATAGGAGTCAGATGTGAAGAAATGTCAAGTTCCAAACCAATCCTTTTAAACACAGGAGTTATACAGTGTATTAACTTAGTATCCAATTTATATTCTAGGATAATATAGACAGCTATTCAAAATCTTCTTTAAAAAATCAAATATGTAAATACATATTGATTTCATTTCCATAACCCGATCAACATTATAAATAATAATTAGATAGTTGTGATGTAAAGGTTTAAAGTTCCGTTTCTGCTAGTTATGGAACATCAAGGTATTAGCTTATAAGGAATTAGCTTATGTTAAAGTAATTATGTGCAAGGCAGCTAATAAAAATACATTGGCATATGTATACTTGCCTTTCCACAAGAACCACAGCAATCAAATCATATTAAATTTAAAAGAATGCACTGCAATACTTACTACCTGAAGGTGACCAACAGATCTTCTTTAAGCTCCTAATGGTGGAATTAGGAGAGTGATGTTTGATTTGCCCACAAAACTCATTATTTCTTTTTCTATTCCTGGGATTCATTTATCTCATTTATCTGTGACCTGTTTAGTATGGATCTAGGTCAGTTTTAAATGAAAAAAAAAAAGCATTTGGGGTAATGAGAAGTCCATACATTAAAAAAGAAAAAAAAACACCTGTAGATATAAATAAACTGCAGGCATTCCTTAAGTCACAAACAGCTTATTTATGAACAGCTTACTTATGGTATATGTGAACAGAGCCTCGAAGAGTGTGAGATTGAACCAGCCAATGCTAGTTGTGTAGGTTCCATTAATGAATGGAACCAGTGTTTGAATGCAAGACTCCTACCACTGGCTTACCCAATTATAGCCATGAAGAAATAGCAAACAGGAAGAAAATTTAAATATAAAGTTTTATATTTAAATCTCTGAATATCTGAGTGTTAAACATACCAACTAAAATGCATATGTATTCCTGATATGTAGACACCTCAGAGTCTGTGTCAGTGGTTCTCAACCTTTCCAATGCTCCAGCCCTTTAATAAAGTTACTCGTGTTGTGGTGACTCCAAGCCATAAAATTATTTTATTGGTACTGTAATCTTGCTACTGTTATGAATTATAACGTAAATATGTGATATGCAGTATATCTGATATGGGACCTCAAAGGGGTCACAGCCCACATGTTGAGAACCACTCGTCTACATAAAAGATGTGTGTAAACCATCATTGGGCCAAGAGTGTATTGAGGAGGAATAATCTAGTGCTCTTTATTCGAAATTGGAAAGCCAAGTTTGCTGTATTTCTAAACATATTTCCAGAATGAGAAGCAAACCATCTAGGCCTGGTAAAGGATTGTGTCAGTAGAGCATTACATTGGGTCATCCACACAAACTTTTCTGCCAACTCATTAATGTTTCATACCATGGAGCGCTGGCTGCTGGATATAAAATATGTTAGCTCAGCTCAAAGTAGCAAACCACAGGGGGATACCATATGGGTCTATTCTCCTCTGTCTTAAAAATGATCATTTACAGAATCTTCCTCAATCTCTGTCCATTCTGGTCTTGTCTCCACAACTGGCAGTCATCTGTTAATTTCCTGAATAGCCCCTTTCACAAACCACTTTTACTTCTAAAGCCCTATGTGTACTACACTGGATTTAGTTGGAAGTTAATATGACTTTTTAAATGTCTAAGTTACTATCATTTATTGGAAATGGTTGTTTTTATTGATGGTCTCTTCACGTGTTACCTCAGTGCTAATTGTTTTTTTTCTCGATCAAAAAATTTCCCCCCCAAAGCACTCTTATTTTTGGTATAAGCTATTGGTTTTGGTTCTTTGAATCTTTTTTTTTCCTATCTGAAATAGGAAACGGAAATGGAAGAACATCACTTGTATGTAACATTTCTGTTCACTATTTACTCTTAATGTAGTATATCTGTTCAGTAATTATCATACTTAAACCAGTCTTTCAGTGTATTTAACTGTGGCGGTTTGAAAGCTTGGCCACAGAGAGTGACACTTTTCAGAGGTGTGGCCTTATTGGAGGAGGTGTGGCCTTGTTGCAGGAAGTGTTTCACTATGTAGGTGGGCTTTGAGGACTCCTAGTGCTCAAGCTCCTCCCAGTGAGGAGATAGTTAGCTTCTGGCAGCCTTTAGATTAAGATGTAGAACTCTCAGCTCTTTCTCCAGCACCGTGTCTGCCTACATGATGGCATGTTTTCCACCATGATGATAATGGACTGAACCTCTGAATCTATAAGCCAGCCCCAATTAAATGTTTACCTTTATATGAGCTGTCTTAGCCATTGTGTCTCTTCACAGTAATGAAACCCTAAGACAGTGACCGAGCCTTTCCATACACTTTATTATTTAATCTCACCACAAACATCCACTACAGATACAGAATGACTGGAAACTATATATTGAGTAATCTCTTAGGCTCAGAGAAGACAGTGGTGATAAAACAGAAATGACCTCTCCTTTCATGGCTAGGTTCTTGACCAGATTGAAATAATAATTGATAACATAACTTATTACCTTGGTAGATTTCTTTGTGTAAGTTAAAGGCACACTGTTATTCCTCAAGGCCGGGCAAATAAGATGGAACTCCTGTCACTGAGTTCTCTGACACTGTTTTGGGGAGGAGAGGCAGACTCTCTCATATTACATACCTGCCATCACTGACAACAGAAGCCACAAGATCCTACGTGATCTTTGTTGCTAACCTCTACCTCTTCCACTCCCAAAGCCACCTATATGACCTTTGCACTCTGACCTTAGGATTTTGTCTCTCTGGGGCTTGAACTTCAGATTTCCCTGCAACTATCTATCTAGCTTTCACTGACCCTCTGCTCATGGCCCTCAGCTTTGGACCTTGCTGAACGCATGCACCTCATACTTTTTCAGCCCTGCAGACCAGTTACAGACCTTTGGACATTCCCAACTCCACACAATGGAATGTACAAGGTTGTTTATTGGATTTCCTTCTGCCCATGTCTAAAACTATGGCACAAGCATTCAGTATTCACAATACCTCTTGTCCACACTGTAGAGACCATTGTCCCATGAAAACACAGTGTGTTAATGCCTAGCTAATTCTACAAGCCATATCCAAGTTATCTCATAAATATGTCCTTTCCTAAAAGTTTCCAGGAACTTCCCATCGCTTTTCAGTTAAATCCAGATTCCTCATTGAGACCCAAGCTTTGTGGGACCTGGCTTCTGTGTCTCCAAGAATAACATTTCTTACCAATACTCACCTCCATGTTGTAGCCATAATGAGTTACCTTCCAGGCATGAAAGCATGAAAGGATTTTCTACCATAGGACCTTTCCACACACAATTACTTCTCTCTTGTGGCCCTTCCACATCGGTGTCAGTGATTTCTAAGTCTCGGTAAAAATGAATCTTCATCAATCAAAGAAGCCCTCCATAATTGCTCTGGTTTTTTTTTTTTCTTATTTCAAGCTTGCTATAACTTACCTTGGTAGCCTATAACCAGAGAATGGACCATGTTACTTTGCCACCTATTTCTCTTTCACTTGCCCTCATCCAGTGTACTGCCCCCAGTACAGTACTCTGTACTGGATCATAGTACATAAAATTTGCACAAATATGTGTTAGCATTGTAAGAGCAGAATGACACTAATTTAGCGTAATGATACTAATACTGTAACATGAACAAATAGACATTTGCAGGTCTGACAAAAAGCTTAAGCAGCATTTAAAACTTTGTTCTTAAGGGGAAAATAAAGCAAAATGTTTCATGTTTTGGGAAAGAATCTGACCATCCCTATAAAATGGGCTTCAAATAACACTGTATTCTGGGGCTGTGGGACTTGAAGGGGAGAAGTAAAAGAAACAGAAGCCTAGTTCTAGAAATGTATGATCTAACCACAGAGCATAACCTCCAAATGAAACTCCTTGTGGATGAGTACACGGCATACTGAGGAAAAGATGAGTGGTGAAGGTGATTTTTAAATGGGGAGCAGAGAAGAACAATACATCCACACCTTAACAAGGAAGGCATCCTAGAAAAGATGGGCTTGTACCTGCTTGTCAGAGTGTGGCAGATGACAGGAGACTTCTAGAGAAAACTACAGAAGGGGAAATAGAATTTACTTAGGAGATAACAGAAAGTCTACAGGCAAGAGAAATCCCAGTGATAAGAGAGCAGTCTAGAGAGGGTGTTGGTGTGGTAAGATGGAGTTTGTTAAGCATGTAATAACTTATTTACATGTTTCGACTTATTTAAGGTAAGCAATAGGTAGCTGTTGTTAGATGGTCATCAGCTATGGACTTGAGGACAGCTGGTTTTGTTTTTAGTGTTTTATGATCTGTATAAAAGAGAAATGAAAATCATAACCATCAAGTGACATGCTGTTAATATATATGCACATATATAATATGTATAATATGTAATATATGTATATAAGCCACATATGTATATAATGTATATATGTGTAATATATACATATATAAGCCGTGCGTGTGTGTGTTTAGGCTCAGCCTACACCGAGCAGCACCTCCTGGGGAAGAAAAGGAGATCTGATGCTATTTCCTCCCACCTTGAGCATATGCAAAAGTTGTTCCTCCCCGATCACTACCAGCTCTTGACTTGAACTTGACCTGCCTCTCATCTAAAACCTAGCTCAAGGCAATATTCTATAGTTCCCCTTAACTTACTGTTTTTCCTGGACCAGTGACCCAAAGCATATACAGCAGCCTCCCATTACTTGTGGCTTCACTTTTCCTTGTTTCCATCACCTATGGTAAACCATGTTCTAAAACTATTAGTATCTGTTTTGATTCTTTTGATAGATCATATTCATATAACATCATATGGTATTTTATCCCAAATGTTCTATTTTTTTATGGGTTATAGTTTATAATCTCTTACTGTGGCCAATTCATAAATTAAACATCATTACATCTATGTATGGGACAAAAACATAGTACATACAAAGTTTGGATCTACTCATAGCCCCAGGCATCTGCGTGGGATTTTGGAGGGTATCCCCAACAACTAAGAAGGATCTACTAATTCCTAAAGTGTACAACTTTTAGTACCCATACATCAGTCTAGGAAGACCTATCTATTTCCTCTATTAAGCTCTATGTAAACATTTCATTCTTTTCAGTGTCCCACAGAATTTTCACTCACCCATCTTTTGGAGAATACGGCCATTGTAACAAGTGGTGGACTTACTTAGGAGTTAGTTTGTCATATCTTTTTACTTATTTCATAATGGCATTCTTTAATCATGAGTGACTAACTTCATAGCTTCTCTGAGAAGGCTAATGTATTACATTTTGGGTATCATCTGATAGCTGCCTTTGTTTTCAGGTACAGAGTGGCCATTCAATAAATGCCCCTTCCATCAGACCTAATTTTTAAGAGAAGTCAATGACTTGTAGTTATGTCTAAATCTTTTGTAACTGGAGAAGAAAAGAAGTGAACATGTATTTCAGCCTTGAAATGGCATGGGAAAAATTTTTTTCCTCTGTAGCAATTTTAGTAGATGATATTAGATTTACCATGGAGTAGGGATCATGGAAGTGCAATACAAAACCCAAATGACAGTGTGAAATGTATTCTGTGTGTGTTCACAAAACTCCGTGGAATTGATCACCATCCTCTTGACGGAGTTAATATGAACTCCACTGGCAGTAACCCATGGACCTCTAATAGAATTCACCGATGGGAAATGGTAACAGTTCCTATGGAAGTATTACCTTCACTGCCAGTGGTGATCTATGGATGACAGCCTCCCAGAAAACACATTGACACAATAGGCTGTAATGGCTCAGATGGGGCCTTTATGTGATATCAGGCCAGTGATCCGCAGACAATGTCTCGCTGGGAGATTTCTCAATTGCCTTCTCCAGAGCTTTTTCTCATTCTCTCAGGGACTGTCCAGGTACTTTCCCTGAGCTCAGGGACATCTCCCTGTGCTCTCAGACCATCGAAACTTGCCTCAAGTTATTTCCATTACACTAATGAGCCCCAGTAAAGCCAATGAGAAAATGAAGGATAGCTACAGATGGAAGATCTTATCTCATCTGAAATAATATAGGTATAGCTGTGTTTGCTTAGGAAGTGTAATTGAGCCCCAACAATCAGGGTTGAGCTTTATATCAAGTCCTGCTGGCCTGTTTGAAGACTGCTTTGTCCATGCATAAAAAGAGGTTACACAATGCCTGGACCTGTCTGTCAGTCATTCAGTCAGTGGGTATTTGATGCATCTACTAATAGATATGCAAGTCATAGAGAGTAGATCAACATTGGTGTCTGAGCTCAGAGAACTTGCAGTTGAGGGCAAAAAAGGTAAAATTGACCTAGCTTACCACTAGGGACTGAATAGCTGAGTTGCTGTATTTGATGTACTTTAAGCTGTGCACGATTGTACATTTGATGCTGGGAAAAAACCATTGGTGTTTGAAACATTATCCCTTTAATCAAGAGAAACAATAGCCACATGACACAGTACTGGATAAGAGAAAAATGGACAATCTCTTGCAGAGAAAGTCAGCTAGCAATAGATACTGAAAAGCCCTGACTCACATTCTTAAGGTAAGTCAAGGACATATGAGAAGGAGGATTTGGGGGAAGGGGAGAGAAGATTATTAACATGTATTAATATCAATCATGCCCCAGACACTTGACAGATTGCCTCATTTTACCTGATCACACGTCTAAGAGGTAGTGATTGTTATTATCATTTTACACATGAACGGTGGCTCCCAGAGATTGCTGGTTTGCATAAGGCCACACAAGTAGACAATGACAGAGTCAGGTCTCAAGCCCAGAACCGTCAGTCCAAAGTTCACATTCTTTCTCCTCCATCATCCCAGCTCACTTTGCTTCATCTTGACCAAAGCACATGCATAACGACTGTACCTGCCACCCTGTTGGATGAGCAGTGTCCTTCGACATTGTCCCCTGACTCAGGGATAAGTGGAAAAAGTAAAAAGCAAAAGGATACAAGAGAAGGACAGACTCAAGTGACACTTTCAACTAATTCACAGAGCTAAAGACAAGCCTGGTTTCTGCCAGGATGCCATGAAGTACCCTCCAGCATCCGTCATAACTGGTCAGTACAAAGCCATTTAAGATCTAATATATTTTTAAAATATTATCACTCACGTTGTACTTACTAGGATGATGAAATTTGAGTACATGCACTGGTTTTATTTTTAAAGAATTATGTCACATCTGAATACATCTCTAAATGCCAAAGAAAGCAAATGAATAGCACTTATTGCTAGGAGGAAATTCATGCTAAAAAAAAAAAATCAGTTCTTAAAATCGTGCACATTCTATTAAAAAAAAACCCTTAACACTATAAGAAAATGCACTCAAGGTTTTCGTTGTAAGTACATATTACTGTCTTGGGTTGATGAAATGTGTGACATTGAAGAATTATTATTGTATTTGTTGTATATGTACTTAAAACATAAGTGATCCTACTCACCTTGCCTTCATCTCCAATATCGAACTAACTCTTTAGAGACATTTTAACAAATTAGTGGACATTTATTTTTCTCTACTCATAAATGAACATAAAGTATATTCAAAAATATATTTCTGCTTTATAAAAATGAAGTAATATAACCCATTGCAACTTTTTACACATATTGTAGTATGGATGTCTTTTCTTGTCAATACATATAGATCCATTTGATCTTTTTAGGAGCTACATGGTATTCTCTGCATGACTGCTTGGCAGTTTCAAGTATCATTAATATATATTGTAGTCTTTTGGTGGTTTGGTGTCTTATGTTGCCGTAAACACCTTTGCACATTTTTACACGCTTGTGAAAATTTTGATAGGAAATAAGAAAAAAAATCTCTAGAAGTACTATGTTCTCATTTTATCAAGTTAATTATCGCCACCTAACCATGCCTATTTTATAGAAATCCATGATTTTATTTATTCTTTCTCCATGTAATTTACTGATGTATTATTGTACCAATATTTCATGTGATGGTTAAGAATGTATTCAGTGCCTGTTTTGCTTATGTATAACCTCTAAATATGGTATAGCCTTCATACCTGTGCAGTTTACTCTTGGTCACAGTTGATGGTCCCCATGAGAGGAAAAATCAAGCATTATCCACATAGGCTTTGAAGAACTTCCAAAACTCATTCTACTAATCTGTGCAGGCTGAAATTGAAGTAATCAGAGAGTTTTCTGTAAGACCTGGAACTTCAGCTACAACTTGAAACATGAGGACTGGTGTAACTGAAGGAGTCAAGAATGTAGAGTCAGAACCATGGACAGAGAAGAGATGGGCGGGATGGGACTTGAAGCGTGGGTAGGAGACTCCCTCCGTAAGACCTTAAGGAGAAAACTTTGAAAAGCAGATAGGAGAGTCCACATGTGGCGTAGAAATAGGAAATCAGGATGATGTACAATTTGGGATAACTTTTGCAAGACCGGATGCCATGTAAAGTAGATAAGATCACAAACCAAGTCATAATTAAGTGAAATACTCCATAAAAATGAATCGATGTGGCTCACAGTTACCACGTACAGAGACAAGAATAGTAAGGCCTCCACATCATCTCCTTTAATCTTCAGGAGCCATCGTTTAAGACTACTCCGAGTGTATCCTCTATCACTAGGTATGATTTAAGTGTTAACACATTTACTTTCTACAACCCCGAGAAGTATTTCTTCCCTCAAATGGGACACGTTGGGACTAATCTGTTTAGGATTGGACAGCTGTGTGGCAGAATCAGAATTTGAAGCCAGGTGTTACCCACCACCCCAACTCAACCCCATGACTTTGCTCAATAGTTATTGTACTCAACTCTCAGAAAGTATCCCATTGCCTGTGTGTAGGGAGTACTTGTTCGGGGCTTAAATAAAAACCTTTAATATAAGCTGTGCAATTTGGTGTTTTGCACAGCTTTGGCTTTGGCGTTCCAAGATTTTGTTTGATATCTACGCATCACATACTTAGTAACCTCAATTTCCATGACACTTTTCTTTTTTTATAAGGTAGGGATGTAACAGTGTCCACTATATGGAGTTATCTATATAATAGTACTTTTGAGCATCACAGAAGGAACCAGAAGAAGTACCCAAATTACTTTACAGAAAATGCTCTAGCACTTTGGATACTGGAAAGTATTTATAGATACAAAGCCTATCTTGATGTCAACCACCTGATTACTACTTGGAAAAAACCTCCAGTGTAGAAGATATGTAATTTCTTAACTATAGGCATTTGAACATTGCAGTTCATTTTCATGGAAGATTGGGTTCTGAGGTGTTCTGTCCCCTGTGTTCCCTAGAAGCCACCACTAGAAGAGGAGTGGAGAATTACTGTGCAAGCCCATAGAGCATTCTAGGATGCTCACACTGAAGAGAAGATAAGCATCCTTGCTGATAGGGGTATGGTAAATGTTAAAATGCCTAGAGTTTTGTGTGCCACTCATTGGATGTATAATGATCTTCAGTATCATTGAGCTGGCAGCAGAACAGCCCCACAGGGGAGATTAGCAGGATGATTTTGTGCTTTAATTGATTCCTTGAAACACTTCCTAGATAACACCATTATTTGCATTTTCCTGATGCTAATCCAAATGTTGAGATTCTACTAGTTTGGATAAGACACACAATGAGTTTGTGCCAGTGGGAAGTAAAAAGAAAGAGGAGTCACAATACTCACCCTTATTACCATAAATGCTTAACCTAAATAACTAAGCCTATATAGTTAATAAGCATTGGAATTCATGGACCTGTACTTTCAGACTAAGACAGAAAGTCAACCAAATCAACATGGGAAAGATAACAGGAGACTTACAGTCAGGATTTATCATACTAGAATACTACATTTAAAGCACAAGTTGAATCAGATTCAGGATGAACTTGGATTTGTTGTTTTGTTCTTTAACAGGACGGGGACAAGTCCCCCTTAATAAGACACTGAAGGGGATAAGTCCTGACTGAAATCTGATGTGGAAGGAATGCCGAGCTCTTACCCATCAAACCACTCATGGCCTTGGTTCAGATCCTATGTTCCATAAAGCTGTTCCAACACTCTCTACCAAAAGCCATAGGGTCCTTTTGGAGCCACACAAAGTCCAGCCTAAGAACACAGTACTGGCATGCAACTGCCCCAAGGCTGCCTGCCTTCTGCTTGGCTCTCCCCCTGCACTTAGGCCTCCACTGGAAGGAAAAGAGGGCCCTAATCATCACTCCTTGCTTTCTCTGAAAGCAGTGTATGTTTTCAGAAGGCTGCTGTCTAGACCCTTCTAGAATATTCGCAGAACTTTCACATTACCTCACACTGTGTTCTTTACTGACATCTGGCTCTGGGAGAAGGAAGGCCTTCACCATGCTTACTCTTAACCCTGCTACTTCCCACCCTGGCGGGGGGGGGGGGATGATAAGCAATGCCAGAGTTTAGCCCCAGCTGCTTCCTCTGTGAGGCTCCAGTACAAGAGGTGGCATTCAGTCTAGATATATGGGTATCAGGCCATCAGGCCCAGAAGTAGATACACACACAGGACTTTAGGAAATTAGCTTCAATGAGGAACATACATACAGAGGATGGGCTTTTCTTTTTCAGAGAAAAGCAGAGATGTGGCACTCCTGTTATGCATTTAATGTGCTGAGCAGCTCAGGACTGCTGAGGCACCTTCCAAGCAGCCTTCCATGGTGCTATGAAGCTTTGAGCACATGGCCTTCTTTCCCAATCTCTGAGGTACATGGACAGCTACTCAGCGTAGTTTTCGGTAATGGATGACACAGAGCCAACAGATTAGGATCTGGTATCTTAGTTTTCCACCTCCTTACTTCACTAGCTTACTTCTAGATCCAGACCTGTAGCATGGAGAATAAGAATACTACTTACCCTGTTGGACAGTTATGAAAAGCAAGTGACATCGCACCAACTGCTTATTATGAGGTATGCCAATAAGAATTCAGAGACTTCTGACTATAATTTCAAGGCACTCTGTGTAGATTCTTTCTGGTCTTTGAAACCTTTTAAAAATAAATCCTACTCACAGCACAGTGCAGGCTTTCACCAGCTGGGTGGCTCACAGCAAGTCAAATAAATTTTAGGTAGCTAGACCAGATATTTTTCATCACAGTGTGTGATCATCTAGTTCTCTGTTCTGATTCTGAGGCATCTTTGCCCCACTGCAAACCACCAGCCTGACAAAAAATGTTGAAGTCACCCCATCCTGTGTCAGTTTCTCACACTGGTCTGGTATTCAGCAATGGTATTCAGCAATAAGTATCTATCCAAGTAGAGCTCATCCACCAGACAAAGGGATGCTGACGTGATGTGTTTACAAAATGCTTCACATAGAAACTGACCATTCTGACAGGCATATTTTAACAGGAAATAAGGCAGCTTGCTTTCCAAAATGCTTGCTCTTGCGTCTCATAACCAAAGAAGGAGAGCCACAGATTTTTTTTTATTGGCCCATAACCTTTCAGTTATGTGAGTTTGGCACAAAATGACATCTGTTAACACAGCAGGCTGCCTCTTGGCATTCCAGTGATGGCTATATTAGGGCCACCACAGGGCCCAGGCCCGCCATAAGCCCTTTGTGAATCAAAGTGGCACTAATTTTCCCCTAATAAAAACCACAAGATGGTATCCAGGCTGTGCTTTTCAATTTATATTGTTCTGCCATGCAGTAGCAAGATCATGAATTTTAATTGCCTACTGAGATTTGGTCCTGTAACTGCACCATGGGCCCAATGCCGGTATGGAGAGAAGGGTGCAAAGTCAGTAGAATGGTGTTTTTACAGGAAAATTTGATTGCAGTAAATCCCGATGACTGAGGATAGATTCCGCAGAGGGTTCTCATTAAACACGAATTCTCTCTTTCCTCCTGCACTTGCTTCACCTTCTCGAACATTTTATAAATCTTATCTTACATGACTTACAATAGGACTAAAACATGCATCTTACTGCCTTCCACAGACACTGGTAATAAAAGGCAGAGATAGTGGGGATCAGATAGAGGAGAGAGAACAGGAGGCCGGTGTTGGCTGTGGCTTCATCAATAATTCATCATCTGTCTCTCCAAACCAAGGCTCCCTTGTAACTTTCTTTTAAAACTGATGTTTCTATAAGTAGCCAGCCTTGAAGCAAGGAAATTGGACCCCTGACTTGTCCTTAGTCACCACATCTATGGATACTTCCTTCCTTTAGAGTATTTGTCAACTCTGGTCTTTATCTTCACCCCTGCTACATCACCCTAATAGGATCTTTCTGATCTGAAAACTGTCAGAACAATTGTCTGGTATCCCTAAGTCTCTAGGTATTATCCCCAATACCACGAAAAGATAGATAAGATCAAGTGGAAACTGAGTCCTCCCTGTTGTATGATTACAAGTTGGCAGCTCTGGCGGCAAACAAATCTGGGATAAATTCTGCACTGGCCACTTGCTAATGGTGTAGCCCTAGACAAGGGATTTAGCACAGCCATACCTCATTTTCAAAAACCAACCTGACAATTTCAACTTCTCAGAGTATTGGCTGCAATGATCAGTAAAGTGAGCATCGAGTTTGCTCGCTATATTAACCATTTGGCATCATCTATTTCTTCTTTGCTTTACAAACCTTCAATATTCTCTTACTAAAACAAAGCTACAATGAAATTATCTTCTGTTTCAAACCCTATGCTAAGTATCAGGCAAACACCAAGGAGTTTAGTCTCTTGAGCAAGGCTTTTTGTGATGAGCCTGTAAGTTGCTTTCCCCATCATGCCTCTTCTACAATAGTTTTATAGTTCTTCCTGTACTTCCTGAACATGTCTTTCTCTGTCAGTACAGTTCATAGTTCATAGGTCATGTCATTCCTTTTCCTTTCATCTCTGACTGATCATTATCATCTGGACATACACACTTTCCAAGTTTTACCTCAAATCCATTATCTTTGATTTTAACCCAGGCTAGCCTCCCTTCTCCACAGGACCTGTAGTTGATCATTGTGATGATTGTGCTGCACATCACCTACTGCTAACCTTGTACTTCTTTCATGGATTCGTCTCCGATTGTTGCAGTTAAATGAGGATATCCTTTGGATCCAAGCCCATGGGCCACCTTACAAGGGAAATGACCCTAGAATAAAAACTTTTGGATTTTCAGCCTTTGAATACAGTCCAAAAATGCATGTATCTTATGTGACATCTATAGTGATAAATTTTTGTAGATGGTACATTACTGACATGTAAATTTGAACTCTGCTTTAGTAGCTTTTCTGTTGCTATGATAAAATACCATGACCAAAGTAACTAATAGAAGGATGGGTTTATTTGAGCTTGTGACTGCAAAAGGATAAACGTCCAACTGTGGCAAGGAAGAGTGGTAGCAAGTATCGGGCTAGAGGTATCATATATTTAATTCCAAGCAGAAAGCCAAGAGATAGTGAACCAGGAATAGTGTGTGGCTTTGAATATTCAATGCTTACTCCAGTGACATACTTCCTTCAGCAAGGCCACATCTCCTAAGTCTACCCAAATCATGCCACCAACTGGAGATCAAATAATCAAACACCCGAGCCTTTGGAGAAACACATCATTAAAACCAGCACAGGCTAAGAAAGGAATAAGAAAACTAATATCCTGGCTTGGTAGACACCAAAGAACACACTGGTAGGGCATCATTCTCAGGAAAGGTTCCTGCTGAATGGGCAATCCTTTTCTAGATGTTCTTAGAAATGAGGAAAGTGCTTCTTGGTCTATGGGCATATGTCAATGAACAGAAAAAATCCTAATCTCACAATAAGGATACCAAGGAAGTGGTTATCTATCCCACCAATGGAGAATTATGCCCATTTCAGATGACAATCATAGGCCCTCAACTGGATTATAGTTTCCTATCATAGAATTTAGACCACAAGGCAGTTGTCACAAAAGAGCTGTTTAGATAAAATGGATTGTGAACAATAACAAATGAAGATGGTATCAAAGTGTGAATGGATTCTGTTTCATAAGGGATGAGTCCTTTTTCTGTCTTTCTTCCATCCTTACTAAATAAACCATCTACTTTCCACAACCTATAAAAGGAAGAGTATTTATATTTGCAAGAGCAAGGTCAAGTTTCTCATGCCCAGAAACCAGAGTCCAAGTGCCAGAGAGTGGGAAGACCTGTAATATCCCAGGGGGTCAGCATTTGGAATTAGAAGAAGAATACAAATTCTAAGAAACTGTCATAGAGGCAGCAAAAGGGCACAACAAAGAGGGCAATGTGAGATGAAAATGCCCAAATCAAGAATCATGCATTACAATCAAAAGCAAAACACCAGTCAATCAAGGCAAAAGTGTGGCTATTATCACCTTTGTCATCATTATCTTTCAAGATGAACAGTGTCCTTTATGAACCCTTTGGCCTTAGATGTTTTTTGAAGTCAGGGATTTTAGAGTTTGGATACATTAATTAAATTGATTTTAGTGCAATATTTCTGGAGCAAATGTCACTAAGTGAAATCAGAGACAGTCAACAACCTTTGTCATTTAGGTCAGGCATTGCTGCTCAGAACATTGCAATACCAATGTATAAACAATATATATTTAATTTTGAAGCATCTCAGAATTACCAATAAGAGTCAATGAGCTAAGGATGGCTTATAAAGTTGTGGACACTGTATGACGGCCTCTAAACACCAGGTAGATTGACTTGGGTGACAGTCATCACATCTACTGCAGAGCAAGGGATCTGGGGCCTTGGGATGCTAACAGATGTTTCGCTGTCATCTGATACTTCACAGCAACCTGTGTACCCCAGCCCTGAATGGCTAGTTTGTTTGATTAACTCTTAGGTTAGCCTCTAAAGCAGTACAATTCTCAATGGCAGTTTCATACATACTTCGTACTTGTCTTCCTTCTTTCACTTGCTTCTCTTCACCTCAAGAACTCTCCTCCTTTCATGTTTTATGTTTCATGTATTTATTCCATTACCCTCTCTTTCCTCCACCTTAAGATCTCCTCTTCCCTTTTGTTTCATATCACACGCGCGCACACACACACACACACACACACACACACACAGGTTCTCTGTAGAACAGAAAATATATGGCATTAATTTTTAATGTAGAATTTGGACATGATGGTCCCATTGGTCTTGACCAAGTTGACAGGCAAAGCCACTCAGTAAGCCACAATTTCTAAGAAAACTCTGATTTGACACAGATACAATTTTGCTACACTCTGACGTTTGTATTTTCTCACATTTCTGCCTTATTGCGCTTGCCATTGACTTTCAATTGTCTCTTGATATTCTGAAACTCTTCCTTAATGACTGTCTTAGTCAGACACTCTAGAGGAACAAAACTAATGAGAGGGGGCAGGGAGGACAACGGAGAGAGAGGGGCCTTATTAGATTGGCTGACATAATACATATGGCTAGTGCATGGCTGTCAGCCTACTGGAAAGGCTGGGAACTTCATATCTGTTCAGCCCACAGGACTAAGTGCCTTAGCAGCCCCATCTAGTGCTGAAAATTTGTTTTGAAGACATCCACTGGTCTTCAGTTCACACTGGAAGCTGGGTTCCATGTCAGCAGAGGTTGACAGCAGTAGCAGCAAAAGGAGAAGGAGGAGAAAGAGGAGGAGAAGGAGGAGGAGGAGGAGGAGGAGGAGGAGGAGGAGGAGGT
>NW_021604613.1:17635931-17647902 GCF_004785775.1 Grammomys surdaster
GGGAGAGGGAGAGAGAGAGAGAGAGAGAGAGAGAGAGCAGTCTCTTAGTTGATTCCAGATCTAGCCAATATATCAACAACACTTAACTATCATGATGACTTTGAGTTATATTTAAGCAAATAGAGCCTCATATTCTAAAGATGAGCATTTGCACTAGCGACCTTGTCTTTTAAAGGTATATATTTAAGATTATTTAAAAATTTATTCTGTACCCAAGAGTCAACTCACAGACCACATGAAGCTCATGAAGAAGGAAGACCAAGTGTGGGTGCTTCAGTACTTCTTAGAAGGAGTAACAAAATACTCAAGGGAGCAAATATGGAGACAAAGTGTGGGACAGAAACTGAAGGAGGGGCCGTCTGGAGACCATTCCACCTGGGTATCCATCCCATGTGCAGTCACCAAAGTAGACGCTGATGTGGATGTCAGGAAGTACATGCTGACAGGAACCTGATATAGCTGTCTCTTTAGAAGTCTACCAGAGTCTGACATACTCAGAGGTGGATGCTCACAGCTAACCATTGAACTGGTCAAGGGGTTCCCAATGGAGGAGTTAGAGAGAAAGGGCTGAAGGAGCTGAAAGGGTTTGTGGTCCAATGAGGAGAGCAAACTCCCAGAGTCTAAACCACCAGCCTGGGAGCACATAGGGAGGGACCCATGGCTCCAGCTGTATATGTAGGGGAGGACGGCCTTGTTGGGCATAAGTGGGAGAGGAGATGCTTGGTCCCATGAAGGCTGGACGCCGACTATGGGGGAATTCAAGGGTAGAGAGGTGGGAGGGTAGTACGTGGGAGCACATCTTCATAGAAGCAGGAGGAGGGGGGATGGGATAGGGGGTTCCTGGGCAGAGGCAGGGCAGGAAATTGGGTAAGAGGATAACATCTGAAATGTAAATAAAATATCCAATAAAAAGAAAGTTACTTTGATTCTGCAATATCACCAACAATTTCCTGGACCCACAAAGGCTGCCAGAGGTAATATACTATTTTAAAAAACCTTTTTAAATGACATAAATGAAAATGAAGAAGAGCCCATGCTTCCTTTGGTCTGCAGACTTTAACTATGCATTGTTGTTGTGAAGAAGCAGTTAGGCAATACTTGCCAACCTAACCGTGCAGGAATCTGCCTTAGCAAATATCACTGTCTCTGAAGGTTGCTGCCTGCATTTCTCATCTGCTCCCAACAGAGTCGTGAAGCTATCCCTGTAAGCAAGGTGCAGTTCCAAACTAGGGGCTCTGCAGGATCAGTGCCTTTGGCTCACACTTCCAGCACAACACTGAGGGATGTCTCTTCCTTAATCATTCCTCATAATGACAAAGTCAGCTGAAACTATGTGGAGAGAGGCAGGAAGGCAGATAAAAAAGAAAGAGGAACCATCTTACTTTCTCTCCTGGCCTCTTTCCTGAGCCCCTGTACCATCTCAATGACCTGGGTTCTACCACCATGTAACATTCAGAACCATTTGTCTAATTAAATGTTTGTGTCTGTGTGTGTGTGTGTGTGTGTGTGTGTGTGTGTGTGTGTGTGTGATGTCTATTTACTGGCATGTGCTTTCCCCAAGCATTTGTTTTCTGTAACTTAGTCAAGTCACTGTGTTTTGACTCTGATTTTCTGAAAAAATAAGTAGGTTTCTTAGGCTGAGCCTGCTAAGATGTGGTGTGTGGGCTGGGGAAATATGAAGCAATGTTCTAGCGAATATGTGTGAGGATTTTCACTCAACCACTGTTAATGCCAAGGAGCGTGATCTGCCAAAATCCTCCTGTGCTGAAATAAAAATATCTGCCTCCGTGTGGTGGTTTCCTGTTGCACTATTGATAGTTCACTGTAGTGTGATCAGCTTACACCATGGTAATGGTGCATACGCGTCACACACTGAAGATGCTATTTATTGACTTAATGTGTATATTATTGCTGTCGCTTATTACAGAGAAGTATCTTATAGTAATTGAAATATAACCCGGTACCACTAATCATCTCGAATACAAAACGCTAACTTTACATTGTTCACACTGTAGTAAATACTCTTCAAACCAGAAAGCAATTTGATTTTCCAGTTTGTAAAAAGCTACATGTTTAAGATTGAGTGTAAACAGCACCAGGAACACGAGTCTAAGTTAAGTTTCTCTACAGCTAGCTATAGGTAATATAAGTTGCGTGGGTAGATTTCTCCTCCCATCGTGTACATACTGGGTAAAATGATTTTTAAATTGTTCCCTCCACAACCAGGAAAGAGCCTGTTTTCCTGTTTGTTTGTTTCTATACTCACCTTGAGAACTAGTTAATAATTGTATCCATATTTTCAATATTGAACTCACTGGAATTTGACATTTAAATCGTGGTAGTATCAAACAACAGTAAACCGTGTGAACAGACAGAGGGGGATGATGACAAATCCCTGTCCCTACACTGTTCAGTTGGTGCTGTCCCCACAGCTCCTTTGTTACCAAGTAGTAAGGCCGAAATTACATTTTATAGATCAGAAAACTTTGAGGGGGAAGGGCTCCTGCTTTTTTCTAACACAGCAGAAAGGGACTAATAATAAAAATTGTTCGCGGTGTGCACACTAACTGTAGAGCCCTTTAAAAATCTGGGCTATAGTACAAAGGGAAGGTGGTATGTGGCTTTCTACAGAACACCGACTTTGCAGGGAAGAAGAGCCGTCCATCTCTAACCTGCCTTTTTGTTATACTATTAGATGCAGGGCAGTTTATCTGCACTGTTAAGTAGCTAAGCTGAGGGGTGCTCCTTTGTCTCTATCATTTATAAGAAAAATAACTCAGTGGGTAGTGTTTTCACATCTTAAAAATGTATGCCACAGTTCTGGATTTTAAAATAGACTATTTTAATTATAGAAGTAAAATATGCTCCTTGCAGGCAGCCCACAAAATACACGGGTGAAATCAACTCACTTAAAGTGCCTCAAGGCTATGTTTTCAAAAAGCTCTTGTAGCCATTTTGAATGTTAAAACATTCACTTAGAGACTCTTGTGCCTTTTCTTTTGACAAGAACTGATAAGCCACGGAGGACCTCGTGGAGTTAGGTAACTGGGAGATTCAACGTCATTTCCAATTTGACTTCTGTCTTCCGCACTTCTCTTCTCCAGCATATTTATTTGTGACCACTTTGCAAAGAGATTAAAATGAAAATGTATGAAGAGTCCCAGAAGGTAGTCTGCTTTGAAAAGCTGTTTACTTGCCTGGGGCATGGTTTGAGAGGTGAAAGGTCAGGGATAGTCATAAGGAAGCCCTGTGGGCTGTCCATTCAGCTGAGCCCAATGGTCTTTCATCTCTGTTTTTGTTGAGCCAGCTGTGCCTACCTTAATCCTCCCTATGCATTTACATCTTTTTTCCTTAATAATCTGTAAGCAAACTTTGGGAGGGGACTGTGGGGACAAGGGAGCGATGATTGGGAAGCAGGGCTCAGGAAGAATTAGAGGGAGAAGAAACACATCAGGTAAGGAACTCCTGATAAAATGGCAGTGTTACAGCATGTTTGATGAGACTTGATTTGACTCACAGCATCAGTGAATGCCATGATTCATAAACACTAATGTAAAACCTAAGCCAAAGGCACGCCAGTGTGCTAGATGTCTTATGAGGATCTCAAACTTCTTCCCATTAATGATCTTTTTTTTGCACAGTGAAACAGACGATGGTTGGGCTCCACGATTCTGAAGCTATTAAAAACTAGAAGGTAAAATACAGCTAGCATAATGCTTGTTTTAGCATCCCCACAGTGCTGAGATGTTCTGCCTTCATCACCCCACCCCCTTTTCAATACTGCAAAGGTTGAGGTGAAATGGAGGTAGGGGTTAGTGGATTTCTGAACCCCTAGTGTGTAAAGAGAGGGACCCTGGTGATGGAAAGGAAAAATCAGTCAGTGTGTCCTTATCAAGCTTCTTGGTCTAAAAGGCCAAGGAAGGATACAATATGAACACACTGACCAGGGAAGGGGCTTTAAATGAGAAAGGAACACAAAAATAACAAGGAGAGACCCAGAAACCGACCACTGTAGGCTAACTCCCTGAAACATCCAGTTAGCAGTCTTTTACACATCTGAGGGCTGTATCGGTACATTGGTGCTTGAATAATGCCTGCTTGTGGCTCCACCTGTGGAAGGCAGCACAGCACGCTGGACTCTCATGCTGAGGTTTATAGAAAAAGTGGTGCTGATGGTCTATCTACAGAAAGAAAACAGAAGGCAAGAAAACATCATAGCCAAAGACAAAGCCTAGCAACATTGAAGGAATTTTCTGCATATTATTGCTTGTTTCTTTTACAAAGGAGAAAAGCTTCTTTTATATTAACCACAAAGGTGGGGTAGGGTGGAGAAAGGAAGACAAGGCCACCTCTCTGGAGACACCGAGGCCCTGGCTTGATGTGATGGGGAGGGATAACGCTGAGTGCCCTGCAGTAACCCCTGGCAACAGCCATTCCCAGAACAGCTGTCAAGCAGTGACTTAAATGGATGACCCAAGAGCTGGCTTTGTTTTTTTATTTGGCTGCTTGTTTTTTAACCCTGATGTATGCCTATGAACACCTGGGGACTCTCTTTCTTTTTGGAAGACATAAGCTGGCATATATTTTATATTCAGAAGGTACTTTTGCTTAAATACCCAAGAGAAACGACTTCATTGTCTACGAGCACCAAAGACCTGTTAAATATATTACTCTTAAAAGCCCGAATCCCAAATTTAGTGCATGTCGTTCACAAGTACTACGCATTCTAATTAATGTTCTCTGCTGGTATTTAAAAAATTGCACGGCAGGCAGGCAGGCTTCATTTCTTCCCTCCTACCCTTGCCTTTTGGTGTCAGACTACTCGTATTGAAACCTTAACTCACACACCACTTGTATAAACTTAAGGCAACCGCGGGCCTCTCCACATCCCTGTTGAACATTTACAAATACAAAGCCTGTTAGAAGGACCTAAGTGAAGGAGCGAGCTAGGGAAGGCGCGCAGCACGCTGCGCAGCTCCTGAGCAGTGCCAAGAATATGATAGCTGGCCATGCCTTAGTAAGTGCATGGTGCTAGTGACTGCCTGGCAATCACTGGGAAGAAACAACTGGTGCTAAGAGCCGGTGTCCACCATTTTGCACTTTTGCAAATGTCCTTCTGAACTTAACAGCCATATCTTTTTTTTATCATATACCACTCATGTGCATCTATTACAAGGGATGTATCAGTTGAATCACTTAATGAGTTCATAAAACTGCTCAGCAGCCAGGCCCAATTCTCCTGAATACCTTTTTGAGTTATCAAAGCTCCAAGACCACCAGGAACACTGCTGATTCTGCAAAACTGCATTTAGTAAACTCGCTGAGCAAGAGAAAGCAGCACCTTGGCAGAGTCTCAGCACTCTCCAGAGAGGAAGAAGGAGGGGGATGTGTCATGTCTATCGGGTGTAGAGTGGGCACAAGGTGGACTGTGCAGAACTGATAATAATCAGAACTGGGCAGGGGTAGGTCTGGATTTGTAATGAGAAGAGCTTCTCCAAGTCTTGTTATCTTGCAACAAACCAGGCTAATTTGAAAAGGCCCTTTAGTTGAGTCTGCTATGTATTCCATGGCTCGTATAGTTCCCTGCTTCGTAACTATGGTTTTGCAAATACTGATCACTGCTTTCATTTTCATCCACAGTCATACACGTTTTCTCACTCAAACGGCACAATCTGCACCATTATGGACACTGGTACTGATAGAATCATTTCACTAGTTGTATTTCTTAATATGCCTCATAAAGCAACTAATGGGGAGAAGTTTTGTTTGTTTATTTGTTTTGGCTCACCATCTGAGGGATGGCCAGTCACAAGAGGAGAGCCACTTCAGGAGGACCTTGAGACAGCTGGTCATGATAAGTCCACAGTCACGAAGCAGACAGAGATGCCTCTTGATGCTTAGCTCCTTTTCTCTTCTTTTCTTCTCTATTCTTTTCTTTACAATTCAATTCAAGACAATAGCCCATAAAATAGTGCTAATACATTTAGGGTGGGTCTTCTTATCTCAGTTATAACAATATTATACAGTCCCCCTTGCAAATATGCTCAGAATTTTATCTCTCATGTGATTCTAGTTCTTGTCATGTGATTGTTTTGTTCTGATTCTTATAATTAGCATTAATTTATTTCATCAATCTAAAAATTTACTACTTTTGCAAATCATTTCCCATAAGGAAGGAATCTTATCTCAGAAGAAACTACATGAACCACAAAGCAAGAAATGTCTTGAGCATATGTCTTAGGTCATTATTGTCATGACCAAAAGCAACTTTCGGAGGAAAGCGTTTCTTTCATTCACAGTTCCATGTTACAGTTCATTATAAAAAGCAGTGAGGACAGAACCTCAGCAAGGCAGGAACCTGAAGTCAGGAGCTGATGCAAAGGAAGAAGCTTCCTGTATTACCACGGTACCAGAGCCTTAGAAGTCCCATATGGTGAGCAGAGGCCAGGCTCTCTCCCTTCCTATGTTTGACAGCAGTTCAAATTAAAACACACTAAGTAGGGGTTGGGGATTTAGTTCAGTGGTAGAGCACTTGCCTAGTAAGTGCAAGGCTCTGGGTTTGGTCCTCAGCTCTGGAATGCACACACACACACACACACACACACACACACACACACACCCAAAGTAAAAAAATTATCTTTTAATTCTCTGACAAACTTCTGACTCCCCTGTGACAATTTTTACCAACTGCACATCAGATAAAGGGCTAATACCCAAAATGTATAAGGAACTAACAAAACTAGACATCAAGAAAATAAATAACCCTATTAAAACTTGGGGTACAGATGTAAATAGAGAATTCTCAACAGTAAAAACCAAAATGGCTGAGAAACTGTCAAAGAAATGTTCAACAGCCTTAGTCATCAGGGAATGCAAATCAAAACAACTTTGAAATTTTATCTTACACCTATCAGAATGGCTAAGATCAATAAAACAAGTTTCAGCTCATGCTGATGAGGATGTGGAGTAAGGGGAACATTCATCCATTCCTGTAGGTATGCAGACTTGTAGAGCCACTGTGGAAATTAGTGTGGCTGTTCCTCAGGAAGATGGGAATCAATCTGCCTCAAGATCCAGCTATAACACTCTTGAGCATATACTCAAAGGATACTTTGTACTAACACAGAGACACTTGTCCAACCATGCAACCAATAACTGCTTTAGTCATAATAGCTGAAAATTGGAAACAACTTATATGTCTCTCAACAGAAGAATGGATAAAGAAATTGTGGTATATTTACACAATAGAGTATTACTTGGACATTTAAAAAAAAAATGAAATCATGAAATTTTCAGGCAAATGGACAGAACTAGGAAAAAAATAATCCTGAGTGAGGTAACCCAGACCCAGAAATACAAATATAATACATAATCGCTTACATGTGGATATGAGCTGTTAAGTCCATGACAACTAAGCCTCTGTAGAACCACAGAGTAACAGACTAGTCGGG
Source organism: Grammomys surdaster (assembly GCF_004785775.1). Taxonomy (NCBI): domain Eukaryota; kingdom Metazoa; phylum Chordata; class Mammalia; order Rodentia; family Muridae; genus Grammomys; species Grammomys surdaster. Next base: position 17,643,383 of record NW_021604613.1, read on the forward strand.
GACAGATAGATTTTCCTAGAAAAGGAAAATAGTATGAATGGATGGGGGGCAGCAATGGATAAAGTGGGGATGGGAAGAGGTGGATGGAGGGAATAGAGAGAAAGATAACCAAATAAAGAGGTATTTGAGGGGCAGTATAAAAACCTGATAACAATAGAAGCTTTCTAAAATATAATCTATATATAAAGATGACATAAATGAAATCACCAAATAGTGAGAGAGACAAAGCCCCAACTGGACATCTTTTGTTACCAAAGACTCCAGTTCCAGGAGTGGAATTGCATCTAACCAAGTTACTAGCCAAAGGGGACTCAACCCCAGGCTGTTGCTAAAACTATAGGCTGCTCTTCACAAGCTGACAACAAGGCCCCATTGCTGTAGACAACACCTCCAGAAGTCATTGAACATAGAGAGGTTGAGCTGGTGCCTCTACAGAGCTTCCACCCCCTGCTTGCTAGTGTCGTTGGTGCAGAAAGATACCCTTACTACCAAAGGAGAAATATTGGTGTCCTGCCTGCAAAATATGCTCGAGTAATGACGACATAAAGCTTGTGAGAGTAGCCAACCAATATTTGATTTGACTTAAGATTTCAAGAGACATAACTCATACCCAAAACTGCTCGGGTGACGAAGAACCTGAGACTAGATAGTGACCCAGGGGAAAACCAAGTACTCTAATTCTACTAAGAGAATATTCCTATAAAAATGATTCCTTATGACATTCTGCTATACTTGTAAATTAGTGCCTTGCCTGGCCATCATCAGAGAAGCTTCCCTCTACAGTAGATGGAAACAAATACAGAGATACACAACCAAACAACAAGGAGAGAGTGAGAGACCTTGAAACACTCAGCCCTAAATGGTATGTCTCCATCATATCCCTTATTTTGGGGCTCAAAGACCCATGGAAGAAGAGAAAGAAAGTGTGTAAGAGCCAAAGAGGATGGAGGACACCAAAAAAAAACTAAGCTCTCTAAACCAACAGGATTGATGCACACATGAACTCACAGAGACTGAGGCAGCGTGCACTGGGCCTGCATGGGTCTGCAGCAGAAAAGGACATGGGGTCCTAGAGCTGAAAAGAGACTCGGACTTATGCCCCCAGCCCTAACCAGAAGCTATTGATAACCATTTGATTGATAACCACTTGCAAATGAAAATTTAGTTCTCTTCAAGGAAGTTGCACTGAGGAAACCAACTACTCTTAAGGGTAGGCTGCATGCCCTGCAGTAGATGGTCAAATTCATTGACATCTTTGGGGGTTCTTTGTCCCGAAATGTTGTCAGAGCTTTCTTTTTAATCTTATTTCTTTTTTAAAAAATTTTATTTGTATTTTTTCTCTTTGTACTCCACAGGTTCTTGGGATATATATCGTGGCTTTCAGTTTAGTGGTTTTGAGTGACGCCTGAGCATGAGAATGAGTGGGTTTCTGATTCTTGTGCCTTTTCTTGGGCTCTTTTACTTGTGCTTGCTTGTTTTGTACTATTCCAGTGTGCTATTTTTTGTTTTTATCTCATTATATCTTATTCTGTTATTACCTCTTAGAAACCTGTTGGTTTTCTAGTGAAAGACAGAAAGGGGGTGGTCCAGATGGGAGGACAAGGGAGGTGGAAATGAGAAGAGTAGAGGGACAAGAACTATAATCAGGTTCTATTATGTGAGAAAAAAATCTATTTACAATAAAAAGACAAACAAAGAAGCTGTGCATGTAATATGTATAAATCCCTAGTGGGAGAACTGGAGGGAAATGGTGAGTTTCATGACGCTCAGTGGATATTGAGGAATGTGAGGTGTGTCTCTTCACAGTGCTCCCCATTACTTGATTTTCCTGTCCGTCTTAGAAGAGCGATGATTCAGAGGAATGACGGTGAATATTGTCTAGTCCTTAGCCAAAAAAAAATCCTCCTTTACCACCAAAACAGATACCTTGAAATAAATTCCTGTTAGCCTTGGTGCTGGGTAGCAGTGCAAATCTCTTTCCTATGGTATTCCTATAAAAGAAGTTCTTGTGACCAACCTTAATATTGTATTTATTTCCATCTACAGTAAGTTCAGATAGTCAAGCGAAGACCTCTTATCTACTCAGATGCTGCTTAACTTTTCTGTATCTCCAAAAAACAACAGTGTTCCATCTGCCCAGATGAATTAGCCTGGAAGGAAAGTTTTCCTTCTGGTAACCTAGTCAGAAACCTGGTCTTTCAGGTTCGGTTCTCAGGGAGACTTCACGGCTTTCATTTTCTTCCCCAGACCAAGTCAATCTCATGTCTGTCATCCTCTTTCTTGAGATTTGCATATTAATCTTCTAATGTGGATATGTGCTTCTCTGCTGCAGTGTCTTCCTCTGAGTTCAGGAACACAGGAAAGTTGCTAGGACGTGAATAATGTTCTAATCACTGAGCAGTGTACACTGATCACCATCAAGTCACAGAAGGGTGAGTGGATGCTCAGAAGCAACTTGATCCTTCACCTTTGCCCAGGGAAAATGACAATTTTCCTTCAGTACATGTGGGTATAGTTACATCTTCATAATTGTATTTTCCTGTATTCATTACTTAAAAAGAAATAAAGATGGTTAATGTTCTCAGACTTTTTTCTTTGTTATTTTTTTTCAAAGGAAAATGAGTACCCCTGCATCACTAATATCTTGAGCATATGTTTCATCCCCCTGCTGGGTGATCCACACTGGGTGGCATCCCACTTTGCTTTTGAGTCAGGAGATGTCTTTGACTTTGGGCTACAGAGTGAAGATGCTAGAATATCACTGTGGACACTTTTGTGTGTTCATTGTGAGCAAATCCCCCACCCCCACCCCTTTCCTAACCCAGTGTCAAATGGGTCATGTCTGAAAACACAATTCAGATTTCTTTACTACAGATTATTCACTTTATCTGTATTTATCTTTAGCTGAAATTATCCTGGGGAACCTTTGTGTTGAAAGCACAAAATGATATGAAAAATCAAGGGTTTTTCTTTTCTTTTTTTTTTTTAAAGCAAACCTAAAAGCTGAAGCCAGGTGTTAGAAGCAGAAAAATCATTCCTTGAACTCCCCAGGAGTTGATCAAAGAGGCAGCCATAAATTGCAACAAAAGCAGAGATCCACTCTTCTCTGAAAGCCAGCCAGCAACACTGGAAATGTTTCCTTATTTATTCCATTAATTCTGTGATAGCAATCTCTACTGACAAGATTTGCAAATCTGATCATTTATTAATGAAACCTGTCTGGTGGATTGTACCCAAGATCCTCCTGAGGTCCCAGCCTTTATGTGGCCACAGCCCTTTGCTAACTACAAGCTTGTTGTCTTGACAGAACGTGACATTGGAATTGCTGAGATTCTCAGGAGAGTGCCAACTCTGTTAGAGCTTATGACTATATTCAAAGATGGCCGCCAGGCACAGCCTTGCTCCAAGGACCAGCCTACTGGCCAGTTTTCAGGATCCACACAGCAAACATTGTTTCTTCTGTGTGCAGAGAACATTCTCTGTGCATCCCAGCCCAACACGTGTAGTTTTGGGTTTTGCTGCAGACAAGAATGAAGAATTGGACCTGTGTTTGCATTATTGTTACTCACCCTGACGAAGATAAGGTTGACCCGACTCTTGACTAAGACATTGATTTTTTTTTCCTAGAAATTTCTCTGTGGTTTCAGATACTTCCAAAATATCACCCTGTTTCCTTGGCGACCGTCTAAGCTTTATTCCCTATGAACCGACATGGCATGATTCATCAGTGAACAGCCAGCAGCAGCCACCCAATTTACAGGCTTCCTAAAGATTTCCTGGAAAGGAATCCCTGACCTGAACTCTTTCAAGGGCTCTGTTTTTGATGTTTCACAGAGCATAGCTAAAAGTAATATAATAATAATAATAATAATAATAATAATGATTAATAATAATAGTCCTGTAACAAATCCATCCGTGAGGAACAGCAGTGTTGATGGAGATAATGAAATGCAGAAATGAAAACCCCTCAGCAAAGCTCCCTCACATGTGCCTAAGCTCTGTTCATTAATCTGTGATAATTAGACTTTTTTGCAGAGGTTAACAGCAGTGGTACATGGTAATTAAGGACTCCATCACTACCAAAGGGATTGAAATGCTTCTGGTGTGACACATGTCTGGCTTTCAGTACATGTTATGTTTTCTTTAAGTATGGATTCCCTATGTAATAAGAAGTGTGTCTGTGTGTGGTGTGTAGTGCGTGCATGCAAGTCTGTGTGTGTGTGGTGTGGTGTGTGTGTGGTGTGTGTGTGTGTGGTGTGGTGTGTGTGTGGTGTGTGTGTGTGGTGTGTGTGTGTGTGTTGTGTGTGGGTGTGTGGGTGTGTGTGGTGTGTGTGGTGTGTGTGTATGTGGTGTGTGGTGTGTGTGGTGTGTGTGTGTGTGTGGTGTGGTGTGTGTGTGGTGTGGGGTATGTGGGTGTGTGTGGTGTGTGTGGTGTGTGTGTATGTGGTGTGTGTGTGTGTGGTGTGTGTGGTGTGTGTGTGGGGTGTGTGTGGTGTGTGTGTGGTATGTTTATGTGTGTG
>NW_021604613.1:17648302-17668761 GCF_004785775.1 Grammomys surdaster
TGTGTGTGTGTGTGTGTGTATGTGTGTGGTGTGTGTGTGGTGTGTGTGGTGTGTGTGATGTGTGTGTGTGTATGTGTGTGGTGTATGTGTGGGGTGTGTGTGTGTGTGTGTGTGTGTATGTGTGTGTGTGTGTAGAGGGAGGGAGGGAAGGAGGGAGAAAGAAATCCATGATCTTATATTACTTTCTTCAGTGAAAGTTAAAAAAGTATTTCACTTATAAACTAAATAAAAGAATGACCTATTGCTTGGATCATCAATTTTTTGGCTTGGATGTGTGACCTTAGAGAAGTTTCTTATGCCCTTTGCCTCAGTTTCTCTATCTATAAGATGGTGTAGTAATAGACTCTTTAGAGTGTTATAATTTAATAATGATAACCATCAAAATTGCTAGCATTCACTGATGATGTACATTATGCCATGTGCTGTTCTGAACCCATATGTGTCCTCAAAACATTTCAGAGTGAAAAAGGTTGAATAGGCTGCCAGTACCACTTAATTCACTTTGAGATATCTAAGTCATTTAAGAACAAACTTCCCCCAGCACTTGGGAGGCAGAGGCAGGCAGATTTCTGAGTTCGAGGCCAGCCTGGTCTACAGAGTGAGTTCCAGGACAGCCAGGGCTACACAGAGAAACCCTGTCTCGAAAAATCAAAAAAAAGATAACAATTATAAAGAAGAAGAACAAACTTCCCAAAAGGTAGTTCGTTGGACAGCATTCTCCTTTTCCTTCTAGAATGAGAATTACTTATACCTTGTAGCAACTTTACTTTGGGAATAGTAACCATTTGGCTTACGCTGGATATAGCAGCGTGATTCCATCCATGAAAGAATCCAGTAATAGAGACTCACAAGATGAAGAAGGGGGCTACTTCACCTCTGTGCACTTCTGTTTATTGGGCTAAATGAGGTAATAGATGCAAAAGTTTTAATGCACCACTTGGTGTCTGCTAAGTGCTCACTGAACTGTAGCTGGTGTCATCAGGGATGTGCACTGCAGAAGAAGCCGAGAAAGGGAATATTGTGTATTTCACTTTGCAAATTTTTACATATATTGCCTATCCCCTTACCCACAATAGATGTTTTCTAAGTATCCTTAGTGGATAACTGTGGATGGTGCAGAACATACACTTTTCCCCCTACTTATACAGTAAAGCATACTTATGGTGGACAAAGGAATAATGATTGATATCCTAGGATGTTGTGACAGTCCACCATGTTACTCAAAACATCACATAATTTAAAATGAGAATATTTTATTTCTGAGTTTTCTATTTTATATTTTTTAATTATGTTTGATCACAGACTACTGAAACCCCAGAAAGAAATATACCTAATATAGTCTAGATTATAGTAATTTCTAAATGTATTTAATATTAGTTTTAAATATGTAGGTATGCAGTTTGTGACATTACAGAAGAAAGAAGGGAGAAGGCAAGGGATAGGAAACAGTTCATCTTCATTGTGAATTGGCTTAGAATCGCTTAGGAGCCACCTCTCTGAGTGTGTCTGTGAGGGCATTTCCATGAAGGTTTAACTGAACAGGGGAGAACTTGGTCAGTATCATTTTATGAACTGGGATGCTGAGCTGAATAGAAAGAAGAAAGTGAGGGAGGGAGGGTGTTGAGTGCCAGCATTCATTGCTGTCTGCTTCCTGTCCACAGATGCCCTGTGGCCAGCTGCTTCACTCTCCTGCTGCCAGAGCTCAGCATTCTTACCATGCTGCACTGTGCTCACAGCTGGGAGCCAAGATAAACCCTTTCCTCCATACAATGCTTTGGTTGGGTATTTTTTTCACAGCAAGGAAAGGAAAGAGGGAAGAAGGAGGTTTCTAATCTTTAACGCTCCCACCCACCCAAAGGCTGAATTTCAAAGGCCTCAGGTCGAGACAGAGAGAGAGAGAGAGAGAGAGAGAGAGAGAGAGAGAGAGAGAGAGAGAGAGAGAGAGAGAGAGATTTTGCCAGTATTTTGAGATATTTTTTTTCCAGACTAAGTCAAAAAGTAAACTGACATAGAACTGCCTTGTTCCAAGAACGGGGTTCATTTTTATCCAGTGTTTCAGGATCTCCTCCCTGCTGTCTTTAGTCATGCTCTAGCTGAGGCCAAGAGTGAGGGTTTCAGTGGCAACATGAAAGCCCAGTGCCGGAGCCTGGCAGAGTTTCCATAGCAGCTGGCACATCCGTTAGCAGTTCCCAACCCCTCTCCCCAGATGAGTGTGTGAACGAACAGGCAGGCTGGCACTTGCGTTTCCAGATCCTCCTTTTACTTTTATTAGGGGAAGGGGGCTTTTAAATAACTGACACTTCCATGGAAAGAAGAGGAGGAAAAAGAGGAGGAAGAGGAGGAGGAGGAGGAGGAGGAGGAGGAGGAGGAGGAGGAAGAGGAGGAAGAGGAGGAAGAAGAGAAAGAAAAAGCAAGCAAGTAAGAAGAAAGGAAGGAAGGAAGGAAAAGAAAGAAGCAAGGAAGGGAAGGAGGGAGGGAGAAGGGAAAAAAGGAAGGAAGGAAGAAATAAAGAAAATCTCTGTTTGCACTAAATGAAAATTAAAGGCATTCCAAGGAATGATCTGGAAGTTCTACAAGGTCTTTTTCAGACAGAAAATCATTCCCAAGCCTTCCTGCCATAGATGAGAGCAGACTGACAGCCAAAGGACTTGGTTTCTTCCCAGTTCAGTTTCCTCCTGATTTTCTTTGTAAAAGCAACCTTCAACTTCTGACACCATCCCCTGGAACAGCAATCTGAGCCCATACAGTCTTGCTCTCCCCACGTGTGGTGAAGAAGGAGAGAAAGCTATTTGGCAGTAAGTGACATATTTCCGGCAGGGTTTGCTATTCAAACATCGAAAGGAGAAGATTTACCAAAATGTAGGTAATAGTATGCTACTGTTATGTGCTATTCTATTAACTTTTTTTTTGTAAAAAAAAAAAAAAAAGTCATTGGTTTGTACTGAATTCCTTACTGCACCACATCCAACAACCCAAACCAAATGGCATCACTCAACCAAGACAGAACTAGGTTGCTTATCTAAACTTCTAAAAACCTCAGAAGAGAGAAATGACCAATCTCCCACTTTGTTCCCCATGTCCACCTTCTGATTTGCTTGGTTAGAACACTCACTGTCACACAGAAGGAGGTGTTTTGATTCTGGAGTCACCAAGAAAAGGCAATTAAGATCTTTAAACTTATCTTGATATAATTTGATCTCAGACCAACTTGTTTGTACTGGAGATTTTGAAAGCTCATGTAAATCTCCTCATATTGCCTGGCTTCCATTATATGAAGTATCCTTTGTGTTTTTCTTTTGCCAGATTAACCTGGAAGAAAGGAAAAGCTCACCTTCACCTCTCCTAGGACCTTTTCTCACTTAATCGTAACACAAAGGCTGCACTGGAGCCAGCCCTTTTTCTCCCAGTTTAGGGTGATGGATCTGCTACTGCAGAGTAAGAGATCTTTGTGTGCTGGGCCTGGCATAGATGAACTTGGAAGAGAAAGTATGAAAGCAGACATGGTTTGGCTTTGTAGTAAGAGAAAACCAAGCTCTAACAACAACAACAAAGATCGAAAGAGAGAAAATGATTCTTCTTGTTAAAGTAAATTAATTAGTTGGATTTATATGAGGAGACAGAAGGGAAGGAGCCAGGCTGTGTCCCACATTAATAACTCCCTCCGGAGAAGCCAGATTGGATTGAAAGAGGAGGATGGGGGAGGGGCCTTCATGCCACCTTGGAAGGGAAGGATCTTGGGTTTTCCTCTTTTTGCACTCTGTCACCCCTGCAGACACAAGCACATATCCTGAGCCTGACATGAAAATGATGTCATCTTTCTTTTTGACTCACCAACCAGACTACATTAATCCCCTACAGCGTGAGAGCCAGCAGGAGGTTGCTTAAGGGACTTCAGGCCTGTGAATAAATGATGACCCAGTGGTTAGGGGGCGGTAGCCTAGATACATTCAGGATGCATTAAAGCAATTAGCTTCGAGAGAAGTGAGAGTACAATTTCCAATCCCCAAGAAGGACCAGGCCATGCCTGGAACTGGGTGGGGAACCCTACAGCTGTAGGTTGGTAAGAAACACTTAGCAAAATGACTGCCCAAGAAAGGATCATGCATGGAGTCCTGCCCTTTGGCCTGGTTTCATGCTGCCGCCACTGAGAGTGAGGAGAGGATTTCAGGGCGGTGAGAGCCATGAACTGGATTCTCCTCCAAATCGCTGCACTTGAGCCAGCCCTGTCACAGATATTTCAGGATTGTGGCTTGCACACTGGTTCCCCAGTTGAATCTGATCCCAGGGATGCTTTCTGCTTGGCCAGAGCATTTGCTTTGGCTCAGTGTTTAAAACAACAAACAAACAAACAAACAAACAAATCATAGGAATATTTTTAAATTTAAAACAGATTTTTAGATGGTCTTGAGAAGCCTGTGGTGTGTTAACGCTGGGTTGGCACTACTGCCTGCCCCAGATGTTGGAGTAGCTGTGTGTTCTCCATGTTGTCATCCCAGGTCGTCCCTGTTACCGAAGCTCCCTTCCCCCTCTGCTTATCTACATGTATTCCAACCTCTGCGTGCCCTTTGAGTTTCTGAGCTCTACTTCAGTAACTGATTTATTTGTTTTTCTTCCTTATTTGCTGGGACAGGAGTTTGCTGTAATGCTCAGGTTGGCCTGGAACTAAATACATAGTACAGGCTGGCCTTAAATTCAAAATTCTTCTGCCCCAGACTTTCAATTCTGCGATTCTAGGCATGCACCACCATGCCATCTTAGACGTCTACTTGAAATGGCTTATGAGTTTGTTTTAATCATAAGTATCAGGTGAACTCTAGAACTTCCAAGCCTGTTTTCAAATAGATTCTTCTTAGTCCCTGCTCTCTAAAGGGCTTTTAGCTATCAGACCTTGCATAGGAACCCTCCTGTAGACACAGCCATGACTCTGAGTCTGTGTCCTTCCCAGATGAAGCTGCGGAATACACCTCCTCAGTTGTTTCAATCCAGTTAGAAACAGTAGCTGACCACGGAGTAGTCCTGAGAATCAAGGGGCATCTAAACAGGCTTTAATTGCAGCAATTTGAGCCTGTGTGGATACTCATCAATGAAAGAACAGCCAAGATTACCACACAATGCCAGCCAGATGCTTCCAGGCAGTTTCATCTTCACTTCAGCACAAGATGTGAGACATAGCCTCAGCTCCTAGGAACAACCAGCCAGAACCTGTTCACATTCCTCCTTCCCTGGTGCTATGTGCTTCCCCAGAACAGCAACACCCCCCCCCCATTTTTGTTCTTATTTGAATGAATTTCCAGTTGGAAATGTCATTTAAAGATAAATAATAGCGCCAGTGACTTAAGTCCCACAGCCTGAACTCCCTCCTCTGAACCCTCAGACACTTTTCTCACCTCTTACCTCCCCTACTCTCTTTCCCTCAATCACTTAGGCCTAACAGGAGTGAAGTGTTAAAGGAACCTCCCTCTCTCTCTCTCCCTGTCTCTCTCTCTCTCTCCCTCCTTTTCCCCCCTCTCTCCCTTCTTCCCCCTCCCACTCTCCCTCCTTTCCCTTCCCTCTCTCTCTCCTACCCTCTCCCTCCTTTCTCCCCTTCTCTCCCTCCCCCTCTGCCTCTCTCCTTCCCTCCCTTCATCTGTGCTACATTTGGGCACTTCTAAAAGACACATCTCATCCTTCAACTGGCATCCTAGTCCCCCAGTAAACAATTACATTGTTTAAAACTAAAGGGCAATCTGTGTTTTGAAGGTAGCTGAGGGGCCTGTTTGACTACTATGCTCCAAAGACGAGAAGGCAGTAAAAAAAGTCCAAGGTACACAGTCAGAAAATGAATAATTCAACTTCCCTCACACGCCGAATTAACCTTGACTTATTTCATGCTTCCCCGCCCCCATCACACCAACTTTTGCCTCTCTCCAACTGGAGTTGGCTGAAATCATCCAAGCATGCATTTTAATCCCATCTGGAAACGTCTTCTGCTCTATTTGGATCACAGAACATGAGAGCAATCGGGTAAGTACGAGTTCTCTATGGGAAGGGGTGTCATGCGAAAACCTACAGTGTCGGGTGCTTGGGGCATCACCCACACCCATGAAAGATGACCACCAACTATCTTTCACTAATATTGACAACCAGAAGATAAAGCAATTCAGGATGTAGGGAGCCTCTCTGTTTCTATTTTTGCATCACTCTTTTCTTGACACAATTCCCTGCCCCATCTTCCTCATATTACTGCCAAACAGCAACAGCTACCACAGTCACCCCACTGGGAAAATAAGAACCCTCATCAGGTACACAGCTTTGAGGGGCGGGTGGAGTACACTCTTGCCTTCTTAAAATCAGCTCACCTCTCACAGGTAGATTGTTGCAGTATCATATGCTAGGCACAAAGCCACATGGTTTGTGTGCAGGGCCCACAAGACCCCTGACATATAAAAGCCCCATTTGTCTAGATGTCCCTAAGGTCCTTCCCTTGACCACTTTACAGGGAAGGTAAAAACAAACAGGGAGACAAACATGCTTGACCAGCTCAGAGGAAGATATAAGCAATCCTACGCACATGTGGTGGGTTTCTTGGTTATGCCATGAGATAAATAGAGTCCCCAGGCATGGTGATGTATGCCTGGGGTCTGGACTATTTTGGAGGCTAATGTAGAAGGATTGCTTGTTTAAGTCCTGTCTGAATTATCAAGTGGGTTCAAGGCCAGCCTAAGCAACTTGGTACAAGTCTGTCTCAAAATAAAAAGTACAAAAGGGGCTGGAGAGTCCAGTTCAGTGGTTATTTAAATAAAAATGCCCCCCATAGGCTTATAGGGCATGGCATTATTAGAAGGTATGGCCTTGTTGGAGTAGGTGTGGCTTTGTTGGAGGAAGTGTGTCACTCAGGGTCAGGCTTTGAGGCTTCAGAAGCTCAACCCTGGACAGTATGTCACTGTCACTTCCTGCTAGATGTAGAACTCTCAGATCCTTCTCCATCATCATGTCTGCTTGCACACTTCTATGCTTCCTGCCATGACAATAATGGACTCAACCTCTGAAACTGTAAGCCAGCCCCAATCAAATGTTTTCCTTTATAAGAGTTGTTGCCATGGTCATGGTGCTTCACAGCAATGGACTAAGACAAGTTCAGTGGTAGAACACTTACCTACCATGATCAATCCTCAGTCCTGAAGAGAAAAAATGCTGTATCCATTCAGATGGTATCCTCAGAGATATTAGGAGTTGAGGCAAAAGGAAATCTGAGTTGGACTTAAGATGTACCTTTGTTCTTGTCAGCATGAATAAGCTAACTTCTAGAAAAATGTTGCAGATATTGTCCAAGAGAATTTTCTGTAATGGTGGAATGTCTTACAAATGTGTTGCCCAGTGTGATAGCCACTAGCTATATGTGTCCACTGGACAGCTGACTTGTGGCTTTTTAGTCTTTCTCAATTTTAAATGACTTACATTTAAGCAGCACTGAGTAGTGGGCAGCTTCAGAGGAGATGGCAAGGCAGAGGCAGCATCTTCTGCATAATTTCTTTATGAAGCATCCTTAGGAATGTCTATCTTCAAACACTTCATTCAGAAATTCTTTCAGCGTTTTTAAATACGAGGAAGGAAAAAGCAAACACTGGATCGAGCTTCCTAGAAGTGCCAGGTCTGAGAAAAGCACTTTCACATTTGGAATTGAAACTCCAACTCTGATATAAATAGTATTGTATGTTTGTGTAACTGAGAATCTGCAGGTGACGAATTGAAGTGTATGACCAAGAATTACAAGATGAATAGCTGACAGAATTAGAATTTTAGTCCCTATTATAAATAAGAAGCATTGTTCTCAATGCCAATGTCATAGAGAGAAAGTCAGACATTAGTTACCAAGTTCACAGCTACGTCTGATTTGATCTTTGGCTACCAGATTTTCTTGGGTTAGTGTTGAAAATATTGGCTAAAGAAATAACCTATGTTCTTGTGCTTGTTGGTATTAACAGTGTGACACTTGGGTCTGAAGTAGTACCTCTGGTGATTTTGTTGTTGTCAATGAAGTAACTGAAACCTGAAAGAAGTCCATAGTAGGCAAAAAATAGCATCCCAAGGAATAAAATCCCCTCCCCCTGGGGAAAAACAAAAAACAGCCTTCTTCTGAAACCATCAGGGTCCCTAGAAGAGAGCAGGCTTACCATCAGTCTAGCACCCCTGGCTATGGCTGATGAAGAAACAGCATTTCCCTGCTGCTAGCCATTCATGGGGCAAGGTTGGTCTTGGTTATAATTAGAGCTGCCTTTCTAGGAGGGGATGGGTGCTTCCAATGCCAGCTCTGCATTTGCATCTGGCAGCTGGGATGCTGCCACCTGGCCTGCTCTGTTCTCCAGAGGCATCTCAGCTGCTTTCCCACGGCAGGTGTGATGGGGGCAAGGGAGGGAGAAAACAGCAGGGACAGTGACGGCCATGCAGGCAGCCATTCACAGTGTGAGTCTGCCTGGCTCATTCGGCAAACTGCTGCTACTCTGAGACCCCTCAATGGTTGCTTGCTTTCTATACCAATGGGCTCTGGGGTGATAAGTTCAATCCCCAGTTCTGTCAAACCTGCAGTTTCTTCCATGACCTACTTTCCTCACTCAGTGGTGTTGGAACAATGCCTTGTTCTGATCCTTGTTTAGACTCATTTTTGCCTGCCGTGGTACAGAAGCCCAGGCTTTTGCCAGGCTCTCCTCCCTCCCCCACACCCCTTGAATCCCTGACAAGTGTTGATGGGAAAAGAAAAAAGAAGAAAGGAAAACAAGGAGAAAATAGGTTTTAGTTCTCCCATAGACTCCAAGGCTCCAGAGAAACCAAAGGCTGCCCCATCAATAAGCAAGAAATCAAAATGTGCTTCTCAACTCAGAGCAGAATTAGAATCTGAGCCTGACCCTCTCTAGCAATCTACCCTTTCACAACTCACCCCCAATTCCTCAGGAATAGTGAGAAATAACCCATGCAATGTCAGGAATACTCTGGACCCCACAGCATCAAAGAAATCGCTGCTTCTGAAGTATCAGACTCCAAGGAAAATTTCCCTCTTAGATGAGCCAGCCCAATAACATCTTTTTCATACTCATGGTTACAGCTATTATTGAGAGAGTGGAATGACCAAGGAGCCAGAGAAATGACCAAAAGATTCTTTGTGCTCTGTGAAGCATATGTAAGATCTATAAGCAAACAGCAGATAATCTGACCCAGGAAATAATACAAAAGAACAATAAAATCATAACCAGCCTTTATTGATTGGTTGCCATAGCTGTGACTGCCCCATGTGCTTTTGAATTTGTGATGTGCCTTCTTGTCTAAGACCCCTGGATACAGATCATGATGATGGTCTCATGTCATAGATCCTGGGGTACAGGGTAGTACCTGGTCCCTAAGGGGTCAGCTTAAGATCTGCGTCATCAGTCTCTGGAGAGTCTATACCTGGCATGGACTCTGGGTCTAGCTTTAAACTGCTTTCAGATGCCACCTTCCCATATTTTCTCATCTCATCTCAAATACTAGGATGACTTGGTGGACTGTGACCACAGACTCCAGCAGTCTCTCCTCATGCCACCTCTCTGAACTCTAGCTAAACCCTAGTTCCTTCTTACTTGAACCTGCCAACATCCTACTCCTCTGAGACACTCTTCCTGTTTCCTCTCCAAGAGGACTAGGGCTTTCAAAATGGGCTGCTGCCCATGCTGGGCTCAGAATGGAGGGCATCCCTGAACTCCAAGTCCCTTTTAGTCCAGTGTGATGTGTGCTTTGGAAAATGTAAAGGGAATCCCAGAGATTCTGAGAGACTCTCCTCTGGGAGTAAAATGGAAGGCTCCACAGGGATGTCCTTTTGACTGTGTTCCCTCTCCCACTGGGTCAGCTACTGAGTGAGGATAGAGTTTAAGGCTGTAGTGTATGCTGCAAAACCACAGAATGTACTCACCTTGGACCTTCTAAGGACACAAAGGTGGAAGGAGAATTCCTGGGAACTTGGTGTCATGGAGGGGTTCCCTAATCTGGAGTGACTAATTTGCAGGTTTAAAAATTACTTTGGGGTTGGGAAGATGACTCAATGGGAAAAAAAGCATTTTCTGTGTAAACAGGACCCAAGTTTTTGTCCCCAGTACCCACATTAAAAAAAAAAAAAGCCAGACATGGCTACAAGCAGCTGTAATAACAGCACTGGTATTGGTGGAAAGGGTGGTAGTAGGGGCAGGATATTTCTAGGGCTTGCCAACATCGACTCTAGCTAGATACAAACGATCAATCAATCAAAAAACAACAAAACAGTAAGCTCCTGGCTCAGTTTCAGATTATCTGCTGTTTGCTTACAGATCTTACATTTTCTTTACAGAGCACAAAGGATCTTTTGAGTCATTTCACTGGCTCCTTGGTCACCTCACTCTCTCGGGTCAGGAGTATGACCCTGTTTCAAACAGATGTATGGCAGAGAACGATAGAGCAAAATACCCATCTTCCTCTGGGTGCTATGAACCATGGGTACACAAATCTGTGCACATACACACTAATTAGATCATCAGTTGTCAACTAATCAGGTCTTTTTGTTACTTTTATCTGAGAGCACCCATTGGATGGAGTCACCCACTCAAGATTAGCCCTGCAGGAGGCTATGTGGCAACTTCTTACTCAGTGTTGGTTACCGCCATTCCCACCCTTTCCCATCCAACTAGTTCACCTCCTGAGCTTCTCCCCAAATTGCCTCAGTAAAGACAATCTGTGTAGCACTGCATCTCACTTCCTGGCCTTAGCACTCTTTCTTCTTCTTCTGCATGT
This sequence comes from Grammomys surdaster, assembly GCF_004785775.1. NCBI lineage: Eukaryota > Metazoa > Chordata > Mammalia > Rodentia > Muridae > Grammomys > Grammomys surdaster. The sequence goes on from NW_021604613.1 coordinate 17,659,073, forward strand.
TTCTCCTCATCTTCACAAAGCTGCTTTCTTCTTTATTGTCTCAAATGCCTCCTTGTCCAAAAGAAGTCCCCACACCTCTCAGCCTTGAGTAGCCATCCAGTAACTACACATTGTGTATTTTCTTCATAGAACTTAGCACTCTGTATAAGTATCTTGTTTAATGCCTCTTTGAAGAAGATTGCCTGTCTTAACTTCCAATTATAGAATGAATACGCAGGGCTTAAAATCATCTGCAATGTTTGTGAGTTTCAGTGGGTCCTCCGCCTTTCCCCTCCCCCCTTCTTTCCTATCTCTGTTCCTTCCTCTACTCACCCTCCTCCAGAGTTTGGCTGATATGCCTCAGCTGAGCTATTTTCCAAACCGTGAGAATCACTCTGTATGCAACGGCTGACATCCTAGTTGGGACATCTCCAATGAGGCTTGGCTTTGGTTTTGTTTCGCTTTCTTTTTTCTTTTCTTTCTTTCTTTCTAGACAGGATACAATATAGCCCAAGTTGGCAATGCACTCAATATGTAACTGAGGCTATTCTTGAACTCCTGATTTCCTGCCTCTACCCCAGTCCACCGGACAGTGTACATCACCACTCCTAGCCAACATTGGGTTTTCAGTAATTCCTTTAAATTAAGATGCTTCTATGGTGCATCATGAGGGTTTCTTAGCTTCTGTGTTTGCTTTCCTGCATCGTTATGGTAGCTTTCAGTCCTTCAGACATATTAACATATGCTTAATTATGCTCATCTTCAGATGAAGTGACACAGTTTTAAAAATCAAATAAATAGTAAATACAAGGATCCCCTGGAACTTGACAGAAGCTTGCCTGATCAGCTAGAGAGAGTAAATATGCTAGTGAGGTCTGAGAAGGAAGATTTGGAGAAACACCACCTCCCCTTTCCAAGTTCCCAGACACTCAGAAAAGTCTTGAGCCCCTGAGTAAAAGCCTCTGCTCTGGTCTGACTTCTTCCTGTGCAACCCCTGAAACCTACTAGCTCCTCCTGATGATGTCGCCAAGCAGAATGACTGTGGTTCACCTTCCTTCCAAAGAAGTTCTACTGCTCACTGAGCAAAGGAGAAGGGGTTCTCTTTTCCCCTTCAAATTGTGACAACAAACAGCATAAGACTGAAACATTGGACAAGAGATTGGTGGCACAGGACATCCTTTCCTGGGGTAACTGGGCACCTTTCAGCTCCAAACATGCCTGCTGGCTGGTTTGACTAGAATCCAGTTGCTTTGGATGCTGAACAGTCACCAGGACCCAAAGGCAAGACCCTTCATCCTCATCTAACCAGAGGTTGGGATAAGGAACAGAGTGATACAATCGCATCCTTGTGGGAAGTTCCAGAGGGACTGAAGCAGTGGAAATATGGGTACTTCTTTAAGATGCTGCCCACTACTTCTCACCAACCCCTCTGTCCTGTGACTTTCAGCATTGGCTTTTCATAACTGACCACCACACATCTTTCCACCAACTCTCTCCTTTGTCCTTTGTGAACTCACACATCCATATCTGTAACTTACAATAAAAAGACCCTAAATTATAGACTACTTAAAGAACGAAGACCAGAGCGTGACACCTGCTCCTGCCACAGGGGCCTCATGTTTATGCTGCTCGCCCCTAATGAACTGTGGGATTAGTGTGAATGATGCCCAAATAATTGCCTCCCCTCCTAAAAGAAACTTAGATAACTTCCACATCTGGCCTACCATGTGATTCTCAAGTAGACAATCAGAATTACATTTTCAGAGACAAGAGGGTCAGGGGAGGAAGAGTATCAAGAAAAAAAAATCTTATCTGTCTTAAATGCCATGAGTGAAATAAAGAAACTGTATTCTGAGTTCCTGACTCACATGATCACCGTGGGTCAGCCATCAATATGTAGATAGAAAAAAAATAATTGGCATAAGCTCCTTGAAATTTCTGCCTACAGCCTCCCCAAGGAGGCCTCAGGGAGATTCAGATAGCGTTTGAACAGCCAGGGTTTGATAATGAGAATTGACATTCTAGTGTGTACTACAAAAGACACTTCCCTCCTGGAACCTAAAAAAGTACTTTAATCAGCCAAAAAGTTGCTACTCTAAAAACGGAAGGAAAGGGGATGAAAGACTCCCCCCCCCATTGATTGTCGCTAGGCCCTGCTCCTACCAAATGTGCAAGCCCCTCTGACACTAGCCACGCCTACCTCATTAATACCATTTGTTCATTGCTATGCCAGAAAACCCAGCTGATTCCCAGAAAGCACTGAACGGAAGGTTGCCGGGGTTTCCAGTTGCTTAGGCACACAGTTCACACCCCATGTGTTAGGAACTCCCTTGCTTTTCCAACTACTCTGAGAATCTGGGAAATGAGAAATGGGCTTCCAACAAAATGGTCTCTGGCTCCTCCCTGCCTGATCAATCCCTAGGGTATCTGCATAATAGTAAGTGAAAAAAAAAAACCCCATGATCAGAAGCAAAGACAAAAAGGTTAAATTCACATATGAGACATGAAGAGTGAACAGACCTCAAGACTGAAAACGGTAAGTTGAGAAAACCTCCACCTCTTCCAGCAGAAGCTAAAGATAAAACAAAGCATGCTTTATGCCCAAGGCAGAAAATTAAAAATTGAACAGCTTCCCTTCTGAGAGGGGGAACATAGGGTGAGTTTGCTACATATTTTCCTCACTACCCTCTGTTCAGATTACCTTCTAGCTTGTTGATTTCCTTCATCCCTTGCTTCTAGCTGAAGCAAACACCCTAGTACAAATCAGCATGGATGCCAGTACCATCCACAAGGCAATAATCCTGGCAAAGTTTAGTGAGGCATCAGATGCTCTGGCTTGGGGTAAATAATCTCACACCTAGTACACAGCCGAACTTATCCTTGAATTTACATTGGAGTCCAAGGGTATCTCCTCTCCTGTGTGCATCCTGCAATAATTTACTGCCCTAGGTGGAGTACAAAGACAAGACACCCTTGGTGTGAGTAAGAGCATTTCTAAAAATCCAGCCCCAGAGGACCCTGTGACCAGTAGCAGAAAACACATGGCTTCTCTGCAGCTTAATGTTTCCTTTTGTTCTAATTTCCTTTCTCCTTCCATTCTTCTTTGCTTCCCTCCTTCCTTTTCACATCCTTGCTTCCTTCCGTGGTGATAGGGTTTATACCCAGGACCTTGCACGTGCTAGACAAGCCCCCTTGAACCAGATTCCTGGAACCCTGCTTTATTTACTCTTTCAACAGTGTTTACTACAAGTATACTACCCATTAAATTTACTGTATGAAATAAGAAAAAAGTCAACTGGAATAGATAAAAGAGGTCTTGAAACCCAAGGATTCTAGCTTGAGATGCCATTAGAGAGAATCAAATGGCCTTCCCTTGAATCTCCTCAGTGTTATTGGTTTCCAGATTCTCACAGGGGTTCAGAAAAGGCAGTTTGGTTTTGTTGACACCAGAAAAGCCACAGATTTCTAAAAGGTGACAGATGAGAACCCAGGAAGATGAACAGCTTCTTCGAAAAAATAATTGCACACAAAGTCTCCAAAGCATAGTTTTCCTGTAAATGCTTAGGTCTGAACACTAGCAAAGCTACTAACTGGTACTCTAATGCTATGGTCTGAATATTTGTGTTTTTCCAAAATTCATAGGTTGAAACATAGTCCAACTGCAGTAGTCGTAAGCAATAACCATTGGGCAATGCTTCCCGAACAAGATTAGTGCACTATAGAAGGTCAATAGAGTTGTTTTCCTTTCCACCCTGGGAGGATGCAAAAAACATGCCATCCAGTAATCAGAAAGTCAATCCTTACCAGACACCAAAGCTTCCAGAACCTTCAACTTGGATTTCCTATCCTCCAGTACTGCCAACAATAAATTTTTATTGCTCGTAAGCAACACAGTCTTATAACTAAAATTTTATATTTTATATTTTATATAAAAATATAAAAAGCAACCCATTTTAATAGCAGATGGGATGGACTGAGACTCCCCTGCCCCCTGTTCTCTCTGTTATAAAATCTAGCTAAGGAATATGATAAGCCATCCTGCCAAGAGTAGTACAGAAACAACAGTGAGAATTTAAGATAAAAGGCCAAGGAAATAGGCAGAAAAGAAGAGCTGAGACTAAAGGACACTACAGAGAGAGCCATTAAGCAAGCACCGTGCCTCTGGTTTATCTCCTTTGCACACTGAGCTCCCAAAGGCTCCCAACTGAGCTTGGCACAGTGCAGAATATCACAGGGAGAGCTCGGGTTGCCACATAGTGAAGAAAAGTTGAAGTAGAGTCTGGAAAACACGAAGTCAGCCAGTTACTAATTGTTGCCCTGGATGCTCATTTTCCCTATGCCTGTCTACAGACATGGTCATGAATTTTTTTAATGATGACCTACACTACTCTGGTCAATACCAAGGTGGAGAGCTGTCATGGTAATGATGAGTCTGTGTACAGTCTTCTTTTGATGAGAGAGGGAGTTTGAACTGAGATGAGAGCATGGGTTGCAAAAGTAAATTCTTCAAAATGTGTGAGTGTCTGACAGGTCAGGGCCAAGCCATCATGGGGTGGTGAAATTCAACCACCGTTGTGAGGCTCTACTTAGAAAAAAATCTAGTACCTTTCTAGATAAACTCTTCTATTTGTGGCTGACTTTGACTCCCTGCTTGACAAAGGTAAAGGACTTTCTCCAGAGTCTCAACTGTTCCTCAGCTGACACTCAGGGTGAGTTGATAATGTCAGGAGTGGCTTTTCCATATCAAAGAAAGGGCCCATGTGCCCACACTCTGGTCTTTGTAATCCTATCATCATATCCACAGCAGAAAAAGAAAATCAGTGCAAATACCAAAATCAGAAGGAAGAAATGGATAAGCATGGCTGGAGAATAGGGGTGGGGCCCGGGGGTGAATAATAATAGCAGAAAACAAAAAACAAAGTGAACAGCTTCCTTCCAAGATTGCTGAGGTGCAATAGTCAAGCTATTCCTATAGAATGATAGTTTGGCTTCTAAAGGTAGAGCCCTCGTTCTTAAAAAGGGAAATCGAGAACATCTAACTATTCAATACTGGAACTATGCCAACCAAATGTCAGGCACTCACCCAGAATTGGGTATAAAGGAAGTGAGACTGCAAGTTGAAGTTCCCTTCTAGACCCTGAAGACTCAGATTCTTGGGACTTTTCTTCTGAGGTTGCTAAGCTAATTCTCATTACTGAACAAGTCAGTGTGTGTGTGAAAGCAATGCAGGAAGCATAGAAACAACTTACGCATTAAGTATTTGATACCTTAATCCCAGCACTTGGGAGGCAGAGGCAGGTGGATTTCTGAGTTCGAGGCCAGCCTGGTCTACAGAGTGAGTTCCAGGACAGCCAGGGCTATACCGAGAAACCCTGTCTCGAAAAAGCAAAAAAAAAAAAAAAAAAAAAAAAAAAAAGTATTTGATACCAACAATCTACAGAATGAAAAATTAAGTTTATACAGAAAATGTGGGTGAAAACTGTTTCAAAAATTCTAAGGAAGGCTCTCCTTGATTGACACCATAAACATTTCTGATCTATCCTTTGGTTCTGAGCCAAGTGGGGCATCCTGATCCAAATATAGATAGAAAAAAGAAGGGAGCTATTTCCTACAAGACCAGCTAACCCTCATAGTGTTTTTTTTTTTTTAAAAAAAAGAGTTCTGTTTTAAGTGGAAAGATCTAGATTATTTCCTGTAAGCTGTTTACATTACAGACAAAGAATGAAAGTCAGAGTCGTTGTATATGGACACGTCTTAGTTCAGACTGTAACAAATTATCATGGAGACTGACTTAAACTATCTGGGATCTCATTCCTTATGAATAGTGGTATTTTAGAGCTCAACAATCTTGAAAGAGTCCTGTTCACTTTGCCCTTAGTTTTTGTTACTGCTATTCAACTATTTACCCTCACTTTGGTCCATTTATTCCTTTCCATTTTAGCAGTTACAATGGCTTTATTTTCTGAGGTAGTAGTTGTAATAGAAGTGGTGGCCACAACATTTATTTCTTACAGTTTAAAATGCTTGGAAATCTCAGATCTAGAATTTATAGGCAGTCATGGGACTGGTAGGAACCCTCTTCCTGACTTGCCAATGAGTGTCTTTTCTTTGTATCTTTAACTAGCAGGGGAAGGAAGCAAGCTTCTTAGTGTCTCTTTTTAAAGGGCACCAATCTAGTTCACTAGGGGCCCATCTTCATGACCTCATGGCTTCCCCAAAACTCCAGTTACTAATGCCACTATTTTGGGAATTAGAATTTCAGCAAATGAGGTGGAGGAAGAAATAACTAGCATGCACTCTATAACAGACCAAGTTTGTGTCCTAGCCATTACTTTAGAAGCAAAGGATGTTGCCTTACACTTTGGACTTTACCTCCAACTAGTTAAATAATATTGTCTCATTCCTGAGATCATATGCACTTCAGCTTCTTTCCATTTAAAATCATGCTTGAAATTCCTAAAACTCTCCCAGTTGGTCCTGTGATAACAGCTAACCTACACCAAGCTCTCCTCTGGGTGTTAGACATGAAGACATGCAGTGAAGAGTGAGTGGGTAAGCAAGCACTCACTTTATGAAGAGAATATTGGAATCATTTATGGAAAACATATAATTTATTGATCTCCTTTTGTGGAATATACTTATCCCTGTATTCTTTTAAATGGGATTGAGCGTCTTAGAACACATTTGATATCATAGTGTTCTGTTATGTATCAGTATTACCACAGCATTAAAACTAACAGTGCTACAGCAGCTGGGTATAGAAACAATATAACTGCTGGTCTTGAATATTTTCTCTCTCCTGTCTCATGCCTTTCCTTCCAGGTTATATAGAGCCTCCTCTAGTCTTGGATCTTGAGCCAGTAGGTAATTAATTACCTCCTGAGTGTAACTCTTGTATCTTCAGCTGACAAACTAGCCATTTGAAGATAACCACTATGTCTAATTACCTAGGAGGCCAAAGAAGTGATAGGCTCAGAGTAGGTACTGACAAAATATCTGGATGATTAATTGGCTGCTTGGATAGTTGGAATGCTTGCTGCTCGGTTGTAGAGCTAGATATTTCTATAGCTCATCATTTGACCCCTGGATACCCTGGTAAAATGCCTGCATCTCCTAAAATATCAGAGATACTTCTGTCCTGGTTCTCCTAAGTAAATACATTCTCTCCCACAGCAGGTGTTAAGTTGATATTAAGTTTGTGGTAAGGTTCAAATAAATCATGACAGAAAAAAAAATCAAAATACAAAGCAATTCTCTCTGTGGAAAAAAATATCAAAGGAGATTTGAGAAAACCATTTTGAAGAGTGATTTACTATCTTGACTTCAATGAGAAGTGGCCAGATTACTATTTACCTCAGCATATAGAGATAAAAAGATCTGCTGTGCATTCAGCTGACAACCAAAAGTAGGAGCTTCCACAGGAAAGTCTGAATTTCCAATTCAGTTAGAGCTCTGTTAGTTGAAAGGATTTGGTTTTTTGTTTTGTTTTTTGTCTTAAAAAAGTGTGTGTCTGTGTGATATTGTTATTAATTCTTTAAACATTTCATACATGCATGCAATTATTTTGATCATATTCATCCCTACTTCTCCAGTAACTCTTCCTAGGCTCATCCTCTATGTGCTTCCCCCCAACTTTGTGTTCTCTCTCTCTCTCTCTCTCTCTCTCTCTCTCTCTCTCTCTCAATTCCTCTCTCTCTCTCTCTCTTTCTCTCTCCCCACATTCTGGAATATTTACTGGGCTGGTCTTTGTGTATCTTATGCAGGCAACCACAGCTGCTGTCCTGTCATCCCCAGAACATAGTGTTTTACTCTGGTCCTCCCCAAACGTTAGCTCTTACAGATCCTTCTGGCCTCTTTTCCCTGATGGTTTCTGAGCCTTTAGGAAAGGAGTGTGATATTGACATTCCCTTTGTGGTTGAGTACTCCACAGATACTTATTCTCCATAGTTTGACCAATTACAGGTTTCTGTGTTGACTGCTATCCGATGAACAAAGAAAATTCACTGATGAAATCTGAAGGTTGTACTAATCTGTGGGTATAGACATGCAAATTTAGATGAAAGTTTGCTATTACGTTCATTTAGCAAGCAACAGTAGAAGATTAGGCCCTGGGATCTATGGACAGATTTACTGTACAGGTGTGCTTCTCCTCCTCCTGCAGAAGAGACTTTAAATCCAAAGAGAAGGAAGTTGGTCACCCCATTATAGTCATGTCACTACTGTATCCATGTGCATATATTCTCATGATGGCCAAGGCAACTCTTATAAAGTGTTTAATCTGGAGCTTACAATTTCAAAAGTGTTGCACATTGTCATCATGACAATGACTATGAACATAGAGCTGGGGCAGAGTTTGGGCTTTTGAGACCTCAAAGTCCACTCCTAGTGACACGTACTCTAACAGGCCACACCTCCCAATCCTTCTAATTCTATCAAAATGTTTCAGTCCCTGGTGACTAAGCATTCAGATATAAGAGCCTATGGGGGACATCTTTTTCAAACCACCACAATGACTTTTCTCCCTTAGCAGTCTACATTACATCTTCTTGTTCCATTAAATCTAGTCAGCGGGGAGGAGATTCCTGGCTGTTTTGTTTTTGAGACAAGGTTTCACTATGTAGACTAGGCTAGCCTTAAACTTGCTATGTAGCCAAGGCTAACTATTGATCCCTTTGTCTGTCATTTAAGAGCCTACAGCTATTTCTATCAGTTAAGATTTTAATTCCAACGTTACAAATGAACTACAGTCATCAGGTCTTTTAATGTGTGTGTGTGTGTGTGTGTGTTATGCATGTCTGTTTACATGTGTATGGGCATATATATGTGTGTACATGTGCATTTGGAAGCCTAAAAATTGATGACTTCTTTCTCAATCAATCTCCAGTTTTATTTATTGAGGTAGTATCTCTCACTAAATCTAGAGGTTTCTGGTTCCACCTTACCCCCAGGATGACCTGTCTCTGCCTTTGAGAGTGCTGGGATCTGGGATTACAGCTAACTGCCAGTTCCCCTGCTATTTTGTGATTCTGGGGAGTCTATTGGGTCTTTTTATGTTTGCAAATAGTCCTGTGGTTTCAAGGAAGAGCCTTAAGTAATATATATGACACTATGTGCACCCTGGCTAGTCTACCGTATCAGCCCAGTCCATCCACATGGCACATAGTACCTGATCTACACAGGTGAATAAAATCAATTATAGATTGATAGGATAGTTACTTTCAAACACCATTGCTTATCATAACATGCCTAGGTTCTGCTCATTAAGCACCACTTCTGGACTACTGGATCTACAGCCCTTCTCAAGCCATCCCTTAAGACTACAGGTCGGACAGAGTCTCCCTGGTTTGGTCCTTAGCTTGTCCATTCTGTCTTATCCCAAGACTGTGTTGCCTCCTACAAGAAGTACAGATCTTGCCCCATAAGACACATCATGTGATTTATGTCCTAATTGAGAAGCACAAATCAGCAAACAACAATGACTTTCCCAAGCTCTCAGTTGGACTGGAACCATATGTGAACATGGTTGACCAAGGATGCCAAAAAATAAAATAAAATCCCCCATTGTAGTTATTAGATATTTTAATGGATTGAAACTTGGAAAAACACAGTTCCTCTGTATTGACCAGATTTGTACTATATATTCAGATGCATGTATATGTATATGTATATGTATATGTATATGTATATGTATATGTATATGTATATGTATA
>NW_021604613.1:17668771-17693618 GCF_004785775.1 Grammomys surdaster
GTATATGTATATGTATATGTATATGTATATGTATATGTATATGTATACTGGTCGGGAGAAGGGATATCTGAGTCAGTTTGTAGGGAGACAGCATGGGGTACTTGAGAAAGACCGAAGTACAGCAATAAAAAACAGACTGCCATGATAATAAACTTTGGTAAGGAGATGCAGGGATGAGAGGGAAATTAGCCAGCTTTTACAGAGTTAGTGGAGATCTGAGTACCAAATGCACTGTGTCCTTATTCTTGTTTACTTGCAGGTAAAAGTTGGAGACCATTTAGTTGTACCAGAGTCTCAGATATTCCAATCTCATGGTAAAAGGGTCATGAAATATGTGATCCACCAGGACCTGTCCTGTTGTCTTGTCAGTGATCTAGTGATCAGGAATCAGTGACCTCTTCACCAACAAGAATCTGAGCATGGGTTCTCCTCCATGCAGAGAAATAGAAACATTTTTTTCTAGCTCATCCACACTGGCCTTCATTCCACAGTGAAGGTTACCTTTCCTATCCACAGTTTCCCCTGGCTCTAGTGTAGATGACAGGAAGTCTGCAGTCTATACAAGCACTCAACAAAAAGCCTTGTCATCTGATGTACTCAAATGTCCTTAATGCTTTCTGTGCAACTCCAGCCTAAGAGCGTGACAAGTGAACATTACCATAATTCTCTCTTCACATTTTCACTCATCCCAGACACGCCTCTGCTTTCCTCCCTGGCTTTCCATTTCCTTCTGTGGTTAAGCTGGGCCAGTCCTCAGGTTTGGGGTGGAGAGCCATGAATCACGAACATGAGGCTTTGAGAACCCCTCACCCTAGCTCTGCCTCTTGTCTTCCATATCCTGAACAGCCACTCAGTAGACTTCAACTCTGACTCGCCTTCCTCCATGACCAATGGCTTCAGGAATGCGTTTGTGAAATCTATAATAGTCTTAGGTGCCAAGGAACAGAGTTATGGCTTTTCCCTCTTTATGTGCTGAGTTGAAAGAGAGGCCTGAAGGCTGGTGAATGCATTCTAGAGACCTGAGTTCCCCTGCTGAGTCATTTCAAGCTGCTTTGGGTCTAGTTTTCTCACATATAAGTGAAGAATGCTCATAGTGAAGATAGCACATAGCTATGGCCCAGAAGCATTTTAATAGAAAAAAATTTAGAAAGAATATGAAATTTTTTTTTTTTGCTCAGGAGGTAGGTTGTTATAATAGTTCCAAAGACACCCTATTTGTCAAGCTACATGAGCATTTGTCAATGCTCAAAATCTATATGCCCAAGTCAAACTCCTTTCCTAAATCTGAGAATGGAGAAAAATATTAAAATAGAACAGGCAGCCAAGAAGGGGCAAGAGACAACTGAACAGGGACAGGACTGGGGAGTCTTCTGCACACTGGTTGGCACCTTCCATATAGAGATAGTTCTGAATTCTGCAAGTCTACAGAATGCTCCAGCCCATCGATGTGCTGTGAATAATTGCTGGACTCACAGCATACCAGCTTACACATAGTTTGGAGGGGGCATTATTTTATTTTTTAAATATAATACTTTTATTAATTCTTCAATAATTTAAAAAAATATACTTTGAACATGTTCACCACCAACTTCTCCTAGATCCATCCCTACTGTTCTCCTCCCTCCCACATTCATGTTCTTTATTTATGTTTTAATATAAGCCCACCAAAACCAGTGTATGTTGATTATATACTCCTGAGTCTGGGGCCATCCCCTGGAGCATGATCAACCTACCAGGCACCTCATCCTCAAAGGAAATGTTCTCCACTCTCCCTCAGAAGGTGTCGTCTGATAGTTTCTCAGTTAAGGGTGTAGGATCATGAGCCCCTTCTCCAGCTTACTTTTTTTCTTTGAAAAGGTAAGATCTTCCCTGTTAGAACAGAAGCTGACCTTGTTTAGCCTCGAGTTTCCCAGAATATGATGTTCTACTGCATAGGCGAGGCAAGGGCAAGGCTGAGCATGCTGTGTTCATCACTTTAAGGCATTACCTTAAGACGCCTATGTCAAGGCCCTATCATTCTGAGTCATTGGAGTTCTATTCAAAAGACAGATAGTAAGGTTGAAGAAAGAGATTTGTTTGTTTGTTTGTTTGTTTTTGTTTAGACACAGGCTCTCACTGTGTAACCCAAGCTAGTCTTGAATTTACTGCCATGCTCCTGCTTCAGCCTGCTGAGGGGTGAGATTGCATGTGCACATCAACCCCCGTGGGCAAGAGAGAGTACTATGATGTAATCTTCTTCTCACCTAATACCTGTAAGCTCTGAGAGATTTGATAGTCAAAGTAGCCCAGGTGTTTGCCATCTTCTAAGATGGGTTTCTAAAAGGATAGGCACCTGCTTCAGGACTGTCCCCATATATATGTGCCAGCTCTACACAGCACAGAGGAATCAAGGACAACGGTCAAAGCTGAGCCTACGCTGTTTGACAACTGTGTATCCAAGAGCCACAGCCCCTCTGTGAGATCAAGGACATAGTCCTGTGGCCACAACATTCCTGTGTAATGATGGGTAAGGGCCACACATGGTCTTTATGTCTTGGTCTGCAAAGAAGAAGCCAATGTGGTAAGCTGATTGCAACAATGCTCCTATTCTGATATCCTTGCCTTAGCCTCAACAAAATAATATTTATTTTCCCATCCCTGGAGCTGACCTTGAGATTCACTTTGACCAACAGAACACTGTAAGTGCCGGTGAGCTGGTTGCAAGCCTTAACCTCAACTGGTATTAAGCACTTGATGCTCTTCCCCATGGGCTCCATGATCACCACACGAACAGTAAGTGCTGCTGGATAGGAGTCACATGGCCTAGTCATCCCATTGTCCCAGCCAAAGAACTATCTGAGAAAGGAGTAGAGACTTCCTAGACCAAAGAGCCTTCAATCCACCTAACAACAGACCCCAGGTATATGTGTGAGCTAAAACAAGACCAGACAATGTGGCCCAGGGATGTGTAATTGCTGATTCATAAGTTTGTGGGCACACATACATACCTATTATCTTATGACACTAAGTTTTGTGGTAACTTGTTACAGAGCGATGGATAATCGGTATGGTTACTCATCATAGCAGTTTGATGTCATGACTCTAGGCATTTACATGCTCAGTTTCCCACAGATTTTAACTAGACATGTACTGTGTAACAGGTCCTTCTCAGGGATACACATCTCTGTTCTTTTAAAGCTGCCTTTGTGGCTATTGTTGTTGTTGTTTTCATTTTCATTTTTGTTTTTGTATTGGAGTCAGGGTTTCTCTGTGTAGCCTTGGCTGTTCTGGAACTCACTCTGTAGACGAGGCTGACCTCAAACTCAGATAGATTTGCCCACCAAAGCTCACATTCTAATAAGCACAAACCAAAACAAAGTAAATAATTATATTTCTAACAAAATATTGTCTAGCAATAAGCAGTAGATTAACCTAACCCTAACCCTAACCCTAACCAGTTAAATGTATAAAAGGTTCTGGAGAGATGGACCAGTAGGTAAATTACTTGCTGTACAAATACAAGAACCTGAGTTCAGATCCCTAACAGCTATGTAAAAAGCCCAGCAGCCCTGCAACATACACCAGTAATCCGAGTGCCTGCTTGGCAGAGACAGAGGTATCCTTAGGGCTTGATGGCTAGCCAGTCTAGCCAATCAGTGAGCTCCAGGCTCAGTGAGAGACTCTGCATCAAAACATAAAATGGAGAAGCGATAGAGGAAAACATTGAATGTCAACCTCTGACCTTTGCATGTGCAAACATAGGTGCACACATGAGAACACACACATATAAACTTTTTAAGATGTACATCTATCAACATTAAATAAATAAAACTTAAAATAATCTAATTATAATAAATGAATAAAAAAATCATGATACAATGACAAAGCTTTTAGTTAGAGAAGCCTCAGTGAAGAAAGTTGTCGACCTGAATGTTAAGATTATTGGAGAAAAGGGCCATTAGGCAGAAGGTTTAGTAAGTGAAGACTCTCTAAGGGCAGAACATGGTTTGTGAGGACCAGAAGACTAGAGCAGGGAGGGAAAGGGCGGGAGGCAAAGGACTGAGAATGTTGACTTTTAAGCCAGGAAGAAGAATTCAGATTCTATGCTCCGTGTACTTAGTGAGCCACCCTTTACTTTTAAAACAGGAAGGGACTCAGTCAGATTATGTGGATTCCTCTGGCTGATAAGGAGAGAGTGGTTGTGTCTGCCCAAGAGACACTAGTGTGGTAGCTGAGTAGCGGCTCCTGTAATAACTCAGACTGGGCCAGGGATGCAACCATGGAGGTTCAGAGGGGTATGTTCTGGAAAGGAAGTGGTGACAGCAAGTGGGATGGACAGGATGTGGAAGTAGAGACAATTGAGAGGGGAATCCTCAACCTTTGTTCAATAACCACAGGCTGACCCTTCAGCCTGAGATGCCCACTACAACGGTAGAGACCAAGTGTGGTGAGGGCAACACTGGCCTTTTGATCTGGAAAGGGTTATCACTGGAGAAATAGACTTAGAGTCTGAGTATGGGAGATTCTAGGCATGGAGGTGCTAAACTCTGAACTGGATGAGTTCACCAGAGACAACTAAAAGAGACAGAAGCCCAGGATGGAGACCTGGGTTATGCCAGCATATGCAGATTGTATAGTTGAGAAGGACCTGGCAATAGAGCCTGGAGAGCAAGCTAGCATCATAGGCCCAGTACAAAGGCCATGACAAGTTGTGCAGAATACTTGCAGCAGAGAAAAAGGATGAGAACCTTTCTGACGCTTCTGAAGCTGGGAAGCATACAGATGCCCTTTGCCCTTCTTGGGGCAGTAGTAACTCACAGAGCATACTGTGGATTATGACATTGTATTTGATGTTCTTGCCCCTGCCACCTTCTCCTTTGGGGAGTTCACTCCAAGCCCCACCCCAACTCCTCTTAACCCAGTCACTTTCTAAGCTCCTTGGTGCTCTATAGCCCCCATGATATACATAATGACCTACCAGGGTAGTGGGCATCTGAATTTCCTGGAGACCACAGCTCCATAGTGATAAGGATGACATCCATTTCATTCCTGCTACAGCTCTGCTCCTAGGATGGCCCCTAGTTACAAAGAAATTCCTATAAATATTGGGGACATAAAGGGACAGCAATGACATCTCCTCTATCCCTCCATGAATGAACCCAAAGCATTTTGCCAACATTCCCCACATTGAAGCTTCTCTGGATGCGGTACTACCTTACTCTTCAATCTTTCTTGGGTAGGACTCTATTGCTGAAGTCAGCACACCGGTCCCTCTGGTGGCTTCTTAAATGCTGACTTCTCATCGTTTGGTTGAAGAGATTCTTCCTAGTGACCTGTGCCATATCCACAGTCAGGGCCAGTCACATAGACCTGTGTCTACACCCTCTGGGATGTCACCTTTAAGGTTTTTGTAAGCATTCACCATTGTGGAGCTTTTCTTCTTCTTGGTATTCAGTTCACACATCTGCAAAGGTGTGTATGGCTGCTTAATAGGATGAGATTCTGTCAGCTTGACCCAAAGCATTGTCTGTATAAAAGTCAAGGTGATGATATCTGGCCTTGGTATCAGGGAACGTATGCATGACTTTTTGCTACCTACAGAACATTTCTTTTAGCATGACATTTTGTCCTCAATTCGCCAGTGTGGCTCTATCTCGAAGCTTTTGCTTCCTGTAGCTGATTTAGACCCTTTCACAGGAAGGCATTCACTAACCATTGCAATGGACCAAGAACAACTTCCCCAGCAACCTGAGTATGATTCTGTTTTCTGGAACACAGTATGTTAGAAAGCAGAGTGCTGAAAATTTAACCTCATCTGAAGTGAACAACAGAGCAAACTTTAACCATCAGGTTCTCTCCTCTCCCCCACTGTCTCTGTCTCTGTCTCTATCTCTGTCTCTGTCTTTCTTTATATCGATTGTTTCCTTTCTACCCCCTCCACCTCTCTCAAATTCCATCTTGTAAAGGCTTTGGAAATTGTGGTGAGCTTAACTCTATTAACTATTCTGCTACAACCAGCTACCACGAGGAGCTCATATTTGCTTGACCTGTGAAAGGAAATTATCACAGAGTCAAAATCAGATTTCAGCAGAAGTCAAGACTCATATTAAATGTGATGCTTCACAGCTGAGCGCAAGCCTCCTGCTCCCACCTCTAACAGGCTTCTCGTGCCTGTGTGCAGACAGACACTTAATAAACGCTTTTGATGAAGGTCCCTCTGTCTTAAAAAAGGAAATTAGATTGTTCTGACAGTATCACCTCATCGCTAAACTGCTGCTTATTACCCAGGTGTTTGAAAGCTGATTGCTTCATGTTCTGCATTCCTCCAGGTCCCACTTTTGAGGGTGAGCAGCGACCTGTATAATTTCCAGTGTAGGCAATGTGTTCACAAGTCTTTGGACACTCCGGGGACATACACACAACTTTTGTTTTATAATAGTTCCTTCACACACATACACAATTTAAAAACCATTTATTTGGACATCCTCTTTTGACTTAGGAAACTTTCCTAAGTTCTACATTGACTTAGTGAAGAATTTATTAGTGTCAAGTATGTATAGAAGGGTGCTGGCTAATGCCCGTCTTCATGGTGGCTGGTAAGAGAGAACACATTCACTTTCTTCCGGAGTTTAGCATCTAGTGACTGTAATTTCCTATTGTTAGAATTGTGGGTGAAGTGAACAGGTTTTGTGAGGCAGAAAAAATGGGAAGGCCTTTCTGAATTGGAAAATGTTAAGCTGAGACATTTTTTAAAAGCAGCAGCAGGAGGAGAAGGCGATGACAGGAGGAAGTGGCTAGAGCAAGCGCCCTGCAGTGAGAAAAGGCTTAGCTTGTTCCTAGGCTCAACAGAAAGTAAAGGGAAGTGGACTTTGGGAGAGAGTGAACTGGAGAGATGACTAGGTGTAAGTACCTTCTGGACCGAGGGCACATGCATTCCAGCTTGCTAAGAATAGACATGGTATAGATCTTTGTCCCTGTGCAATTATGAGTAGGGCCTCCATTCACTCTCAAAAGTGGCCTGGTTTGCATGATATATGGTCCTACTTCTTAAAGGGCATGTCAGAGAGTTAGAATTTTATAATATGTGAGACAGGAAATCATTGGAGGGTATGAGGCAGGGATGTGACAGGGTAGATTTATGCCTTAGGATCATTTTACCTGAAGACACAAGGGGGTCAAATATGGATATAGAACGATCTGGGAGAAGGTCATTTTAGGGACAGATGGAGTAGATGGTTCACAGAGAATCGCATTAAATAAGATATGTTACTAGTAAACAACATTCCACCTTCATTATCTGTATCTCTCAATGCTGGTTCCCACAGGGACCCATAGGAAGTCAAGGCACACTGAAGCATACTGGTTAGGGCCCTATCCCTTTCAGGGCCCATCCACTAGTCTCATATCTGTGTCCTTCCACAGGAGTCACAGAGAGAGCTGTCATCCCCAGTGGGGCAGCATACATTCTAACTGAAGGTCACTGCAGGGATACAAGGTTGCATCCCTTGCCTACACTCAGAAAGTCATTCCAGATCAGCAATTCTTAAGGGATACTCAGGCCTCTGCTGCAGTTGTGCCCAAGTTTTCAATTTTCTCATACTGTTACCCTGAAATGTCCTCGTTGGAACTGGTACATAGTGTTGCCCCTCAGAGCACAACCAAAATTGCCTGCATGTTGATATCTACTTCCGAACCTAGTGACTGGGAGATGTTACTAGGGGAAGTACAGCTTTCTTTAAAATGTATCTTTGGTGTTCTCTATCCTGGACTCCCTGCATCTAACCAAGAGTTGTCCCAGGTGCTATTGTGTGCATGAAAAGTGTTTTCCTATTCTCTTTTCTGTGCTTCAAGAATGGACTCACCCAGTCTGTTCTGACCTGGATAATTTTACTGCAAATGGTTTATTGGTTCATGATGCCAGCAACCTCCTTGCTTCTAACTACATCCCAAGTAGTTATTCAGACTTTGTAAACCAACAGCACTTAAAGATCCTGATTTCCTATTGCCCACATCTAGTTTTTATTTTTCATACTTGAATTATTTCCTTAAGCAATGTAAATTCTTTTTCTATTTCTTTTATTTTCTATGAGGTTATTCCCAGTGATCCTATCTAATAATTTTAAATGTATTGGCATACATTACTATGGGGCTCTATTTTTATATGTCCCACTACCATCGAGAATATAATTTGTCATAGATTAAACCATAGTCTCCCCATCCCTAACTATGGTCAACAACAACAAAGGGTGCAGGGCCATTAGAATAAATCAGGAAAAAAATGGCAGCCTTCCTAAAGTAACATACTATCTTCACTCTCTCAAAGGTAAGAGAGAACAGAAGCTTGTGGGACTATGAAGCAGTACGGGTGGTAGATTTTGAACACTGCAAGCCTTGGGGCTTTTTTGGTAGTACTCTGTCCATCCACACCACTGTTTATAGTAAGGCACACAGGAGAATGGAGCGACTCCATATACTTGATAGTTTCTCTCCAGTCATTCATTTAACACATATTTTTTTGCATCTACTATAGTTCTGTGTTCATGAAGTGCTGGGCTAGGCACAGAGCAATCTGGAACACAGTGTCCATCAAAGGCCCATTTGTCAAAGATGCCCTCAGGGTAGTTCTATTAAGACAAAATAGAGTCTTTAAAATTTAGGACTTAATGGGGGTGTCTTTAGGAAATTAGGGATGTGGTCTTCAAGGGGATCATGGGCCCAGCTCCTCCTCATGCCGCTGGGCTCTTTGCCATGAGGTAAGCATTTTTAATCCACCATATGCAACACGTATTCTTTTCCATAGACCCCAAAGCAATGGAATCAAATGGCTGTGGACCAGAACCTGTGAAACTGTGAGCTGGAAGGAACCTTTCCTCTTTACAAGCTGGTCAACACAGGCATTTGCTACAGTGACAGAAAGTAGGTTAACACAACCCCCAACTTCTGATCGTGACTGGCAACGTGGTTTTTCAGATCTGAATTGCACGGCAGAATAATACAATTGCCCACTGTTATTTTACTTTTCTGAGAATTTTCTTTTCCTTTTTGCATTAAACTCTACCTTTTCTTCTGTTTCAAGTCGCCTACCTCTCTATAGTATAAAATTTTCATCTTCAATTCATTTATCATATTATGGGAAAGTTAAGTCAATTTTTTTTCTTAGTTGATTCAGAACTAAACAGTTTTCTCAATACTTTTCAGTATTTCACTCTTAATTACAAAACACTGGATACATGATATGACTTGATCATGTCTAGCTTGTGCTCTAGGACGATGCTTATGGAGATCCGTTAGAACTTTCAGTGTCCTATAAATGAACATAATTCCCACCTTAAAAGATTCCATGAGGTAGAGGGACCCATGGCTCCAACTGTGTATGTGGCAGAGGATGGCCTTGCTGGACGTAAGTGGGAGGAGAGACCCTTGGGCCTGAGGGTGTTCGATGTCCCAGTGTAGGGGAACGCCAGGACAGGAAAATGGGAGTGGGGAGGGAGCACCTACACAGAGGCAGGGGGAGGAGGGATGGGTTTCAGAAGGGGAGACCTAGAAAGGGTGAAACATTTGAAATGTAAATAAAGAAAATATCCAATAAAAAAAAGTGACACAAGGAACATTGAAAAAGAAATTCCATGAGGATCAGAAGAATCCCTGGTGGAACCCATTTGTGACCCACGGTATGCATCTGTCTGTAAGCCTTTCATTTGTCTTAATCACAGATTCTTCCTTCATTCACTTACTCATTCATTCAAAAATAAGCATTTGTTGATATTTAGATTGTGGAAGGCTCTGTTTTAAGCTCTGAACAAGAAGAACAGCATGCCTGGAAATTATACAACTCTATTCTAGAGTAAGGAGAAGGTAATGAATAAGTAAAAAGAAAGCAGGCAGTGATAAATGATAAGATTAGAGTTAACCAGGAAGACAAGATAGGAAATGAACTCGGAGTGGGGAATTGGCTTGACACTGAGTAGCCAGAAACAGCCTGAGATAGCAGAGATTGAGCTGAGATAATTCAAGCAAGCATCTGAAAGAAGAGCTGTATAGCCTAGAGGTAGGCAAGAATGGTGTGGAAGGCTTCATGTGTGTAGGAGGAAGGAAAAGGGCTTGGGCTTGCCCACTGTGGGCCAGGCAGAGCCACAGTGAAGAGCTTCTGTCATAGTCTCAGTGCAACAGAGAGTTCTTGGAAGTAGCAGCGGGGTCACCATTTAGAAAGCTATCTTAATCATCCAGCTGTGAGATGGGCCATGCTGGACCAAATGGTAGTCACAGCATGATGTGAGCAGATGCTGGTGTTTCTCAAAGGCCACAAGACTTGATGTGGAGAGTGTTAAGGAACAAGCGTGTGGTTCACAAGTTCAATAGACAGTGAACTTACTCCAAAATGGCACCATTACTAGCAAAACAACAGCACATCCCATAGTCCAACCTGGCAGCCCTGGAAGGCATTTCAGGATTCACCACCAAACACATCAGCATAATGAATTGAATTGTGTTCTCCTCTCTTCAAAATAACATACGCTTCAGTCCTCGCCTCTTGGAGTGTGATCAAGTTAGAGTGAGACCCTTAGGGAAGTCATGTTCTAATATCCAGAGAAAGAGAGAGGGGTAGAACATGAAGGTAGTGATCAGAGAAATGACGTAGAAACTGAGGAACATGGCTCCCTGCAAACCATTGGAAACTGGGAAAGAGGCATGGAGCGGCCTCAAAAGTAATGGTTCAGCAGTTTGACGTCAATCTTAGCTTTCCATCCTCTGTTGTTCAAGCCACCCAGGCTATGTAACCTTTGCTGTAGCTGACCCTAGCAAATTCAGGCAGCCAGTGTCCCAGAAGGGCAGCCACCAATATCAACTCTGGTAGTTTCCTTTCCCATATGCAAAAGACAAAATAGATTTCTTATAGATCTATCTTATAGATCAGCCATGGTGGGCCACCTCTCTAGGTGTTGTACTCAGTGTTTGAGACTAAAATTTTGTTGCCAGCACATACCAAAAAGGAAAAAAGAGAAAGGAATGGAGGGAGGAAGAGAAAGAGGAAGGAAGAGAGGAAAAGAGAGAAGGAGGGAGGGAGGGAAGGAAGGAGGGAGGGGGGAGGAATATTTGCAACAAAATTCTATGGGACATGCGGCTCCTGGGTAGTAATTGTGATCCCAGATTTCATTTTAACCAAGAAGTAGAAGAGACAGTACTGCAAACATCAGTAACATAACATGTCTAAGGAACGTGACCCTTGAGTGTCCTCCCTCAGCACAGAAACACCTAGGACAGCATTCCCACCCATGTGACATTCAGGCCAAGAGCAACCCGGGCAAGAGGAGAGGGTCAGCTGGATACCCTCTTTGTCCTTTGAAAGGCATCTCTTTCACACGCTCCCAGCACAGAATTTCTCTCTCTATCCTAGGTAATAATGTTCTCAAACACCATGCATCTCCATGTGATAGTGAGAGCTGGTTGTGAGTGAATAAATGAGTCTACTTTGGCTCCTCCAAAAGAAGACAAATGGCCCTGAGTTTCAAGATGTATCTGATCAGAGGGGAACCCAGGCATCTGGAAAAAAAAGGGGGTGCAAACCATGTCTGTGTGTGCTGAAATATGACACGTAGCCTCTTGTTAGATAAACTAGAGCCTCCACTGTGTTAAGGATGAGAAGCTTCCTGGGTCAAGAGACAAAGAAGCTCAGAATAGGCCAAGCAGTGCCTGTTGGAAATGGAAAGAGAACATTGGGAGAAAGGGGGAAAGAGGTTATGCTACCACTGTGGTAGGCTTCTGCAGTCAATGAACAGTGAACGAGCCATGTGCTACACTCATCATCTTGTACTTACATGGGTATCTGAAAGTGTTGAAAATTCCAATCTATCTTAGTTCAGCTGATTCTATCCCCAAAGCAGAATTGGAGTCACACATAATGGTGTCTCCACATAGCCCCCCTTAAGATTTGAGCAGATCAGTCACACTGCTGGGCAGGTGTATCTCTTTGTTCATCCGGTCTTGCCCACAGTGCACGCTTACTCTAGATATTCGCTCCCTCCTTTGATATGCTCGATTTACTTAAAACCCATCTGAAACATACCTCAAGACGCCAAAAATAGTTTTGCATTAAAAATAGAACTACAACAGGCGCACAGATAGACATTTAAACAAAAGGTAACCGAATCTTCTATTCTTCCAGTTAATTCATTCTGTTAATGCTGTCAGAAACATGTAACTATCTTACCACTAAATTAAAATCTTTGGTCCTAGCATAATGTGTTTCTGATCAACCTTGTCAACTTAAAATAAAATAAAATAACCCTTCCTATTTATGCCAATGTAGTAAAGGATTCCCTTCTCTCATGCAGCGAGTCCAGAATGAAAGTGGGTTGTTGCCATAGCAACAGAACACAAGGCAGAGAATTCGAAAAGGGAGGTCTTGGCTCCCAAGGCCATAGCCACAAGAAAGCCCCAGGCCTCTAAGTGGTGGCAGCCAAGAAAAGCAACCTGCCATGACTTTATACTGTCAGGTGGCAGCCTGCTGTTAGCATAAGGTTCCCCAAAATTAATTATTTGCATAATTCTGGATCACACGCTCAATGGAAAATAAAAATTCACTCATGTATTCATTGCCATACTTCCTAGACAGATTTTTCTCTTTGAATAGCCTGGCATTAGATATTTTCTCAAACACCTAGCACACAGGTGCCTTGCTGCTAGAAGCTGCATAAAAGCTATATATTTAGCTACTTACTGGTTTTCTACTTCAATCGGATCTTGTTCAAGATTCTACGGGCAAAACAAAACAACAACAACAAACCTAGGTACTCTTCTTCAAAGTACTCATTGTCTGGTAAGGAGACCAGTGTGTGTAACAGCCATGTAACCTTCCTCCCTGACCAAGGCATCACAATGCTGAACATTCAGGAAGATAGTAAGCCACCCTGGAGAAATACAGACAAGGAAAGAAATGGTGAATGAGTCTCACAGGATGAACAAGGAACTAGGGTACACCTGGTTGTGTTTGGGGATCATCTGGCAGAGGAGACAGCACAGGGGAAGGCCCCACAGTGAAAGAAGCCCAGTTCACACAGGGATAGCAGGGGTGGTTCTCTTATATTGGTCAAGAATTTGCAAGACAGAGAGGGAGGGTGCTGAGCTCTAGGTGGAGTGGGGAGAGAGCTGGCTAAGATTTGGACAGGACATGGGTATCTCTTGTAACTTTATCTTTGGAGCCCGGAGCTGCAATTTCTAGGCAATGGAGGTAGGAGCATGACGAAGCCTGCTGCCCAGATGGCCTGTTACTAGCAGGGAGGAGAACTGCAGAACAGATGCAGTTAGCATCAAGAGTACCTGCGTAAAGCTGCCTCAGACACCCGGGCAAGAGACATACAGGAGTGTGCATCCAAATAGGGTAACCACATCGGAAGGTAAGAACCGACTATTCAAACAATAGAGTCACACAGCATCTCAGCAAGGATCATCCTCTGGTCCTGAGGCTGCAGTCTCCTCTCTGTACCAATTTTAACACTACACAGACTGAGAGATGACTCGGGGTAAAGGATCTTGCTGCTAAGCCTGATAACCTGAGTTCCATTCCTAGTCCCATGTGATAAAAGGAGAAAACTGACTTTGCAAATAGTCCTCTTTCCTCTACATATATACCATGTTACACATGTGTGCGCATACACACACACACACACACACACACTTGAATGTAATTTTAAAAATTTTAAGTGAAAAGTGTGGAGATGATACGCCAAGCTCTTCTATGATCAACAAACCTGCCATTGCATCACATAGCTTAGGCATTCACTGAGCCACTTTAAACATCATGCTCACCCCTGGCAGCCGAGCTGATGGACAGGTAAACATATGCCTTTCTTGAATTTAGCCCAGTACGGTTTCCTATTATTAGTGGTCATGGGGGGGGTCAGAAAAAGAAAGGATATCTTTTAGAAAGATTTTAAACAATCTCTCAATGTCAGCACAGAATGGCAAAGCTAAATAAAAGTGATAAGGGCTCTTATGGAGATACAGCTGGGCTTCTCCGACCCTCCTCATCTGTCTCTCGGTAATATTAACTTTCAGTGCATCCCAGTGGGAAATGGGAAGGTAGGGAGGGCTTCTTCCTCTCGAGGGAAGAAGTGGCAGGCATAACTAGAAAAGAAAGAAAGAAAGCCAGAAGGAGCCAAGCCAGAGAGAGGAGTCTGGCCTTTTCATTTCCCTGGTTTTATCATGTAAGCCTGCTCTAATGAGGTCACTGTCTTGAAGACAGCCTAAGCAGATCTCATCTAGAAGGAGGAAGCAAAGGCCTGGGTAATTTTCCAGATAATTTCCTTAAAAGAAAAAAAAGGCAACCTCTCTCTCTCCCCAGTTGTTTATAACTGATATAATACAGGAAGTCTTGATGCTTTTTAATGAGTTCCCAAACGCATGTTCTGCTATTTAGTTTTTTTTAAGCTGCACTTGCCTAAAATATCTCAGTTATTCAAGTGGAAAGGGAGGCTTTTGCCTAAATTATGAAAATGACCTCAATTTATTCCATGTAGCTATGGAGAAGTAGACACTGCTTGGTATCTGGGCAGCAGGTCTCAATCCCTCCCCTCACAGGGTCTGGGACACATGGGTTCCTGAGTGTTGGAGTGGCGTGAAAAGGGAAAGCCATGTTCAAGTTCAATATTCCTTTCTGCTTTTTCATGATGAGTTTCTATGAGCCTGACATTGATTCGTTCTGTATCTCCTCAGTCTGCAGCAAGTACCAGCTTCTTTCTGTCACTGCTACGGAGGTGGAGATGCAGGACTTAACACTACTGACTGCAAGTAATGGTCCACTCAGTTCTTGCTGGAGGATCAGCCCTGGACCAGGCTTGTCTCTGTTGTTTACATGGAAGGATGATTGAGCAGTGACAATGATGCAAGAAATGGCCTTGTTGCTGCTGTTCTTCCAATGCAGCATCTGTCCAGCTCTTTGTCTGTTGCTAGTCCTGTATCTGCCACCTTGGGCCTGTTGGCCACCAGTCAGCACTCTTTCCTTCTCCTTCCTTTTCCAGTGCCCCAAGAATAGAGGCATTGCCTCTGGATGTTTTACTTCAGTGGAAACCTTATACCGCCCAGCGGTCCATGGGCTGAAGAGATAAACCCTGTCCTGCAGCTGGAAACAGACCTAGAGTCTCTGTTTGCCTCTTTGAGGGGGCTCACAGACCAAAGCTTCAAATCTGTGTGAGGATTAGAGGCAACTCCTTCAGGTGGGCATTCAGAATGCCACGCTGCCCTCAGTAATCAGAAGAACCAGAAACAAAGATGCCCACAAGGCCACTCAGGTACCCAGCTGGCGTACATCCTCATCCACAAGCCACATCTGCAGCAGGCATTGTGGAAGGCTTTCTCTGCTGGATTTAAACATTTCTCAAAGGGAAGGGCTCCTTTCTGACACAATTCACAGGATACATGTGATTAGACATGATTTCCCAAAACATAAGAGCAGTCAGCAAGCTCTATCCTAAGCATGGTCTCTAAGTGGTTAAGGCAGGAAGAGAGAAACACACTGGGAGGAGGGAGAAGGAGGGGGATGGAAAACCAGGGCTCTGAAGTCTTTGTTTCTCTCCCATCTGGCTGGAAGCCAGAGGCAAAGATCGAAGAGACCTCTCCTTTGTCCACTGATCTGACAGTCATCTTGTGTTACCACTCGGCAAAATCAAAGTGCAGTGCATTCACAGGTTTATGTCGTGGCTCCAGAAGCTACTGGGAAATCTATGGTCCTGCGCCCGATGGCAGCAGGGTTCTGGGCTGTGTTTCTGCTTTCAAGGTCACAATACAAATTAAGAGAGCTCCACTTTCTCCAAGAGAGTCTGTCATTGTTAGCCTTCTCCTGGTCCTCCATGGGGACCAAGCATGTGCTCTGTGGCTTTAAGGGAAGAGAGAGCTCTTCCCAGCCCTCGCCATCAAGTCTGGTTAGGCTTTAGCATGTAAACTTCCAGGTCATAAATAATTCAAAAGATATGAAGACAATTTTCTTCCTTCTCCATCTATCCCTACACACAGCATCTCCTCTTCCTTCCTGGCTTCTAACAAACGCTAATGTAATCAACTGGCAGTAGAAAGCCCTGGCTGCTGACTCACGCCAGGCCTGGACCCTGCTCACTCACAGACTCTGCCATCGCCTTTGGAAATGGACGATAAAGAAATCTGTTCCAATCTGCCTACCTTTCTTCTTTTGATGTCCCTTGTTTCTTCCTCCTTCTTCCCCCTGATGACCATGTCACACAACTGAGTGGCTCTTGTGGCAGCTAGCCACCTGCAACGGTTTTAGCTACAATTGTGCCAGAGATATTTGGGGACTTCCTGTGGTCCTGAGGGCAGCTCCTGGGATAAATCCTGAGTGTAAAGGGAAGAGAGAAAAGAGACTATGCCAAAGATGGGAAGAGGAATGAGATAGACCAGGCCCCTTGTTACAAGAGCTGAGAACTTGTCTTTTCAGTCAGGCTGCATGTGTATTAGGAAACCTGACAGTTTAAAGTCAGGAAGAACAGTTCTTTTTCCCAAGCCAGTGGGCGTCTAGGACACTTGGACCCCTGATACAGCAGTACATAGAGGATGGAAAGAAGGCAGGAGGTACAAGGGCAAGGGCTAAAGAGGATAGAACGAAAAGCTATGTGTTCTCAAAAAAAAATGTATGAGAATACATGGTAAGTCTAGGTAGTCCCGTGGACTGTTTCCTTTGCCTTCTGCTCTTTCCATTTAGCTGTAAATATTTATCTTATGAAGAAGCATTCTCTATCCCAACCCCAGAGGGATTCCTTTAAAATGTTCACGATCATGATCCTCCAAAGATTAGTTTAGCACTAATGTATAGGGTCCTCTGTGAGGAAATAGATCGTTTAGCCTTCTCATCTTCAAATGCTTGTAAAGAAAACACTTACAGTATCCCAAGCACTGTCCTGTCCATTATTTTGTTTGCTTTCTTCTCCTAACCACCCGTAAAGTACACAGAGGGGTAGCATTAAGCATGTTCTAGAGAGAGGCTGAGCTCCCAGAAAGGGAAGGTGGCTAACAAGCCGACTACATTTACCTGTTCCCAGGAAGGGGGAGGTGCACATGGTAGGTCTATCTGTATAGACATTAGGTTTGTGGTTTAGTAAAAATAAATAAACAAACAAACAAACAACAAAGTATCAGAAGTTTGGGGAGAGGCTCCATGGTCTGGTGCACTCCTTTTGGTCTTGATTTCAATGAACTGTTTTGTTTGCTTGTATACTAACCCCCAACCCCACCACTTCCATGTTGGATTGTATATTGCTCTCCCACCCTGGAAGTTTTTCTGTTCTCCACAAGGCTAAGGGTGGGAGTTTGCAGAGAGTAAGTGCTCTGATCACAAACCTGCACTGGCTTTTAAAGAGCCACCTGTTTCATAATCTCCCTTTTCCGGAGCTTATTTCTACAGAGGGTGTTTCTCCAGAACAGCAGCAGTGTCCTGGTTCCTTTGAATTCTGTTTCCAGTTAAGGTGTGTGTGTATTAGACTGACTGCATTGTTTTGTGACTCTCTTTGATGACTCTTTTCTGACAAAGAAGACATGTGCAAGGGTGACAGCACATCCTCTTTGGAACTCTGGGAAGACACCATCGACTTCCTTCAGGAAGCTGAGCATGGGATGTGGTAAGTCCCCGGCCCTGAGCATCCTTAGATCAAGTTCTGTACGTCTTCCTCCTGATTTATAATTCTACAACCATGGGGTCACTGGAGTGCTGGGAAAGAATCATCTGCACAGCACACAGCATTCCAACAGCTCTTACTTCACTGCCAAGAATGGAAGGCGTGGTTCCCTTTGTCCTTATTTGACCAGAAGGCAAGGCGTGGAATGCTGCCTCAGTGCCTGTGCTGGAAACTCCCCAAATAAGCCTACAGCCTGGTATGGCCTCTTGGCTAAACGTTTGCACAGTTACTCAAATGAAGCAGCAGGCATGAGTCAGGAGGGAGAAATAACCTCAAGAAAGGGGGCAGGGAGGTTTAGGCGACCCAGGGCTGGAAGACGGTACTTTACTGAGAGCTATGCACAGCAGAGGCTCCAGGGACAGACTGTGAGCCCTCCCCCCTACGCTGCACCACCTGCCAGAGCCATTTGCAAAGCAGCTTGTAAGAGCAGCTAAGGGAACGAGCCACTTGTCCATCCTCTGAGCGGGAGGCCAACAAGGACTTTAAGCATTGCTGAGAGGGGCAATAAAAAGACATTAAATATCTTATCCATTTTGAACACTCACAATCTGAACCAAGGTTATGCACAAGCTGTGAACCTAAAGCTCTGGGATAGTGCTGACTCAGCAAGGTTGGACCCAGCAGAAACATGAAAAGATCTGTTATTGAATTCCAGTGTTAAGTACACAGTAATGAGCAGATCACCAGATCTATCTATCCTTGCCTTGCAGAGATGTGGTGCCAGCAGCTGGTGGCCACAGGTTATTAAGCCTTTATGACATGCTTCATTTTCTCTGGGAGGGAAAATAAAGATCCCCCTTTGGGCTGCTCCCTGCTATGCTAGAAGGGTCTTAAAGGAAAGTACAGTTGTCTTTTGCAAAGTACTTCACTTTGAGTTTACAGAGGGCTGGTTCCAGCTCATCCCCACCTGACACACAGATACCAAAGTCTCCAGAAGGGCTTAAATCCATGATGCAAAAAGGCACTGTGTCTGTAATGCCCCACATCTTACTGTCTGCTTTACATCCTGTCTAGATTGTTTGTAATGCCTGCTCTAACGTAAACGGTGGGTAAATAGATGCCAGGCTGTATTGTTTAGGGGACAATGACAAGAAAAAGTCTTTACCAGTCTGGTTCAGTTGGAATAATTTTTTGAGCATTTTGATTTGTAGTTGTTTGAACTTTAAAAATGCAGAATCCACAGATATGGAGATTCATGCTAGATAGATGAACTAACTCTCTTCTTCCTTTCCTCCATCTCTCCTGCCTGTCCTCCCTTCCTTCATCTGCCCCTTCCCCTCCCTCCCTTCCTTCCCTCCTTTCCCTCTCCCTCCCTCCCTCCAGCTCCTCTCTCTACCTACTGAAGTTCAAACCTCCCCAATGCCATAATTCATTGTTTCATTCATCTTCCTCTTGCTTATTCTGAATATTGGCATTCATCAACTCCACTGTCTTAGAGAAATGCTAGAAACTGCAGCTTAAACAAGAACTAATTTTCTGAAAACTGGAAGTTTGAAATCCAGATGCTTCTTTTATGGACCCTTCTGAAGGCCTCGCTCTGACATTGCAATGGGCGACTTCCTCTGGTGTATCCACGGTCTTTTCACTATGTTCTCCTATCTCTTATGGAACACTATTTATACTAATTTTATCATAATCACCTCTTTCCAGACCTTACTTCAAAAACCAGTCACACACAAGGGTACTATGGGCTATAATTTCAATACATAAGTTTGGGAAGGTCTCAATTCAGTTCATGGCAGTTATGATTTCTATGCATAGATTAATGATGCTAGGCTTTGTCTGCACAGATTTTTGACAAACACAAAAAGTTACAGAATCTGCCCTACTGTGCCTGCTGACCCACGAGTACCATTATCTCCTCTAAAATGTAGGACCAGAACACACAGATCATTTCGAGAGGAAAAGCAAAAAGAAAGAAGAGACATTCAGGGAAGCAATTCTCTGGTGAAGGAAAGGGGACAGTTAGAACAAGGACTCTGTGCTCTATCTCTGCCTGTGCTGTGTCTGATCTCTGTCACCAGAGCCTCTCATTTAGTGGTCTAGCCTTTGTACAAAGGCAGCTGCTGGCTGCCTCTCTTGGTACCTCAGGTAAGCAGCCTGATTTGATAACCGGAAGAGTTACCCCTGTTTTCAATAGAGGTGGAGTTCCACATTGGACCACCTCTGGTTTCAAGTAAATTAATGTCACAGCCTCCTTTCTGAGTCACTTTCTCTGTCCTTCCCCAAGTGGCCTGGTCATTTCAGGGAGTCACATTACCACTGCCCCAGACAAGAGTCCCTTCAAGCAGAAGAGTGGTCTCTCCCTTAATCCCCCAAACATCTGCCCATCCCAGCCAGCCCCACCCCCACAGCCGCCCTATCCAAGGACAATAATACTGAGACCTCTCTGGGTGACTTGTGGCTTCATAAGGACAGAATAGTTGAGGTGTAGAGTCAAGAAAGGGCACTCCTGTGACATTTGTTATGCTTTTTAAAAATATCATTTAGACTCTTCTGCACTAAGCCCATGTTTCATATGTCTTATTTTGAAATGCTCCTCTGAGTCCAGCATGCGGGAGGCACGACAAATTTGGCATTTCAATCCATATGTCCACTTGAATTCCAGGAATACACATAGATTAGGGTCATGGAGCACCTTCTGGTAAGTGGAGTCAGGGGCACATATCTACTCTGACGCAAACACAGGGAAACAAGGGAAATCAGCAACAAGAATGGAGCAGGAAAGATATTTCTCATTTATCTTCCTCTCATTTCACAATTCAAGCTTACATTTTTAGAGATTTTTTAAAAAAGGTTTTATAAGAAATTCTTAATAAAACAAGATTAGGAGCCAAACAATGAATTAATACTATTTATTCATGAAACACAGGGCAAAGAGCAGTATATGGAAAAATAAAGGTATAAATCTCTGTTACCCATAGAGTGAAGACACCTAGACACACAAAATGATGATTAACAATGGAAAGAAAGAAAGCTAGGCAGTTGCAGCTAAGAAGGGCAGACATTTCCCACCTCTGAGTTTCACCATGTGAATGGATGATCACCCCATGAAAGGGGTCATGGGAAAGATTTTATTTGAGCTTAGACTAGAGTCTCAAAAGCAGTATGGTTTCACTGAAGGTGCCTGAGCAAGGGCACTGGAGTAGTGGGAAGCCAGGTGAGGAAATAAAGTGGCAGATGCTGGCTATGGCTATAGCCCAGGTACTAGCCGATTTACTCCTCAACTGAGGTTTGGCAGGGATGTACAGAGGGAGAGCAGAGGAGGCTGAGGCTGGGAAGAGTGAGTAAGATTGATCCTCTCCCACTGAGTAAGACAGAATAAGAGACCAAGGTCCTGATGCTGACCAGCTTCTTCATGCTTCCCCGCCAAAAGTTCTCTTAACTCCCTTCTCCTCCTCCAGTCCCCTAGAGACAGCACACAAGGCTTTTTCATGGAAGTCCTAGGTCATCCCAAGAATGTAGCCCTGACCTCTGAACCCATGAGGAAGAATGTTAATCATTTGTGACCAGTTGTTAACCAAAAATCCTCACACCCCTCTGGCTTTGTGTCACCCATTTGCCATCAACCCCAAAGCAGCTCTCCATTGTGGTTATATGTAAACATATATGATCAACTGTAACTTGACTATTTTAAGCTTTGGGTCATAGACCTCTGTTCCCTTCTGGATTTTGTAGTGTCCTATAAGCATCTTTTGTCTATCTTCCTCCATTTCAACAGCCCTAACTTCTATTTGTGTATCATCTATGATCCCAGGAATCACATGACATGGTCTAGGTTAGATACTCAAGACACTTCATCCAGCTGTCCTTGTTGATATGACAGATACTTCTAAACTTAGCAGTTACATGAAACAATTTCCCTTTATTATTTGAACTAGTTCTAGTTTGGTATCTGACATTTGCACATGCAAAGTCTCTGAAATAGTCTCTTCATGTGTTACTGTGTACATGACCACACTATGTCCTACTCTGGTGTGAACTGGTAATGCGATCCTTGTCTTTCAAGACCAGTATATTCAAAAGGAAGAGTTTAGTCAAGGTGCTACATCTTTTTGGACTTGGATTTCTTTATGGGTAATTGTTCAAGCCAATCTCTAGCAATCTTTCCAGATTTACCATTCAGATTCTAAATCACCACTATATTTTGAAAGCATTAGGGATCTTGAGAATCTGTCTCATGAGATACTTGGCACACACTCTACTACCTTTGCCACATTATAATATGGTCTATGAATACCAAGTAAACAGCCACTTCCAGCAAGACTGAAGCATTAATCATGGTTCTATGTCATTGAACACATGTAGACATGACCTAAGAATAGCCTTAATTACTTAAAATAGCCTTAACAATCAACTATTTTCTTGGGGATGTGGCCAGAAAGGTTCTTGGGGAAGGGTGAGGAAGATGTGGGGTTGGGTAGGAAGCAAGGTCACTCATAGATTTATTGAACTAGGATAAGTAGGAGATAACCCCCAAAGAAATGTCTAACTGGCAGATTCTATATCAGAGGGGAAAGTCCCAAACTTTAATAAGCATGGAAACAGCCCGATGACCTTGATGTTGTTGAAGATAGGCACAAGCCATGAAGTAGAGAGAAAAACTCTACTTAAAAAGAAACACACTGACAGAGCAGTGACAGAGGGGAGCTTAAACTAGGGGTGAAGTGATGTACCAAGGAATGAAAAGACACAAAGATTTAATCAAGATAAATAGATGGCTCAGAGGTTAATGTAGAGGACCTAGGTTCAGTTCCCAGCACCCTGTGGCTCATACACTCCTATAACTCCATTTTCAGAGGACCTGAATCCCTCTTCTGGACTCTACGGACACTGCAGGCATTTGGCAACTATAAACACACATGCATGCAGGCAAAACTCCTATGCACATTAAAACAATAATAAATTGTTGTGTTTTTTTTTTCAAAAGGCAAAGAAGAAAGCAAAGAAACAACTTCCTGAACTACTGCACATGCTCTGTCAGTATTTGGAAAACTGTAATGGTAAGTGTTGGGAAAGAAATAGAAGATACAGTCTAGGAGAAGGGTCCCTGCCTTTGTGTCCTTGGGTGGTTTTCCCATTGTCTAAGGAGTGGGTAAAGGAATGCCATGAAACCCAGTTCAGTCACAATCCAGATTGTGCCCACCTAATAAAGATGAATCCTGATCTTATATATTGGATACTGTAGTGAACACTTTGGTACCCTGAGTCAGGGCCCTTTTCTCAATTCAGACACATGACAGTGCCTGCCTCAGCTCTATTACTATTGTCTCTGCCGTGTTGTCTAGGATTTCCCTGATTCTATGAAAGTCTCCCATAGGGAAGATCAGACAGAATGTGGAATTCACATCCTTTCTCTCTAACTTTTAGCCACTGAGAGCTAATGGATTCATGGCCTGGCCCCTCTCTGCTTGCTTGCAACAGAGACTTCAATGCATTATTGGCTTTTTCTCCTTTCTGACCTTGATATCCCCACACCTTTACTCCTGTTGCCTGGAGTGTCCCTTATGAAATCAACTTTCCAGACTCAGTGCTTGACTGAGACTTAGTGCTCAGAAGAAGCAGACCAGACCCAGATTAGCCAGATTCTGTAGTGGGTTGGTAGTGTAGTAAACCAATAAATGTTAGCAGAAGCATGAGCATACATATTCTTTTAAAGTACCAAAAGACTAAATAAGTACAACAGACCTCTGCTCTGTAATGACTAAAGTAAGCTGTATCCTACAAGGTAAATGGAGATGCTGCTCTGGATAGTATCCAAAGCTCTTGGTCATAAATTCCTCTTGGCAGGGTGGACATGCAGTGCCTGTTCTTAGGACTTCAAGTTGGAAACACAAACAAGCACAAATGGCAACCACATCACAGTAGAACCACACCTCCCCTTTGCAGAGTCACTTTCTCTGGTTCAGAGGCTGCCATCTGGGACCCTATGACTGTGTATACCCCCCAAAATGTGGGTTGTTTTCTTCACCTATTGGATTCTCTGTGTTGCTAAGTCTCTCAATCAGTTGTGCTTGTAGCTAGCCCCCAAAGGCATCAGAGTCTACACCTAGAGTTCCAGCATAGTTGTAAGAAAGTCTCAATCTACCCCTCTAGAGAACCTCTAGCTATGGTCTCTAAATTACCTAATTCCTAATTCCCCATCTCTAGTCTGTCTTGAACTTCTCCAAGGTTTTCCAACTAATCGCCTCCTTAGACCTAGAATGACTGTTTATTTTCAATACTGTACTGATTGCACCCTGGAGGGAAGAGTAGTCGAGAGTTTAGGAAAAGCTATCCAAACTTGGAGGAGACCCATTATATCACTTCTTACCAAATAGGGATACTGCAAGTAACTGGCTCTTCCAAACTCTTGGAAAGTCAATAGAGGGCAGGGGTGTCAAAAGCCAGAAAAGGAAGACAAAATCAGGGACCTATTTCTGTTCCCTGGGTCCATCAGTACTACTCCTATCATGGAGCCCCACCGTGGGTCCTCTCTGCCCTTGCCCAGGACCTGCCATGCTGCTCAAAGTCTGTCCCTGTTCAGAACAGTTTCATGTTTGTCCTCCCCTGTCTTCAAAGTACATGTTTCCACACTCCAGAATGGATGGCTTCTGAAGATGTCCTCTTGTCATGTGTAAGCCAAGCACCAATACCTTTGTACAATAGACCCTCTTACTCTCGACTGTATTTTTGATTTCCTAACTATTTAGAGAATTAATTCTTTAATACTTCAATAAAGCAATTTGAACTCTTCCTTTAGCTAACTTCCTTCTGCTAGAGGAGACTTAGACCTTGTCTCTATACATTTACAGGATTATCCAAGGGTTTTTCTTAAAGAAAATAGAGTGGGTTGATATTACTTCAACATTAGTTGGCACACAGGCTGTAGCCCTAACCTGGATTTGATGCATGGCTGCAATTTCATTTAACCATCACGATGACAAACACATCCTTTACCGTCTATAAAGGTTGTCAAGCCTTAATATTAAAGGGGAATAAAGTAAAACTTGTGGCCCAACAAAGATGGCATCACTATCACCCGGGTCTCATTTAAAGCTCAAGATTTTATAGCTGCCTTAAAGGAAAAATGGCCAGGCCAGACAGCCATACCCAAACATCCTTTCTGCTTGCTCTCCTCCCTCCCTCCCTCCCTCCCTCCCTCTCCCTCTCCCTCTCACTCAGTCCCCCCGATGCACGAGGGTTTATTA
>NW_021604613.1:17694018-17745442 GCF_004785775.1 Grammomys surdaster
CCTCTCCCTCTCTCTCTTTCTCTCAATCTAATGTAGTGATTCTTCAAATTTCAGTTGGATTAGAAATTAAGATACAGGGTATTGTATGTTTTATGGCTGATGCAAGGGCTCTTCAAGGATAATTCTGAGTTTATATGATGTTCACGTTAGGTGTTGATTATGGGACCTAAAAATATCATCCCTGAGATATATCTCTTCTATTGGAAAGCATTCTCAACTTAAATTCTAGCAGGAGAATAGACTGTTTATATTGCTGCAAAAAAGTAATAGCTCTCTCTCTCTCCCTTACTCCTTCTTTCTCTTTCTTCCTGGTCTTTCCACCTTTTGGAGGAGAACTTGATCCCAACACCTGGAATGGACAATTGAAAGCCACCCCTGACCCTTTCTTACCCAGGTCATCACTTAACAACTTCACTGTTATAATCTGAAGAGACATCTGAAGCATCAAGCTTGGCTTTCTCACCCGCCAACCAGGTACACTGGATAGCAAAATCCAACCCCATCCATTTCATTTCTAATTTTCAAAGTAGAGATCTCCTAGCCCGTCATACGTGCCCTAGATTTCCCAGAATTATATCCAGCCCTGTTTCATCTGTTGCTGCCTTTACCTCTGTGCAGGTTCATGGCAAATGGTCTGTGTCTGTGGATGACTTTTTCATCTGTGTCAGGGAAAGGAAGGTCCATTAGACAAATCCAATGGGACAAGTTCAGAGAGTTTGTCAGTTCCTGTCACTTTCAGGGTTGGCTGTGCAGTGGAGCACGGACTTGAAACAGACTTGTCAAGATAGGCAGCTCCCTTCTGGAAAGAGTTTATCTCAATTGAGAGAAAACGTGAAGGGTGAAAACATTAAAAAAAAAAAAAAACAGCACTTTGGTCTGGAGAGAGCTGTGAGGAGATGCTGATGAAGAAGCTGAAATAAGTCTGTCTCAGTCCCCAGTACTGTGGATTCCAGGTTCAGTAAGGGCCCAACACAGAAGAGAAAGCTATCATTTCTTGTCAATAATCATCTCCAAGGCTTTCCTTTAATCACTATCAGTTTGTTAATAGGAAGCATGAAAACCAATGTCTTATTTCACTAAGAAAACGGATAAGAACTGTCTCTTTCCACTGCCACATTCCATAAGCTCCTCCACGTAGCCCCAGCCTCGTTTTCTGCCTCATTCCATTGGCAAGTGGTCTAGGATACAAGCTAAGGCCACGCCCTCTGCTACCCAACTACACTCCTTCTCTTCATCCCCTTGTCAAGAACTCTCTTCTAAATTGGCCTGTGTGATACCAGTCCTTGTCCACTCAGTCATTCCCTTCAGAGCACTGAAAAGACCTAACTCTGTGTGTTTGCTTTTAGCTGCCAGTCTTTTTTATGCTCTCCATAGCAAAGTTCCCTCATGAACTTCCTTCTTGTCCCACTTTCTAGAACACTGTTCAGGAAACAGAAAGTTGCCAAGGTCACCAATGACTTCACATAACCAAAGCCGATACTTATTTTCACAACGTTAGTCTCAGTTGGTATCCACATAATAAATCTACCTCTTTGCTCATTTGTCTAGCATCTGGCCCTTCAATAGAACTATTGTACTACTTACCAGATATTCCCAACTCCAAAATACTGTGAGTCTGGTATATTTTAGGCATTTAGTAAAAACTCATTGAATGAACAGTTCAATTAATCAATTAATCATTAGAGGTTGTAATGAAAGCATGGTTCATGTAGTGCCTGTGTATCAATAAAGAGTCAGAATGAAAGTTTCTTTGAGATATATCTGTGCTATTTATTTATCTTCATATTTTGCAATGGTCCAGGGCAGGATTTTATATGTTCTCAGGAAATAGGTGACAAGAAGATATGAAACAAATATCAGTTGTGCAAGTACTAGCAAGTACAGTAAGTACTAGATTAGCCTATCAAACGGCCTTGTTCAAATTCACTCAAACCTCAGTTCAGTATCAATGAGGAAGCAGTGGGGGCTCTGAGCTCCCTTCTCTTAAATGCCACAGAATCACAAGAAATTCCAGGACTAGGGCTAGTACAGACAAATGTAAGTCAGAGTTTCTAAAGCAAAATCCATGTTCAGTGCAGAATATTTGTGGCAGTGTTTTTATTGTCAAAAGCCATTAAAGCAATAGGGTACAATATGATTTTATTTGTTGTGCTATCACAAGATGCATACAGCCATTATTCACAGAATACACACACACACAGACACACACACAGACACACAGTTATAGAAGAACCGTATGGCTAAAGGTGCCAGTTAAAACACAAGATGTCAAGGTCAATTGAACTGAGAAGGAAATACAAGTAATGTTTTTTTAATAAGTGCATCTCCACTAAGGCATGGGGCATACTATTCCTAAAAAAAAAAAAAAAGCGTCCAACTGAAATTCAAATTTAACTTTGGTTCCATAGTTTGATTGCCAAATCTGTCAACCTGATCATTTGCTGTCACCATTCCTATACATGTCCCATAATGCTGCTGGATAGGTTTTGTTGAGACAGATGGAAAAGAAGAGAGAAAACATCTTTGAGTAGACTCTAAAAAGATAAAAGCCAGTGACCTGTTCTATGTGGGAAAGACTGGTCTGCCTCCAGAGACCCCTGAGTTCAACTTCAACATGCAGATCTTGTCACTGCAGTTCTGACATTGACAAGTGTGGACACTTCCTTACTGTCTCTAGCCTCAGTTTCCATGTCTACAAAGGAGCAGTAGCTTTAATTGTTGGGAAGTAAGCAGGTGCTGTGGGGTGATTCGCTTCCCTTGATTGAGAACTTTGTCTGAAGTTTTTTATCAAAAACTGGAATGGTTGGGGAAAACAAAGCCAGGCGACAAGAGACACAGAGAAGAGAGTCTGTCTTCAAATGTATCTGTGAGATTGCATGCAAGATGGGGAGCCGGGAGCCAGATGGGGCAGTGCACACAGAATGTTTAATGGGGACACAAGAATCCATAC
Organism: Grammomys surdaster; assembly: GCF_004785775.1. NCBI lineage: Eukaryota > Metazoa > Chordata > Mammalia > Rodentia > Muridae > Grammomys > Grammomys surdaster. The sequence continues at coordinate 17,696,969 of NW_021604613.1, forward strand.
TGACCTGCTTTTCATTTTAACAAAAATGAAAAAAAAACCAGGTTTTGAACAAAGTGAAAACTTGGTAAGTGGGACAAAAGGAAGATGATCCATAAATCACTCTCCTTGAAGTGTGTGTAAAATGGTGACTTGAAATGTGTGCTAAGAGGAAGAAAATATCAAGACAAGGCATAAAGATTGCTTGGACTTAGGAGTAAAACATTGAGAAGGAAACTAACACCACGACTATTTCATATAATGGGTATTCTGAAGTAGCACAATGGTACAGACTGAATTATGTTCTTACAAATTCATATGTTGAAGCCCAGTTTGATTACATGAAGTCAAAAAGATGAGATCTGAAGTCACTCCAGAAGACAGGAAAGTAAAAAGGGATGGCCGGGGGTGGGGGGAGAGAAAGGAATCCCTGGATGCAGATGGTATTAAATGGGTAATGGGAAAAATATCGAGAAAGCATTTCTGGAGACAGGGGAAAGGGGCCAGTACAGGAGGAGAGGAGGAGAGGAGCCAATAACACTAAGGATGTTTGACTAAAGCCTCAAAGAATCATATTTTTTCATATTTACCTAAAATTATGCACATACACATATATACACATACATATGAGATACCTATATTATATATAATACATATGATACATAGATATAGATACATATATAAAAAGTTATGTCACTTGGGCTGTCTAACAAACATCCAGTACCTGGCATGAGAAACCCCTATTTGAGTGGTTTCTCGGGCTATTCCAAGTGACTCCCAAAACAATACAGGCTAGTGTTGCCCTTGGTGGCCTGCCACAAGTTGATGGTCCTATTGCTGAAGATACACGAATTTTAGACACAGGACCTGGAAGATTTGAGCTGGATCTGACCTGAAATCCTCCTCCCTGAGGCTTGATTTTCATAGTACCAGAAGATATGAGACAAACTCCTGAGGAAGAGAAGCAATCAATTGTCCTATACGGGTGTGATGCCTATGAACAGTGAGCCATGTGGAGAAATGCCTTAAAGGAGCAATAGTGGCACCCACATCCTGGCTTAAATCTGCTGTGTAATTGTACTTACATCCCTCACAAAAAGAATGAACTCATGCCTGGTACTAGAAATGTAGGCACCCACTAGACCATCAGGTCTAGTGGGGCCATAAATCTCACTACCACCACTATACTAGACCACCATAATTCTTAACAGCATACCAAGTGTATCCTTATACTCACACATTAAGTGTGGCTCTTAGTCTTTATAAAAAAAAAAAAAGCTTCTCTTTGGAGCAGACAGATACCATTATGGAAAACTCCAACCAATAATAATGCAGAGATCAACTTGGGGATTCCAGTCCCCAGTGGATACATCTACAGCACAACTCTTGCACCTAACCTTGGGGGACAACATGGAAGAGGAGGAAGAAAAAGTATAAGTGCCAGAGGATCAGGAAGTCTGATGTGAGATTTTGTCTCCTACAAATGACAGTGAAGCTAAACCCAAGATGTCTCAAAACTACGGGTGCCTACAAGGCATGATGATAATATCAGTACACAGAAGTAAGGAAATCTCACAGCATCCCAGCCCTTCTCAAAGAAGGAAGGCAACAAATGAATGCTGAGAGAGGGAAAATCTGTCTCCTCTGTGGATGAGCTCTCTAATTAGACATCCAGTGCAAAGTGGTCAGCCATGAAATAAATATATATGCATGTATGTGTACACATATATGTGCATATGCACACACAATAAACTCATCGGGTTGTATGTATATATTTATGTGCATATATGTAGTAATAATAATAATGACATCAAGTGAGGGGAATGTGGGAGTGGTTGCAGAGAGAAAACATGGAAGGGGTTGGAAGGAGAAAAGGGAAGAGGGGAAGCAATGTAGTTAGGTTTTAATTTTTTTAAAGGTGGAGTCTATGCATAGGGGTCGATGTCAAAAGTATCCCCTCTCCAGGAAAAAGACATCGGGATGGGTATGGCCCTCATGCCTCACTGGACAACGACAGGGGGACCGGAGCCATTACAAGGTCCCCTTCAATTACTGGAGGTCAGGCTTCTATCCCTGCCTTCTCAAGATTAGAATCACCACAGCCCTTCTATACTTAGAGAAGGGAGGAGATGTCAGGGGCAGCCCTGCTTACACACAGTAGGCCTAAAATCAGCCATAGGCCTAAAATCAGCAATAGGCCTGTCATACATGTATACTAACACCAAGTCTTGGGTCTCAGTGGAAAAACATTGAAACAGATGGCTATAAGCTAATGTCAACAGGGAGCTTTTGTGGAAATTTACCAGCCTGAGTAGTCATAGACCTTGTAAATAGGTAGCCTTGGCAGACAATTCCAACTTAGATAAGGACAAGCGAGTCATAGGCAGAGTCATAGTGTATTGTCCACTGAACCTTCACCTAGCCGATACCCAGTTCTGAAGATATCTGTATTCCCCCTGAACACCCACACTCCAGTGTCATTCCCTTCTCCACATCCTGCCTTTCTGTGTTTATAACCCCTGTGTGAATTAATTACGATTTGAGAAAAAAATTTAAAAAAAAAAAGAAAAAAAATGTGGCCAGCAAAAAAAAAAAAAAAAAGAATGTACATCCACTCAAAAAATAAATAAATAAATAAAGGTGGAGTCTAATCCAATAGGATCAATGACCCTATGAATTCTCCTTTTTCTTCCCCAACCACACACAGAGGAAAAGTTGGCAAGCACACAGCAATACTGACACTCCTAAGTCAAGAAACAAGTCAATAGCCGGGCAGTGGTGGCGCATGCCTTTAATCCCAGCACTTGGGAGGCTGAGGCAGGCAGATTTCTGAGTTGGAGGCCAGCCTGGTCTACAGAGTGAGTTCCAGGGCAGCCAGGACTACATAGAGAAACCCTGTCTCAAAAAAAAAAAAATAGTCAACACCTTAGTCTGACTATACTGACACCTCAATCTTAGACTTCCAGCCTGCATGTCTTCATTTAAGTCGTACAGTCTATGGGCTACTCAAACTGACAATGTCAAGCAGTTAAGAAACTAAAACCTGGATAGAGAAGATCCCAGGCGGCAGCTCTGTACCCAACCTCACAAAACCCAGAGGAAGAGGGCCTCCCAGGAGCTTTAACTCAGGCAATGTCTCAGGTAAAAAATGAATCACCCATGATGTCTGCTGTTAGAAGCTCTAATCCAGATGCTGGCCTCCGAACTTATACTACTCAGACCTTTGACAGGCCATTGACAAGAACATCAAACAGCTAAAGATTGACATCACTAATCTGAAGAAATCCCTCGTTTTGCTGTCTGAAGAGACCTCCAAAACTTGCAAAGGACTTTATTGGACTTGATTTACTCTTTTACAATAGAAAAGGCTGTGTACAGCTCTTGACTGTGTACAGCTCTTAAAGAAGAAGGTTGCCTTTACATAGACAAGACAGGGATGGTTAAAGAGAGCATGGAAAAGGTCAGAGAAGGCCCTGAGAAAAGACAGAGAGAGAAAGAGAAAGATGAATGCTGATACAAGAGTTGGTTTTCAGTCTCTCCATGGTTGTCAACCCTACTTCCTTTCCTCCCATCTTGGGATCATTAATTGGGTTACTTTTGCTTATTTCTTTTTTTTTTTTTTTTTTTTTTTTTTTGGTTTTTCAAGACAGGGTTTCTCTGTTTAGTCCTGGCTGTCCTGGAACTCACTCTTAGACCAGGCTGGCCTCGAACTCAGAAATCCGCCTGCCTCTGCCTCCCAAGTGCTGGGATTAAAGGCATGCGCCACCACTGCCTGGCTATTTTTGCTTATTTCTTTTGGTTCCTGGCCTTAAATAGGCTGACTAACTTTGTGAAACAACAAATAAATAATTTGGTAGCAAAACCTATTCAGATACATTGTCATAAGTTAGCTATGGAGGACCACGAGACTCAAGATGAGGTTGTTACTCTATCCAGGGTGTTCCCAAAACCCATCTCCACCCAACCTAAAAGAGGGGACTTACACCCCTAGACCAAGCACAGAGGGGCCACCCAGAACCCCCTCTGACTGGCGATCTGAATTCTTGCTTAGGCTGCGAGGCTAAGCACTGCAAGGGAATATAAATAAAAGTTAAAAAATATCTCTCTGGGTTCCCTGAGGGACAAGCCTGACTGCATAGGGATTGATGTCAAAAATATCCCCTCTCCAGGAAAAAGACATCAGGATGGGTATGGCCCTCATGCCTCACTGGACAACGACAGGGGGACTGGAGACATTACAAGGTCCCCTTCAATTACTGGACCTCAGGCCTCTATCCCCACCTTCGAAAGATTAGAATCGCCACAGCCCTTCTATACTTAGAGAAGGGAGGAGATGTCAGGGGCAGCCCTGCTTACACACTGAAGGCCTAAAATCAGCAATAGGCCTAAAATCAGCAATAGGTCTGTCATACATGTATACTAACAACAAGTCTTGGGTCTCAGTGGAAAAACATTGAAACAGATGGCTATAAGCTATTGTAAACAGGCAGCTTTTGTGGAAATTTACCAGCCTGAGTAGTCATAGACCTTGTAAATAGCCTTGGCAGATAATACCAACTTAGATAAGGACAAGTGAGTCATAGGCAGAGTCATAGTGACCTGCCCCCTGAAACTTCACCCACCTGATACCCTGTTCTGAAAGATATCTGTATTCTCCCTGAACACCTATGCTCCAGTGTCATCCCCTTCCCCACGTCATTCCTTTTTGTGTTTATAACCCATGTGTGAGTAAGTAAAAATTATGATTTGAAAATAAATTAATTTTAAATAAGTAAAAAAAATAAAATAAAATAAATAAAGAAACTAAAACCTGTTCAGTAGAGGGCCCACATACACAGTTTAACAACCTTACTGTATGAAAAGGTAAAAGTTGTTTAATATCAAATGAATTTAGTGAGATGAGTGAACAAAAATAAGCTCACAAGTAGCAGAATAAAATAAACAGGCTTGAAGCCTCTGTCCCCATGGTAAAGCACCTTCAGGTTTATCAAGGGCCTAAATAGATGCAACAAAAACTGATCATACAAAGGCAGCTGGGACAGCCCTGTGACTATCTTGTGCTACTGGAAAGATCTGCATTCTAACCTTAAAAATTAATGGATATATTAATTTATCCATTCTGAGCAGTTTGTTTGGATTGCAAGGAAAAAATAAAGCATAATTACAACCAATCTCCTCTCCTAGGTGTCTTCACTCATGAGACTGTAATAAAGTATGGGAAGATGATCTGACTAGAAAAAGTGAGAGTTACTGGTCACAAGACACATGAGGTGATGCTCAGAAAACCCTTGCAGTGTGAGGATGAGCTTGAAAAGGCAAATCACTATTATATGGCTAAGTGAACACATAGAGGGATGGGTGTGTGGATGGATGTGTGGATATACGTATGGGTGGGTGGATAGATAAGTGGGCAGATGAAGGATGGAGGGATTGATGGATGAATGTAGGTGGAGAGATGGACTGGACAATGATCAGTACACATGTTCAGAGAAGTCCTCAAGAGCTAGCCTCTAGTTTTGCTGGACCTCTTGACCACAGGCAGTGACTTTTCTCTGGGTAAACTGAGAACAACCTGTGCATGGCTTGTCTCCTCTATCTGAGAAATCCAGACAACATATTATTTGCTTCTGTTATTCCAAGGGTCTAGCTTCAGCGTCTGAAGCTGGGATACTGATAATCTCATTGACTTTCTGAACTCTGTCCTATTATCCTGTCATTATGGGTGCATGCTTAATTTAATCATTAATTCATTGGCTCATTTCTCCAACAAATATTTATTAAGTGTTTTCTACTTCTAAGTCTGATATTGGCTTTTATTCTGGGACATAATTAGAAAGAAAACATACTTCAGCTTCTGCTGAGAAGAAACAGGAAATAAACCAATAAGTAATACATAGCCCATCCAATGCAAGCACTGTGGAGAAAAACTAGTACAGAAGAATGGAACAAGAGGGAATGAGGTACAAGGTTTCATGGTGTAGTTAGGAGAGGTGTTCTATGACCTTCTAGAGGAAAGTTTTCCAGGAAAGGGATGTGCAGAGTGCTGCAGTAACACTGTGCTAGAAGAGATGCCATTTGTGAAGCATGGTGTCAAACCAGAGGGACAGCAAATATAAAATGGCAAAGAGTTTAGGAGAGAGAGAGGATGCCTGTGTGGTGACGTACAGGCTCTGGTAAGGATTGTGTCTTTTAGTTGCGTTACTGAGGGCATGCATTTTTTAATAATATTTTTATTTATTCTTTGAAATTTTCATACACACACAATGTTTTTCGTCTTATCTATCCTCTGCTACCTCTTTTCATGACTCCATCTTTGACCCACTTACCTGTCTCTATCTCATCTTTATGTCCTTTTTTATCATCATTATTAGTGCTAACCATGTCTGAATGGCTATGGAGCCATCAGCAAGCATTGTCAACCCAATAGACCCTGAGCTAGGGGCAGGACTTCAGGAGCACCTCCCTTATCCATGCATATTGACTTAGAATATTGACTGGCTTGATCTTGTAAGTCTTGTGCAGGCCATCACAGATGCTGAGTTCATGTGTACATCAGTTATTCTCTGTCCAGAAGATAGCTTCTCATAGCTCTCCTCCCTATTCTCAGGCTCCTACATTCTGTCCATCCTCTTTTCTTCCAATATACTGAACCTCAGATAGGAGGAGGTTAGTATGGATGATACACGCACAACTGAGCACTCACACTGACTTGAATTTTAACATGATTTCTCTGGCAACTTAATTGACAGTATGAGAAATAGACATAGTATGACTATGGTAAGAAAAAAAAGGAAAGGTAGTTTTATAATCTCCATAAGACAGGATAGTACAGTGAGATGAGCGTTGGTAGCAGAGGTATCAAGATTTTAAATGTATTTGGGAAGTAGAACCAACAATTTTCTGATGCTACTTTTCATGTGAAATCTGAAGCTGGAAACTCCCTTTTCTAAGCATCCCTGGTTTCAACACTGGTATTGCTGTGTAGCTTCTGGTAAAGAAGTTCAGTCAACTATTTAGCTTGCCTTCTGATGATCTTGCCATTGTGATTTGGACAGATGATATTACATTCCTTCATCCCTTTTCCCAAGCCCAACCCAAGGCCCACTCTATGACCTCTACTTCTACCCACTTCATTCTACCCACACTTGGGCTTCCACAGTGGGGAAGTGAATTGTGGGGGAAAGGACTTATATGGATGAAAATAAGCCCTAGTGGGCATGGTGACTGACTCCAAGCCAAGGTCAAGGCTAATTCAGAGCATCAGCTCAGGCAGAATTGGACTAACATGACCAGAGCACCGGAGTCAGACGCTAAAACATTTCTAGCTTTCCATCCAACCTGTTTTCAAATTTCAAGACCCTTTCGGTAAAAATTAAACTTATACAGTAACATGTTAAAAGTAAAAGTAAGTACAAAGTCTCAAGATAGTAGCGACTGTTGAAAGTTCGTAATCTTAGAAAACATAAAAGGGAACAAGGAGAAAGAAAGAGGAAGCAATAAAAAATAAGACGATTCTTTTCTGTTATGAAAGCCAGCAGTAAGTTATTGTCACATTTCATACTATTGTAGTCCTAACTTTCAAAGAGAATTCAAACCATCAAATGGCCATATACTATTTGATGACTTAAAGACAAACATAAAAAAGTAATAATGAAAATGGCTCAGTGGGTTGAACACTTGCCATGAGTGTGCCCTATGTAAAGCTGGATAAAGTGGCATGCCTCTGTGAACCCAATAAACTGTCATCTAACTTCGGGGTCACAATGTGTGCCCAGGTCAGATCCAGACACCTGTTCTTCATAGGCCAATAAAAATGGCCAAATTAGTAGTGGAGATCAGGGAGGGGACACTTACTTAATGTGGCCACATTGGGAAGATAGGCAAAGAGATCCAGCAAACCCCTCAAGTCCTTCATGGCCCTTAAATAAGATCAAGGTTTAAATGGAGGACCAAGGATATGCACATCTAAATGGTCCTTGTCAAGATGTGGTCCATTGGCTCATCATTGTCTGAGCTTCAGTCTCATCCTGGAAACTTGTCTGACAAGATGTTCAAACTATGTAAAATCTTTTCCTGGGAGCCAAGATCCCTCTCTAGCTGGTGTCTTTCCTTCTCCCAATAAGAGATTCCTAGGGGAATTCCATTTTGGGGTGGGGTCCATTGTTTCAACAGTCTGATGATCTGATTGAAAAATGCAAGTATCTCTTTAGAATATCTTCATTTTTGTCATATTGGTTACACAATTACAGCAAGAAAGCAGGTGATACGGAGGAGAAATTCACAGGCCAACTAGCCCAGTTCACACGGCAGTCAAAGAGAGACCCCGTCTCAAACAAAGTAGAAGACAAATACCAACACTGAACTTGTCCTCTGACCTCCACACGCTTGCCACATCACGTGCATATGCAAGCGTGCACTCACACACACACACATTCACACACACCACACACATAAAATAAAATAAAATCTTTTTATAAAGAAAACTAAAAGAAGGTATTTTAAGGCCATAGGAGTGAGAACATCAAGTGTGACCAACACCCTTTGTAGTGTTTTGAAAGCACAACGGGTAAATAGTTCCAGACACAATGGATACATTAGAGCTTGTCCTTGTGCTTTTCTGTCTCATGACCAGAATTACAAGATCTTCAGAGATGCTCAAGGCTGTGTGTGCAAATGTTGTTCCTTAAAGTATCTAATACTACACTGCTCACATGTGGAGATTTTCCACTGACTTCGGTTTTATTAGCATGAACCACCAAACCCTCAAAGACTGTGCTAAAGAACTTTGGAGGCCTGTTTCCAACCCCCTGGTGGAATACATTATAAGATATGATGAAGTAGTTCTTTTCTGGGGCTCCTTGTGTTTTTATTCCTCCCACAAAGAAACTGGAAACCATCACAAATTAAACAGATTCCTCAAGGTCCTAAAGAGGCGGCTCCTGCTGGGTTTTTGTATAGTCAGCAATAGAGTCTTAGCTAATGTTAAAGGGCCAGCCTCTGGTGAAGAACTCACTCTAGCAGTAGGATAGGAACAGGAAATACATACATGAAAGGCCTTGAAGAGCTGCTGGTGAGAGGAATTGACACTGGTGAGCCTCAATGTCAACCCCTGATTGGCTCTGTTATGTGTTGAACGTTACTTATCTGAATGTGCTTGGGATAGGACTTATTTCAGATTTCAGGTTTTTTGATTTTTGAAATGTTTGCATTGACTTTAGCCTGGAGCATATTATAGTGTGCTTCTTTTCTCCGTGTCTGGAAACACAGCAGATGCAGTGATTTGCAGAGACGCCCTCGTGAGATCAGCTTATTAGCAATTCCTCATGGAAAGAGGGCCCATCAGACTAGTCCTCTGGAGGGACAGAATCAGTGAGAGAGGAAAGAGACAGAGACAGACAGACTGATAGACAGGCAGACAGACAAATAGAGACAGACACAGACACACACAGAGACATAGATGTAGACAGACACAGAATTGTTAAATTGACTTGCACAGTAGGGGCTGGGTAGCCTAATAAGTGGCATCTGTAGGCAGTAGACCAGCGGTTCTCAACTTTGGGTGGCAACCCCTTTGGGGGTAGTCAAAAGACCCTTCACAGGGGTCACCTAAGAGCATTTGTAGATCAGCTATCATGATTCATAAAAGTAGCAAAAGTAGTCACGAAATAATTTGATGGTTGGGGGCTACCACACTATGAGGAACTGTTGCAGCACTAGGAAGGTTGAGAACAACTGTGAAGGAGGCAGAGAACCCAGTAGTATTCCGTCCAGGAGCTGTCTCCCTCAGCAGCTCTCCCTGGACACTGGAGGCTGACATCAATGGAGGATGGTGAAGGAGCTGTAACTCCTGAGGATGGTGATTCAGCTGTAAGCCACAGTGTTCTGCCTCAGAGCTCCTCGTATCGGAGCATCCACTTTGAAAAAGGATCTTCTCTCAGTTAAGCTTCTCTGGAAAAGCCCTCACAGAAATGCAGAGAAACAATTCTCTTAGGTTGATTCTAAATGACACCCAGCTGCCCAATAAGATGAACCATCATGGAAAAGGTCAGCTTGTGAGATGTATGAAGCCTTCAGGAGACCACCAGGATGCTCTCCCTTTCACAAGATTCCCACCACTACTTTATAAAATGCAAACAAGCAGCTTGGGTGAGGCTTTCTGTGGTGTAACTGCCAGTCAGCATCCCAGGGGATTCACAGTAGTAGTATAGATGGCTATGTGTCCTCTCTGCTCCTGTAAGAAAGCCCAGTAAATTGACCTTCAATGTGATAGTTTGGCTGTTAGCTCCCACTCTGTCTTGGATGAATAGACATCTATGTATTCTCAGAAAAAGTCACAGAACACATACCTGGGCTGAAAAAAAAAATCTCTAACCAGAAATGGTCTGAACTTTAAATCAGCACTCATAAAGTTAAAGATTTGAGATTAAGAACATTCAACCTATATAAGTCTTTCTGGGACCTTCATTTGTTTTTATATTATTTATTTATTTATTTGCTCTGAAGACTGAGGTAACTGGATTGGTTGTAAACTAGAGTACTAGACGCTGATCTTGTTTTGCATGTCTGGACTAGAGCTTTGGGACTCAGACCTGTAAAGTGTCCTATACAGCATAGCTGGTGTATCTACTAACAACAGCAGACATAGGGTATAGAGCCCATGGAAGTGACAGTGTCCTGCCTTCACCTGCCTCTGCTCAACCTTTCATGTATAAATGAAGCCAGTGACCCTGATAACCGTCCTTCCCTTCCTCTCACTGTACCTAATTTACACGCTGTAGTAGAGCGGCTCAGCATTAGGTCCCTCCTGTAGCTCTATTCCTGACCCTTGTTTTGCACTAGCTGATTAGAAACATGGGAGCAATCAGTTCCTGAGTACCCAGCTATCATCAGCCTTGCCTAGGATGTGCCCCTGCATGAGGCCATTAGCTGTAGGTGCCATAATGAGGATGTGGAGACAAGATGACTTATTCAAACTCCAAGTCTTGTCAGTGTGGTGACAGAAATTAATAGATTCCATGTTCATTAGCATACATCTAGCTGGAAACTATTACTAGAGCCAGAACGTACAAGCTTCAGTGAACAAATTAATGAGAAACCTTGAACATTTCAGAGACCAGACAACACAGTTAGTTTGAGCAGACAAACCTTTTGGTTAAAAATTATATCTTAAGCTGAGTAGGGTGGTGTACACCTGTAATTCCAGCTCTTGAGAGGTGGAGGCAGGAAGATCATTAGTTCGAAGCCAGCCTCTGCTATATAGAAAATTCAAGGCCAGCCCAGGATCTCATGAAGTATTTACATCACAGTTACCGTAGTTGAATATGAACTAATTGATTGTATATATTTTGAGGTTGGGTCTTACCCTGTGTATTAGTCAGGGTTCTCTAGAGAAAGAGAACTGATAGAATGAATATATATAATATATATTTTTATATATAAATAAATTATATATCCATATGATTTATTAGAGTGGATTACAGGCTGTGATCTGACATTTCTAACAATGACTGTCTCCCAATGAAAGATCCAAGAATACAGTAGTTGCTCAGTCCAAGAGGCTGGATGCCGCAGCTGGTCTTCAGTGGGTGCTAGATTCCTGAAGAAGTGGGTTCTAATGCCAATGAAGGCATGAACTTTCTAGAAAGGTGAGGGCAAGCAGGTATGAAGCAAAAACTCTTTTCTACCATACCCTGCTACCAAAAAATGTGGCCCAGATTAAAGATGGTCTTTCTACCTGAAATGATCCAATCAAGAAAAATCCCTCACAGGTGTGCCCAGCATCTTAAGCTCAGTTAATTCCAGATATCTAGTCAACCTGACCAACAAGAATAGCCAAGGCAACCTGTCTCTTACTGCAAACAGATCTTTATTATATTAAAAGTTTGTTTTAAGAACTTTCATCTTACAACTTAAAGACATACATGTTCACTATGGGAAACAAAATGCATGTTTAAGTTTGTGGAAGGAATTTGGTCCTGAACATTGTAGTCTCCAGTAGACAACAGCACACACTGACTTGCTGTAGACTATGTTCTTCAGAGGTTGACATAAGTTACCAGTATTACTATAAATAACATAGAATGCTGGGCTCTGAGTCTAGCAAGGGGTAGAAGCTGTGTATTAAAAGCAAGAGCACATCTAAGCAAAATTCTAGAAATCCCACTGTTTCCAGGCCAGGGAAAGAGTGCCCTATATATCATGTTTCTAATGAACAAGGGGTATGTTTAAGTTGAAAAAAATCATTCAAAGGGTAATTTTTATGACCAATTAATTAGCGTGAGTGTGATAGTTTTTTGTTGCTTTGATATAAAATACTCTGACAAAAGCAACTTAAAGGAGGAAGTTCACAGTTGAAGGTACTTCAGCTCACAGTTCAGGGTACAGCCCATCCTGGTGGGGAAGTCAGAGCAGTAAGATCTTCGGCACTCTGGTATGTTGTGTCCATACTCAGGAAGCAGAGGACAGTAAATGCTGTCCTCTGCAGTTAACCTCAAGTAACCCATTCAAGACAATGTCCCACAGGCATGCTTGAGGCTACCCTAACTTAGATGATCCTTTACAGGAATTCCCAGAGGTTCATCCCCAAGATGATTCCTGACATCAAATTGACAATTGAGATTAACCATCACAATTCTTTGCACAAAAGTCTCTGGCCCAGAAGGTTATGCACACTAAGTGTGCAACCAATTCATACTCAATTTGATTATTCTAAAGACAGTCCACTTCTTTAGAGGTCAAGGTATAATAGGATTCTTTGGAAGGTCATCTGATTCCACCTCATCCTGAAATTCCCTTTTGATTCTCAATTGGGGAGTCCACCACCTGAGCTGTTCTGTGGTGAGAGGCGCTGTAGTTCAAATGTGGTTTGTTCAAGTATTTGGAAGCTTGGTTCACAGGATAGCAATGCAAAAAGACCATGGAGCCTCTAAGATACGACCTAGTGGGAGGTGAATGGGTTCTGGCTGTCCATTGAAGGAAATAATGCAGGTCTGTAGCATAGGATAGGATTCTCTGGAGTGCATTAGTTCCTACAATAGGAACTAATGGGTTAGTATAAAAGAGCAAGCCTTCCTCCTCCTTCACCTCATTTCCTTTTTTACCAGGTTACTTCTCTCCTTGCATATACCTTCTTCCCCTTTTTCTTTCTCTATTGGGTTGCAGCCAGGGACCCATTACCAAATGTCAGTGTCATGCTCTGCAGACTTTTCAACCACCACAACTTCCGAACTAAATAAGCCTTTCCTTTATAATTTACCTACCCTCTAGTATTCTGTTTATAAAGTACAGAAAGTAGACTCAGAAAAGAAACCTGTGGTCTCTCAATTCACCTTTCAGGGTCATTACATGAGTATGGTTTAAGACAGATTTTGTGAGCGCTACCCCCACAAACCCTTTCCTCCCCTAAGTCCTGAGTTTCCCTATGCCCTCCCCAACATATATATAGACTCCATATGTAGAGTCCATAATGTAGACTCCAGTCTCTGTCCAGCTTCTGCTTCAAAGAAGGACACACGATGGTGACTGTAAACAGCCATCAGCTAATCTCCCCATGAAGTTACACTCTTCATAAGACAGTCCAGCTTCTCTGAGTGAAGGAGATGCCCACCCAGAGTAGTGTTGGTAGGGAATATTCCCTTCATCTCTTGCACCCAGGTTGGCCAAGCCTTAGCGAGCTGACATCATAGGTTTGTGTCTTCTCCCGCCCAATCTACCGCCCTTTCCTTCTTTTCTCAGATGCTGATCTAAGAACCTTGCTCTGGAAACCCCATCTCAGCATCTGTACTGCAGAGGCAAACGAGGACAGCTGTTTTGTATTTTGGTCTTCTTCATGAGTTGACTGCCAAAAGACAAACCTGTCCAAACATTTAGGCAGATGAAGGGCACTGGCTGGAAGGTCACTAGACTGCACTTGTGGTCTTCAACATTTAGCCTTTAGAGAAGGAATCATTTCGTCATACAAGACCTCTAGTGAAGCCACAAAGCAGAATAAAGAGGCTACACAGAAGCATCTGTGGCAGGCCACAGGACCTGAAAGAAATGGAAATCAATGGAGCAGATAGATCAGTGGTTCTCAGCCCACACCTGTACCATAGTCTATCAGGAACATTTTCAAAATACAAGTATTGGGGCCACAGGCTGCTGACTCAGTTTGGCCTTATAAGAGTCTTTCAGGTAACTTTGGAACCACTGAACCCTCCAGGTCTACAGTTCTTCCATCTTCTATTGATCTCTAATTCCACAAGACTCTACAGGTAGCCTTTTGTTCAGACATAGTGTAAACATTTAAAACAAGGGCCTTCACCAGCCAAGGTTATAGAACCAATCCTTTCTCCTACACATATATGGAGATTTATTTTTAATTATTCATGTTCTCTCCCCAAAGCCAAGCAGATGAAATAGCAGGTGTGCTAACATCCCCTTGGCCTCCTTTCACCCCAAGATCAAAGAGCTTCTAACCTTCCTAGATACTACTTCTCTACTGCCAGATGCCCTCCCCAGACTTGCCTAAAGTTAATTACTGAGGCCATCTAACTGTGGGAGATCCACATTAGCCCAACCTGGGCTGCCCAGGGGCAAATTTCACAAAAGTTGTCAATAGATGCCTCTGAGCTTTGCCTTTATCCAGACTTTTACTTTAAAAAGTCATAGTTGGATATGATGGTGTACTTTCATAAGCCTAGCATCCTGGAAGACTTAGACCAGAGAAGGACAAGTTGAAAGCCAGCCTGGGCCTCTGCCTTCCTGAAGCCGGAGACACGCTCTGGACAAATGCATACCCTGGCTTTTGGGTTATATTCTATATTTGATCAACCATGAAAAGAACTGAACTAGGCAGTTCTTGACCACATATTTAGCCCAATATTTGCTTCAAGCTCCAAAGTACCTGAAAATTAACATGATCGAGTTTCCTCTGACTGTGAAAAGGGAACCCATTTTTAAGAATGTGATTGGTTCACTTAGTAAGTGTCCTTCTGAATGTTCTATAGTGTGTAGCTTGTTAAAATTCACAGCTAGTGTTATAGCAATCTTTATAGTGTTTGGGATTAATGGTCAACTGGTATCCAGAGATCAAAGGGCTATTGGTGTCTCAGCCTCTCCAGTGTACAAAAAGCCAGTGCTGGACCACTCAGCAAATAGCACGTAAGCCAAGTTAGTAAGTCGACTTTGTAATATCATCCCATCTTTCTGTTCTGCTAGAGAACCCCACAACAGTGTCTTATTATGGGAGTGTGTGTGTGTGTGTGTGGTGTGCGTGCGTGCGTGCGTGCGTGCGTGCGTGCGTGTGTGTGTTTATTTCTGGCCACTAATATTGTTGGTCATCTTTTATCCTATTTTCTGGAGACATATTTAGGTCTTTTGTAAATCTTAAAGTTTCAGTCCACTGAGACAATGAAAAGAAACAGATTAATTTTTTAAAAGGTAACTCCCACAGTTGCACGCTTATTTGATTCATGTTCATTATTTTGGGTCAGAAGCAATATTCATATGAAAAAAAGTTAACTTAAGTCCCCCCTTAAACCATACTCAAAATAAATTCTGGGTACTGCATAGACTGTAGATTACAATGTGAAAAGTAAAATAATTTTGGGGGGGGTGGAGGTTCAAGACAGGGTTTCTCTGTGTAGCCCTGGCTGTCCTGGAAGTCACTCTGTAGACCAGGCTGGCCTCGAACTCAGAAATCTGCTTGCCTCTGTCTCCCAAGTGCTGGGTTGTGCCACCATTGCCTGACTGTAAAATAATTTTTAAGGAAGAATAAACTAGTATTTTAGCTACGTGGAAATGGAAATATTTCATAAACAGGGTTTTTAAAAGTACTATAGCAAGTGATCAAATGAAGTACAATTCATAGTAACATTTGAACAAAGAGGGTCTGTATGACATGATGATAAAGCATAAGTGTCAAAGTCACTAGGGAGTTTGCTTTACCTGCTTTGCTCCCAAATAAATGCAGGACATTTCTATGCCCACTCTAGCCCATTTTACCTCCCGAGTAAATGACACAGAAACCTGGTATTTTTCTTAACAAGCTGCAAGCACTAAGCTGGACATGTTCCAAGCTATTCTAACCTAACTAATCTGCCTATTTCCCAGCCATGTGGTCCTTTACCTTCATCTGAGTCTTGCCCTGGCTCACTCTGGTTCATATGTGTCCTCGTGGATGCTCTACTACAGTGACTTCATGGCGAATCCTCTGGTCCCTCCACATGATTTCTCCACACCTTCTCTTCCTTTCCTTTCTCCTCCCTTCTTCTCCCTTCTTCCTTCTCTCTCTTCCTTACTAGTCTCTTTGAGACTCCCTCACTGGGCTCAGATGCCTCTCCCCTCCCTCCTCTCCTGACCAGCTATAAACTGATCAGCTCTTTATTAACCAATCAGAAATGATGGAAAACAATCTTTTACATAACATTGAGATGCTTTACCATGCCAACATCTGGACAACAAACAGATGTCTGGGAATAGAAATCTGAATATACAGTACACAAAACCATCCCCCAACACATAAGGATGCAACAGACTACAATATCCAGGGTGGTAAAAAAAGCACCCTGCATAATCTGCACACAACAAAATCTCGGGCATTTCTTAGAACATAATCTGTCATTAAGCAATACATAAATGTTATCTAAAATTAAGAATTTCTTTTATCAAATGGTATCATTAAGACAGTGAAAAGGGGAGCCACATAAGACACCCCAAGACACAACACTTATCTACAAGGGTTATTTTAAATGTTCCATATTATTCCATAGAATGTAGGTATTACAGTACAGTTGTTTGCCTCCTAGTGATGGCTGCTTTGTTCTCTATCCAAAAGAATGCAGCAGTGGATCTACTGAGACATCTTCGAGTTTTTTCTTAGTAGACTACCAAGAAGTGGCTTGCTGAGTCACTCTAGAAAGCAGAGTTTCAAACCACAAAGGCCAGTAGCAAGATATATCCCCATAAACGGTTCTCCTCTTTCCTAGCAAATCTTACTCTGCAACTGTCTGTACTTCCTTTGCTTGCTCCTGTTGAAAACCATCCCACAATTATACAGTACTCTTCAGCTCAAATAAACATTTTGAGGATTTTTATAAATGAGACTAAAAAAAATAAATAAAATGTTCAGACAATAGAACATTAATATTCTTGTGTCTCAGATTTCTTAGAAAAACTGTATGTATTGTGTAACCAACTAATAAACAACATATTTTACATATTGATGATGGATAAATATTGTAGAGTCCTTTCAAATAATGAATCTGTTAATTACAAAGCTTAATTAGCTGCTTAAGTTCTGTATTGTTATACACTGAGATCAGACTCCTCATTTTCTTTCTTTTTTTTTTTTTAAAGGTTTATTTATTTATATGAGTACATTGTAGCTGTCTTCAGACACACCAGAAGAGGGCATTGGATTCCATTATAGATGGTTGTGAGCCACCATGTGGTTGCTGGGAATTGAACTCAGGACTTCTGGAAGAGCAGTCAGTGCTCTTACCACTGAGTCATCTCTCCAGCCCCTCCTCTGCATTTTCAATTTTGGTTTTTCAACATATTTTTCATATATACATTAAACTAATTTTCTGTTTTGGTAATTAAAGTTCTCTGAACCCAGCTGACTATTTCTTTACAAATTTAAAATCTCAAGTCAGAATTTGAACATCAATTACATTGCATATGCATACATTTGAGAGGAGAGAGAGAGAGAGAGAGAGAGAGAGAGAGAGAGAGAAAGAGAAATACCCCTTGCATATCTCCTTAAAGAGGACTAGTGAGCTGATGCAAAGCAAGAACTGCATTCATATTCTGTTCCATCAGGTATGATATGCTCCTCAGTGAGGGTATCTTAATTGTCTAGTACCAGCTTTCCCTCTACAAATGCAAAGACAACCAAATTCATTAGAAGAGAACTAGAAGTTCCTAGTATATAGCTACCAGTCAATTGGTGACCTTTCTTGTCGCTGCAATAGAATGCCAGACAAAAAGCCATACATTTAAGGAAGGGTTTGCTCTGGTTCTCCATGGTGGAGCCATGATGAATCATGATAGAAAGGCATCATGGCAGGAACATAGTCAGCTGGTCACAAAACAGGAAACAGAGAATTAACAGAAAGCCCCTGGGCTACCACTGGGCTCATGCTTAGTGATCCACTTCCTCCACCAAGGCTCTACTCCTAAAGGTTTCACAACTTTCCCAAATAGCACCTCTAGGCAAGCACTGAATACTCAAAACATAAGCCTCTGGGGGACACTTCACAGTTAAACTACAGCAGTTGTGGATGGCACACACAGCAGCACTGAATGTTCCTCCTCCCACTCTTTAGTGACTTTTTTTTCATGAATCAAATTTAATGAGTGTAAGAGATAGGGATAAATTTGTTCTCATATTGGGACATAAAAGGGGAAAAAAATCATGCCTAACAAGACATTTCACCTTCTAAGTTGTGTCTCTCATCTGAAGCTGGAGTGACACAGAGGACTGCAGCACACTGAGATTCCTAATTACTTGGTTCCCATCAGTAATTGGGCAAAGCTTCAGGCAGTAACTTGACAACGTGTGTCACATTTCTTTTGCCCCAGCAATCCCACTCCAGTAACTTAGGAACTAATCGAGAGTGAAGAAGAATGAATGAGTGCGGGCGTTCACTGAGAGCTTAGAAGTTGCATTAAAATACCAGGGACAACGTAAATATTCATCAAGAGGTTGTCCAAACACACTGGGATCATCCACACAGCAAAAGAACATCAGAAATGGCTATGTGGCTTCTTATTTACAGCTTTATAACACATCAATAAAAGATTGTCGTAAACAAGGCAGATTACAAGATCGTAATGTTTTAAATGTAATATGCTATAGTTGACTTTAAAAACATGTAAATCTCTGTATGCATATATAGAGATATGTCTTAAGAATGGATACAAACATGTTTATCTGCAGGTGGTAAGGTTACGGATACGTTTCTCTTTGGTTTTTACAATGCTTTACCTGAATTTTTAAGTAACACTGCATGCATTGTTTCTATAATAAAAGAAATGGTAAAGCTACTTTAATTTTGAAAAAAATTTAATTGTTACAAAAAAATGCTAGTTCTGGAAAACTCAACTCTGTGGATCCTGTTTAATTCCTCTGACAAGAGAGATCACTGCTGCTGTGTCTATCTCTAGGACAGGGTTTCTCAGCCTTGACACTGCTGCCACTTGGCCTGGGTAGCTCTTTGTTGGAGTAGATAACTCCATGCATTTTAAGTGTTTAGTTGTATCCTGGTATCTACTCACCAGGTGCCACTTAAATATACCAATCCCTCCCCCTAGAGTCTGACATCTAACTATCTCCAGGCACTGCCGTGTGAATGAGTGTGCCTAATGGTGGCTCTGGTGTTGTCAAGACACCAAAGCAAAACAGTCAGCTGATATCAGTAACAGCAAAAGGCAAAGGCAAATACAAAATTAATGTCCCATTTTCCATAGCAGAGTGATTATGGTAGAAGTTAGATCCAGAAAAAGCCTTATTGCGGCTTTCCTCCATCATACAATTGAACAAAATATGTTTGTGGAAATACTAGAAACAAATGCCCCAAAAGAACTGAGGGGGGTAAGGGGGTGCCAAGAACATGTCTCCTGGATTGTTAAAACAGCGAATTGGGAAGATAATCTTTCTTGTGGTTGGTAGGCTCAAGGGGAAACAGGCCCAGCTGATAAAATGATAACGAGACTTAGTTGACAATTTTCTCTGAGTAAAATGTCGAGCTTGTAAATAATTTAAAAATAGCCTGTCATTCAACTGCGCCGTGTCCTTTAAGAAATTTTAATCGATGCAACACACATTTCTCAGACACTAGCTCTAACCCCTGTGAAAGCAGCTATAGGGATAAACAGGGAAAAAAAAAGACCTGTGACACCAGCAGAAGGTGACTAGGGAAGGGAATGTGAACCTTGACCCCAGAATCCAATATCATGACAATATTTGGCAACCTGAAATTAGCTGTTGTGACAGTACTCATGAAGTGTTGTGTGGAAGACACAGGACTTGTTCAGCTCTTTCTTGCTCAAGGGCACTGAGAGGCAGAGGTTTCCATGGACTCATCAGGGAAAACCAGCATGCATGTGAGCTCCGTGCCAGTTTGCCTGCAAATAGACTCTTGGGTATCTTTGCCCAAAGCTCATCTTTACAGAGGAAGAGAAAAGCAGGGTGAAGGAAGAGTATAACAAAAGGCAGAAGAGGATGAGAAGATGTAGGTGGGCTTAACAAAACAGGAGAGTGGAACAGTTGCCTGAAATCAGGGTTCAGTGCTCCCCTGAGAAGGCAATGCACACTGTAAGACTTTCAGGAGAACAGTCTGTGCTGACCCAACAAATACCATTAATCTGAGCCAACTCTCTGTCAACTCAGCATCCGGGTCGCATGAGGAAGAATAGAGACAGGTCTAAAGTGACATGTGCAGTTTCTCACCTCCTCTGGGCCACTGCAGGGGTGGGGGACGGGTACAGGAACTTAGGCACCAGGGGTCTCCTTCCTGCCTTCCAAGCTCCACACCACCAGTGTGGCATCATCTGACTCAGCTGAACATTCTGTCAAAGGAAACCAATCACTGACTGGCTCACAGTGTCAGGGGACATTGCCAAGGGCAAGAGCCAGCCCTGTCCCTTTAGCTTGGCACCAGAGTAGAAAAGACTGGTTTGATCTGGAATCTCTTCTCTCTCTTTCCTTCCCTCCCTCCTTCCCGACCTCTGTCTCTCTCTCCCCTTCCTTCCCTCCCTCCCTCTTTCTTCTTTCTTCCTCTCTCTCTCTCTCTTTCTCTCTCTCCCTCCCTCCCTCCCTCCTTCCCGACCCCTGTCTCTCTCTCCCCTTCCTTCTCTCCCTCCCTCTCTCTCTCCTTCTCTCCCCTTTCCTCCCTCCCCCCTCCCTGCCATTCTCAACAACTGACACAGACCATGAAGTCGTCTACATTGCCAGCATGGAAGCTCTGGCTTGGGAAATGAACCAACACAATTAGAGAATGTGGACATCCCCTGAGTACTTAACCAAATTTGGCTAGCTGTTTGTTTTTAATGAATTGATTATCACTGGTAATCGCGAGGTACACGTATTGATTCTTATCCCTTAAATCTTAGATGCCACATAATCTGCAAAGCTGTTAATCCTGATAGATTTAAAGATAATAGATAACGATGCATTATTCATAAATGCTGCTGGGCAGGATGGATATTCACTGCGAGACTGTTAATCTCTCCGTGTATCGTTTTCACCGTCATCTGTTATTAGTTTATTTAAACCAGATTGCCAGAAATATTCAGAATGATAATTTTCAACATCCACCCATATAACAAAACACCATTTCCTTCTTTCAGTCCAAAGCAACCATGGAGACTGCAGGAATAAGTCCCTTCCTGACCTAAGGAAGGGAATAAGTCCCTCTACCTGACCTAGCTTACACACACACACACACACACACACACATGTGTGTGTACACATCGCTTGCCTCTAGTATTGACTGTCAAATGGTTTGCAGACTGTCTTTGTCCCAAGGTCAATTTGACTCAAGTTCTACCTTTTTGTTTTTCTTCATAGAGGAAGATTTCCTCACTGGTAAGCGTATTTAAATTCCTTCGCAGATATTGAACCAAATTTGCCCAGGCTAGAGCCTCCTGTGGCCTTTTACTCAGGGCTAAATATTAACAAATACCCATTTCAGACAGTTTTTGATGAAACATTAAAGTTTATTCCAGTTCTATGACTTCTAGATTCTGTTTTCTGTATGAAAACCCCAAGGCTGTTCAAAGAGCCTCAGTGACAGAAGGAAATGGGTTTGTAAATCGCTGCCTATGGACCTCCTGGGACTTAACAGCACAGGGCAAAGAAGTAGCTGATCTTGGCAAAAGAAGAAAGATAAATAATGTTAACCTCCAAATCAACTCCCCTTAAAATCGCCACTGTCAACTCCCTCCACTGGTTATGCTCCTGGGGGCAGGTTGCTATGGTATCCTGTCTCACCCAGAATCAAATAGCATTGCTCCTTCCAACTGGGAAGAGGTTCCCAATCCTCTCCACATCATATCCTCCAGGGAGAGGCAGAGAGAGAGACAAAGAGAGAGATGCTTTTTTCTTTTATCTTCTCACTTTTGTTATCTGTGTACACTAAAGAACCTTAATTTGGGCCAGTCAGAGATTATTGCTCCAATGCTCATACTTCTTAGTGTCTTATTTTTAATTACTTTATTCTTAAGTCAGTTACCACATCATCCTGCAAAGCATGGGATCGTGTGTTTCAAAAAGTGAACTGGCTTGAGGAGACGAGGGATCAGCCTAGAGAAGCACACATGACATGAGTGGGAACCTGGAAACTTGGCAGTAGGGACGCTTGCCTTTTTCCTGAGCTTTTCAAAGAGCCCTGGGTCCTGAAGCTCCGGAAAAAATGATGGTCCTCTTTGGCTGGGACACTTACCACATGAGTTATACCTCATTGCATAGGGGACACACATCCACAGTCTGAAAGGCTAACCTCTGCCAGACTCCATGCTAAACTGTATCATCTTGCTGAGAGTTCAGATCAGCCTCTTGGGATGGGTGACGTTAGCTCCCCTTTAAAGGGAGTAAGCAGTACTAGACATCCTGCTACTCTGGCAAGGAGCCCCTTAGAAGTGCCTGGTCCTGGTGGGCTAACAAGGTGGCAAGGTAAACACAGAGCAGCCACAGTCACATCCTGAGTCTGACCACTGGGTTCTGTTTACTTGTGGATTGATTCCTGTGTATGTCCTAAGCAACTCTGGGCAATTCCAACTCCAATCCAAATGGAATTTCGTGGACTATAGGGAAATCCTAGGGAGCACTTGGCAGGCTCTACAGTCCTTCTTCTAGCATCCCACACATAGCCTTGTGAGGCTCAACTCTGTGGACTAACTACACCCTTCCACACCGCACAGGAACAAAGCCATTCAACTTCTCCCTTCTGTCACTGTTACTGGTTAAGAAAGGAAAATCTTATAATACTAAGTCCATAGTTGCACATAAAAGCCATGTGTAGCTCATCAAATAGCAAATTTTTGTTAGGTTTGTTTTTTTAATACATGAAGCTTTTCCATTGTGCCTAGATATAATAAATACATTAAAAAAAAACCCACAGTCTTTGTTCCAAAAGAGTTTCTACTCTAAAGAAAGGAAATGAAATGTACACTAACAAGTCTTCTGCCACAGACTGAATGAAGCTCCTACACAGAACAAGCCAGGACTAGCACAATCCGGACTGGCTGGACTACAATGAAGACCGCAGTGCTTTACTCCTATAAAGAGCTTTGCAATAGCATTATTCTGCTTGCACTTCCTAAGGTGGTAAAGGAGCAGTGTCATCTCTATTTCCAGACTTAGATCAGCCCAGAGACTTGTACAAAGGTCATTATCAGTGACAAAGAGAGCATAGGACTCCACCAAGTCTGTCCAGCCCAATCATTGGTCACTAACGTTGACAAAGATGTGTGTTTATAAGTGGTCTTTATCTTTGATTCCAATAGGCTTGGGTAGGACAAGCGTGTTATGTGTATCATAGCTCTTCTGACCACGCTTTACTTTCTCTAACAAGTGAGCACGGACAGGTGAATCTAACAGCGCTGCTTAAAGAAATCAGAAAGACCAATGAGAACACGGGGTGGCTCCACACCTCCCCTCATGGAGTGGAGGAATCTGTCTCCTCTCTGCCACAACCTTTCCTCATTAAGTTACCCTGCTATGCACATGTGGCCCAACACAAAGGCATTTTCCATAAATTCAAGTTTAAAAGGGGTAATACTCGGTGTTAAATCGTTAAGTTAAATCATTCTTTACAAGGCATTTTTACAGTTTCAAATCATTCTCCCAACTATAACTGCATAGGAAATTAATTACTGCATTAGTTGTTCCTCAGTGACTCATGTAAACAAGGCTCTTATTCAAAACAAACACTACCGGGCTCCAATGTGTGCTCACATATTTGAAAACATTAAAAAGGACTTGTAATTGCCGAGAAATAGATTCCTGCTAACTTCGTTGCTCGTCTCACGGTATCCTGGAAAGAGATATAGTTCATCCATTGGCATACATGGTATGCCATACTTGTCTGTGTGGTGCTAGCTAAGGTACCTGAGGACCTGTTAGAAGTTCAAGTGGGCCAGGGATAGTTAGTTATCAATCTAGTAAAATCAGTTTTAATATTTTAAATTGTATATTTAAAATGTATATTATGTATAATATAATATATTAAATGGTATTTAAATTATATATATTAACTGTATTAATATACAATATAAGATATAATGTATTTGTATATTAAACATACTAACATAAGACAGCAATGTGATGTTACATATTAATATGTATTAAACATATATATAATTAAGAAGACAAACGTGCTATTTTTCATCTTTTTAATACATTTTAAATTGAAATATATTTATGTCACTTTGCTCCTTTTTTTCATCTCTTCAGCCTCTCCCAGCTAACCTACCCTGACCCTCTCCCACTCTCAAATTAAAAGCCTCTTTTGCTTTGATTATTATTGTTTCAGACCTGTGTGTGTCTGTGCATAAATATATATAATATATACATTGTTTCCCTTAGTAAACAAATGGTTCATCTAAATAATAATGTGGCAGAGACACTGCCTTTATCACGATGGTTCCAAGTAAATGTTGTCATTGCTCCCAGGCTTATGTGTGACAGATGCAAATTCTATATGAATGACGCAAATCGGTTCCTTATGTGATTTAAATTCCCTCCCAAAGATACATACTTAATGACCACCTGAAAGTTATAATATACTAAAACATAGCAAAGTTTTGCAAGAAACATAATAGGTTGGGTAGGCTCAAGTATTGTCACTGAGATAAAAAGTATATTAGAAATTAGAATATTTGAAATCAGACCTGAGCCCCAGGGCAAGTGTTTTGTGATCTCTGGACCAGTGCAGAGAATAATGTCACATAGATGTACATATATTTGTGTGACACTGGGGAATAGACTAGTTAGAGACACATCAAAAGAAGGCTAAACTCCAAAACAAAAGCCACCTAAATATCCATTAACAGAAATTTAAACTATGTACAGTGGAGTACCAGTAACAAACCCTGGACTGTTATTATCCTTGCAGCACGGAGAATGTCAGGGCCACAATACTGAACAAAAGAGGTTCTGTGTGGTTGTAAAGAGGACAAACTATGTCTGTGATGTCGGAAGTTAGGATAGTAGCAATGTACGGAGGAGAGAAGCAGTGAATAAAAGGCGCTCCAGGGAGATCCTAACATCTTCCGTTTCTTCATACAGATAAAATAAGACTACTGTCTGGTTTCCACTCTAAAAGCTGTTCTAGCCATACAGTATGTTGTATGCACTTTCTGTATAAAAGTTACACTTCAATTAAAACAGTTAAAAATAGATAAAAATATCCTTGATATTAAACGTAGTTCAAGGTGTCTTTGCACACCCTCTCCAGGGGAGCAGGGGCCCCCATGTCGTTTGGAGACTAACATTAATGAGCATGTACCTTTCTAGGAAGAATCCTCACTGTCTCAGACAGCTGCGATGAGCAAAACTTCGCTCTTTAAGGAAAGAGGGTAGCTTGTAACCTCTCTGAACTCTAAGGTGCCTTCCTACAGGCCTGTCACAAAACAATCCAGCAGACTGGGATTCCAGAGGGGCTGTCCATGGTTCTGGCCACTTGCTAAAAATATGAACTGCCTCACTGCCTAGAAGAAAATTGTTCTGGTTTGGGCAGTGCAATGTGGTAAAGAACAGATGCATTCTGCGATCTGCCTGTGAGTATCCTCAGAGGAGAGTGGGTACTGCAAGAGTGATTTCACAGAGTTAAGAAAGGGAAACCTTCATTTGATCTTAACTTTCTTCAAGAAATACAGCAAAGGCCATACAGCTGGGCATGAAGGCCTTGGGGCACACAAAGCTCTGCCACTATCACCATGCTATCACTCCATTGAATTCCTGAAGCTTCTCAGTAAACAAGACAGGGAAGCTCACTTATGGGAAACAGGACCCACTGCTGAACTTGGATGGAACAGGATGAGATGTGAACACTACCCCAATTCTGACTCCCTGTTCCTTATGTCAATTATCTTACCTTCTTAGAAAAAGGAGTATGTCTTACAGATATACTCTGACCAAAGAGTTCATAGAGTCTTCCACAAGAGAAAGTAAGGTGAGATGATGGTTGTGAAGGAGGATTCTCTTGCCTCTCTGAGAATCCACCCCATTGAGCATCATCATCCTCATCATCATCATCCTCATCATCATCATCGTCATCATCAAACCTGGTTGCTGCAACCCTGGGTGTAGGAAGAGCTTGGTGAGCTATCCTTGTCAGTTCTTCTAATGTGATCACTTGCTAGTAACATCATCCTCAGCTAGTCATTTAACTGACCTGGGCTGCAAAGTGTTTGCCATCTGAAATTTTCTTTATCACTCTTCAAACACTGAGAAGAGCAGAATAAAGACTGACCATGTATGGCTGACAGAAGCTTAGGTGACTGAACATGAAGGCCAGCCCTGTCTTCTGGGGCCTTCTTTCCCATCTCTATGGATAAGCCCTCCCAGAGCATGGCCTCTGCAGGGATAGGGTGGGCATATACATCTCCAGAGTCAAGGAGAGGGTGGGTGGCTCCCTTAGCAGCCTGTCAGTTTGAATGTGTCCATTAACTGCCCCCTAGGTTCTCTCCTGGGTTTCTGATGTTGTTGTTGTTGTTGTTGTTGTTAACCTTCTGCTCTTTTCCTTTTCTTCATTTTGAGAATATGCTTTAAGAATTCCCTTGATAAATCTAGACTTTGAGGATGTGACCAATGCTCATTCATTATAGAGATAAATGTTGGGTTTTGTTTCTATTGTTTGGAGGTTGAGGAGAGGGCAGGTAGGGCCTCTGACAGACGATTTAGGAGAAGATGCTTCATATAAGTATCTGAAGCCACCGAGAGCTACAGCTAATAGAGGCCCAATGGCAGATGAAGAGAAAGTATCACTTAAATAACAAGCCAAACCAAGGAGAAGGTGAAATTTGATTTCACCCCAAAGGGCAATTGCCTTCACACTGAAAGAAGCACATCTGGGGTGACAGGCATCCACGTCTGCAGGCCAGGCCCTTCAAGCACTCCCAGCAAGGCCAACTCAGTGCTGAGAAAATGAGAGTTCTCTTTAGTCAAGCATGTAATCATATATTTCCAGATGAGAGGCACACAAAAAAAAGTGATTAAAGCTTTGGGAAATTGGAACTATAGAGAGGGCGGAATGGAACTGGCCTTCCATGTCCTCAAGAAGAAAAGACTGGTAAGGGGAGAGAACTCATAACCACCCTGTGAGGTAAGGAATGCAGGCAGCCCAAGAGCCTGAAAGCCAACTTCAGCCAAAAGCAAGGTCATTAAAGAACATTAAAAGTAGACTACATTGGGTTTTTTTGTTTGTTTGTTATTATAACTATAACCAAATATCTGGCCAGAGGCAATTTACGAAAACAAGAACTTATTTTGGCTCACGGTTTTAGGGTACAGTCCTGAGAGAACATGAGGAAGGCACAGCACTGAGAGCTTGTGAATGTGATGCTGAGAGAGCTTGCTGACATCAACCTGGATCTGGAAGCAGGAAAGGGGACATACTGAGTTCTGCTGCCTCCATGGGATGCTCCCGTCCACACCTGGGATGAGTCTCATTTTCTCAATTAAACTGCTCTGGAAACACTCTTTCTCATACACACCAAGAGATGTGTCTCCAAGGTTATTGAAACACCAGTTGCCTTCATAGTGAACACTAAGTACTTTAAACAAGATCTTTAAATCTTTGAGTTGGTAAGCCCCAAGATTCTCAGAACTACCCCCAGTATGAAAAAGGTCTTGTGTTTGGAAACTCTGAAACATGGTTACCCTTTCTCTCTGGGTTGGCTTGATTGACAGTTCAGAAGGACTCCAGTGGTTGATTTTAGGATTGCAGCGTATGACCTTGAGCACCACTCAAGTCAGAAAGATGACAGCAGTGTGATGAGAATTAACAGCAGTCAGTCTAGCTTCTCGGTGAGCATCTAGATGCTGTCATAGGTCTACATCATCTGACCAAAGAACAGGTCAGCCTTGAGTCCATCCACTCCATATAATAAGTGATCTTCCTGTTTCCATAAATGAGATCACCTTTGTACAGTCACTCAAGAGTGACACTTCAGAGTTATCTCAAACTCATCTGCCTCCACTGCTCCTCTGACAGTCTGCAACCTGCCATTCAATATTCCTTATCAGTTTTCTCCCTCCTATTCCCAGAGGGGAGTAAAAAAATCCTAATTCATGCCATCATTAACATATATCATGTATGTAAAAAAAATAATAATAAGACTTTCAAACTCTCATCCTCTAGGTTCAAGGTCATTCTCAATGTTGATTACTTCCATAGAAATCACCAAAGGAACTTGTTTCAAAAACAAACAACTTCTAAGGTCTAAACATCTAACCCAGAATATGCAGGGTTGGCACTTTGGAATCTGAATTTTTAACAGGCTTTCTTTCCCTGAATGGGGGTTGTAGTCTCTGAAGTATAGGAAATCTTCCACCAGTTGAGTCCACTGCTTCAGGTTATCCAATTACTTATCCAACAACACATGACAAGAACAGCTTCTCTTCTCACTGATCTATTCTACTTACCAAAAAATCTTAAGTGGATTTATCAGTACAAAAAGGATAAATAAAATATGATGTCTTCATATAATGAATATAACAGCAATTAAAAGAACCAGCTACTGTTATACAGATCAGCCTAGAGAGCAGATAAAAATGAGTGATAGAAACTAAACATGAAAGTTTATGTTGTGTGGTTTGTTTGCATTAAGTTTAAGAACAGGCTAAAATGTGATAAAATTGAGAATTACAGTGATTTATAGGGGATAATAATAACTGGGTTGTGGGAGATACTGAAATTGTTCTTTAGCTTAATCCAGACACATTTAAATGTGTGTTAAGGCTTGCATACTTTACAGTATACACAACTGTATATAAGTTATAATCTGGGCTTCCACAAGGAGAAGGGGAGGAAGTGAGGAGAGGAACAAGAAAAAAAGGAGGAAGAGAGAATGTTGAGCAATTCATAGCATCATATATTATGGGTCCAAGCTTCTTGGCATGCCTTTGAAGACATTCCACTATCTATCAATAACTCAGTCTTTTAAATGAAAGTTCAGTCATTTCTCCAACCAGTTGTGTGTCCACTTACTTGTGTGTGATTTCACTGAAGAGAAATTATGATTTCTTATTTTCTTCTTCCTCTGTAGTCAGACCTTAGCTACCTAGAATTTAATTCTCTCAGCATCCAAACTTTAATCATACTTGAATGTTCAACCTTGTTCCTAGGGATATTTTTTCTTAATCATTGTGAGTTGATAAGAGATGTTAAAGTCTTAACTCCTGGCATGCCAACTAGAAGGTCTTTGAAAATGTCATTATTAATTGGGATGCTACTGAATCTATATTGGGTAGGCCCTGAACTTAATGACTGGTCTTAAATGTCTTAAAAGAAGATGCACAAACACAGAGACAGAAAAATTTTATGTAAAATGAATACAGAGATTGGACTAATGTCTACAAGCTAAGGAACACCAAGACAAAACAAAACACTCGAAGTCAGGGGAGAAAGGCAAATGAAGATCCCCTTAGAGCCAAATGGTGAAAGTGGTAAGACCTCTATTTTTTATTTCTAGGCTCTAGAACTGTGAAAGAATACATTTCTTTTTTCTAAACTGACTAGTTTACAGTAGTTTCCTACAATAACCCTGAGAAAATAGTATATTAATCTTACTGATAATAACCTCATAATTCTTGGCTTCTAGTTCCTATATTCTAAACAGAGCTCTTGGTGCTTATGGTAGCCAATCTCTTACATTGTCCTCACAAATCCTGAGCACATAGACAGGATGTCTTTGTAAAATCCCCTCCCATATTGGCAGAACTGGCCTATGTCACAAATAGTATACTATGAAAATGATGCAATATTTCTAAGTGTAGGTATTAAGGGACGTTGCAGATATTCTCTTTTTGCCTCATGAAAATCGGTGTCCTGTCCCTGTCACAATCAGAAGTCCTTATGAGGTTCACCTACCAACAGTCATCATAAACATTTCATTTATCAGGTATGGCAGCCCACACCCATAATCAGCACCTGATAAGCTTGAGATAGGGAAATCACAAGTTCAAAGTCAACCTAGGCTACAGACTAAGGCCCTGCCTTGAAAAAACAAAAATTAATTAACTAATTAATTAATATACATGAAACTCACCATTTATGTAAGTGGGCTTAATTCAACCCAGCCAAAACTGTTGATAACTGTAATCCTGGCTACAGTCTTGCTACTTCAGCCTTGTAAGGTCTTAAACTAGTCTTGGACACTAATGAACAAAAATTATATGAGATTATGAAAATCTGTTCTGAAATACTACATTATGGGTTATTTTTAGAGCAGTATATAAAGGATAGAAATCCTAGCAAGCCATCTTATCTTTTCTTTGTAAGTTCTTGACTACTCAACTAGATTGTGAACTATATCATTTTAATTTAAAGTTGAGGATCATTTGTATCCGAATCCTTATGCACCATGCCTTCTGAATACATGTGACTGAACAGGTCTGGACAGTAAAGCTGGTTAAACAGACTTGTAGAATACTGTGGAGAACTGACAAGCACACCTCTTATTTAAGGACCATTCATGAACTCTTCTCTCACATCGAAATGCCCTCAGAAGGCTGAATCGGAAACTATTTTGAAGCCTTCCTTTTTTCCCTCCCACCCCCTTCCCGGACTCTCTGGTGTTGTTGGCTTCTGAAATGTAGGTCACCTCCAGTGGCATGACCTAATTAGGAGATGTAATTTAGCAGGGGGGAAAAATAATAAAAGAAATCCTTTGGGATGGCAGGTTTGAAACAAAGAAAAGTGGTTTCTTCCAATTTTTTTTTGATTTTCAGCAATAGCTTCCTGATTTGAGATACCTTCATCTAAGCCCCAGGCTACACAGTTTTCAAAGCACGAAGCAAAAAGGTAGAAGTGTGTTCAGAGCATCTGGAAATGATGAATTTATAATGACCACATTATATGTGGGAGAGCAGCCTTTACCTCGCTAAAGAGGCTCAGTGGGGCTGCTTCTTGGCAGCACAGCAATGAGACTTTGGAGAAAACACTATTGCT
This sequence comes from Grammomys surdaster, assembly GCF_004785775.1. Lineage (NCBI taxonomy): Eukaryota > Metazoa > Chordata > Mammalia > Rodentia > Muridae > Grammomys > Grammomys surdaster. The sequence continues at coordinate 17,728,105 of NW_021604613.1, forward strand.
GATGGAAAGCATCACACACTCTAAAGACCTGAAGAGACCTTCCGGCTCCTCTAATCCAAGCCCTCAGGAAGTGCCACAACACCTGTTGCATTTGAAGCACAATAAATGTCCTTATGCAGTGCATCTAAACAATATAAACAATAGAGGTGGGTCATCCCCGCCCCCACTCCTTCCCATATGTGACAATCTTATTTTTAAGAAGAGAAAATAGGTAAGCAAACTAAACAAATTTTAAAGTTTAATTACAAAATTAAGTTCCGGGGGGCTGTCATTGGGGCAGGTTGGACTCTGTCCAGCTCCCTCGCCTCTTCCTCTCAGGGACATAATGCTTGATTCCTGTAAAATGTGCTTAAGTGCTTTCTGAATCACCCTAGAAACACTTGACTACACTGATCATAATTGAATACATTATTAATTCTTTCTTTGAAACCTGATATCCCATGTTTATCATTAGGCAGCCAACAAAACTCAAAAGCGTAGAGTATGCACAACTTAGCGGCTGACATTTATCAAGGAGAAAACTATTAAACTATTCTACAGAGATATAAAAAGTCAAGGTAACTTACCTAACAATCAAATAGCTAATGAGAAATGTTCTACTTTGCTTTCTCTTGCTTAGATAAACACCATGACCAAAAGAAACTTGGGAATAAAAAGATTTATTTGCTATAAATGTCTGGAACAGACAGACCATCTTTCAGGGAAGTCAAAGCAGAAACTATGGAGGGGTGTTGCTTACTGGCTTGCTCTTCATGGCTTGCTCAGCCTTTCTTATACAGCCTTGGACTACCCACCCAGGAGTATCACCACTCACAGTGGATAGGCTCTCTCATATCAATCAGCAATCAGTAATGTCATAAAGTATGCCCAGGGGCCAACTTGATGGGGGTAATTTCTCGATTGAAATTGCCTTTTGGGGGGATACGTCTAGGTTTGTGTCAAGTTGACAAGAACTAACCAGAAAGTAAAGGCAATAGTAACCTCAAGTAATCTGACTATAGAAGTGGTGTTCTTCACTTCCCTGCATGACCTTAAATGAATTATAAGGCTTTAGTTCCAATCCTCAATGTCAGTGGGCATTTAAACACATTGTAGCCAGTACTGGTGATACAGGCTGGTGGGATTTGCTGAAGGAGGCAGAGGCAAGAGGATCTGGAGTTTGAGGCCAGCCAGAGATACACATTTGGGCTGGAGAGATGGCTCTGCAGTTAAAAGCACTGACTGCTCTTCCAGAGGTCCTGAGTTCAATTCCCAGCAAGCACATGGTGGCTCACAACCATCTGTAATGGGGTCCAGTGCCCTCTTAAATGCATTGCAGAGAGCAGATCCATGTCTCAGCACCAAGGGGAGAGCCCTGACCATATTTTATCTTCTTTTCATTTTGTTATTCCCACAAGAGCTGCCATGCTTCTGCATGAACCAGTGGTTCAACTACCAGTGAGAATAACACTCCCCAAGGAGGGACAGGACATCAGAATTTACTACCATTTCCCAAGCATCCTGGCTCTCATAAGTACAATCAAAAGGTGGGGGTAGGGGTGGGGATGGGAGTTCTTATCTTCTGTCCAGTAAGCATTAGTATGCCCAAAAGATGGTGCTGCTCAGAATAATGAGACCCCACCACACATATCTTGACTTATAAAGCCTGGGGGCATGTCAACAGAGTCAAAAAGGAGAAATGAGGCTGCCACTGAGCTCTCAGTCTCTTAAGGTGAGAGTGTCACTCACAGAGAAATGCACCTTTGTTGCTGCCCAGAGCAACAGAACTGTGACCCCCCCCCCAGGCCTCACCATGGCAAGAAACAAGCCATGAAACATAGCACTCCAAGTCCCTCCCCAAAGAAACTTATTTCAGTTACAATAGGCTTTGAGGGAGGTCAAGTTTGAAAATGTTCACATGAACAATTAGGAGAACGACAGTCATAGGAGACACAGACCAACCTGTAAGCCAGCTACCTTACTGTAAAGAACTAAGGAAAAAAGATCTTTCTTCCTACCCTCCTGAGGTAAAGACAAATTGCAAACACCTATTTCCAGAACATTCCCTTCAAAGGAGTCTAAATCTATTGTGTTCATCTGTGAAGCAATTTATGCTCAGGGCATTGCTGAAAGCACCAGAGCATTTGGCTGGCAATTAATTGTGTTTAACAGATGACTGTGGTCAAGGAAAGATAAACAATCAAAAAGGCCCAGTCAAAACTAGTCATCCCAGGGTGATATCAAGCAATGCATCCTTGAGCAGCTGCAAAGGCAACGGCTCAGAGAGAGAAGGCTGAGACACAAGAGAATAGATTTCACTAAAATGGCCCAGAAAATCACTAAGGGAGCAAACAAAGCTAACAATAATGGCAGTCCCTCAAGAAATGACTGTCCAGAATACTTCAATATATTATCTAGAATGGACAGCTTCTCACAGAAAAAAAAACAGATATGTATAAAGTCACAGAAAAGTATGCCCTGGGAAGAAATTCACAGTAAAATTCACTATGAGAGAGGCCCAATCGACACAGATTTTCTAGTAGCAATTATCAATGTGCTGGAAATACCAGATGAAACTGTGGCTAAAATAACCACAATGCGTGGGATGACAATGAGGCATCCAACAGAGAACCCTCCTTTGCACATGTGTATGGTTTTAAACCAAATGCAAATTCTAACTGTAGTAAAAATTACTGGAGGATCAATGGAAGACTTGAACTGACAGAAAAAAAAGAATATCAAACCTATGTGATTGATAAGAGTTTATATAATCTAAAGAAATAGAGCCTCCGAGAAACATAGAACATCATACTATTACACTGAGGGTAGTAGTTCTCAACCTCTGGGTTGCAACCCCTTGCGTGCTAAATGACCCTTTCATAGAAGTCTTCGAAGACCACCAGAAAACATAGGTATTTGCATCTTGATTCATAGCAGTAGCAAAATTACAGTTATGAAGTAGCAATGAAAATAATTTTATGGTTGGGGACCACCACAACAAATGAGGAACTGTATTAAAGGGTCACAGCATTAAGAAGGTTGAGAATCACTATTCCAAGGGCATCAATATATACTTATAGAAGTTCAGAAAAAGAAGAAAATAAAGCAACAGAAAAATATCTGAAAAATAATAGCAGAAAACACTGATGTACAAAATGTCCAAGGAGAATAAACACAGACACAGACACAGACACACACACATACACACACACACACACACACACACACACACACACCTAGTAAAAATATCAAAAGCTAAAGAGAAAACCCCAACAAAATTACAGAAGAATTTTCAGCAACAGAGGCCAGGAGACAGGCAGATATTACTTAAAGTGTCATAACAACCAGGACTCCAAGCTGGCTTTCAAAAGTGAAGGCAAAATAAATATTTGTTGAGAGAATTTGTTTCTAGCTGTATTTCTTTCAAATATTACTTGTAGCACTGAAAAGAAGTTTTTTGAGCTAAAAGCAAGTAACCAAAGACAAATCCATTACTAGGAGATAAACAGTGCTGAAAGTAATTATAAAAAACATTATAAATCCATCCTTTTCTCTCTTAATTGATTTAAAGCATACTTGTATAGGATACTATGTAGATAATATATTATGGAACCTGTAACATAGAGATTAAGTGATATATTTGTCAATAATAACACAAAGGAGGTGAGCAGAGAAAACACAAGCTTACTGGGCCAAGAGAATCACTTCAGATGGTAAGTGGAATGTACAGAATCAAGTGAAGAGAAACAGAAGTGATGCAGGAGAACATAAGCATCACTCAGTGATAGCTCTGCTTGCCCTCCTTGTTCCTGTACTTCATTTGGAAGACATAAGATTACATGAAATAATAGCATCAACAGCATATTACTAGATTTCTTTGTAATACTCATGGACACAATGTATAAAATAATAACACTCCCCAACACAAGGAAAAGAAACAGCCATACAGGAATATTTCTATATTTCACTGGAATTAACTTAGCATAACTCTGAAGTCATTCCTGATGAGTTAAGATGCAGATCCCAAATGAAACTCCTAAGAAAATAACTTTTGAAAGGGGGAATTAATCAAGGAAGCTGAAGATATTACACACTCATCAAAGTCAATAGGATTGTACACATAGAGATTGCTGATCCAAACTATAGACTTAGTTAATGACCAATACTGAATCATAAATTATAACCCATGTATCCCAGTAAAGCAAACTATTCGTGGAAAATATGGTAGTGAGAGGTGGACTGTATAGGAGTCCATCTTTGGATTTATGAACAACCTTTACATTAAATCAAAATTTATCTTTAAAAAATCCAGTGAATAAGACTAAAAGAACTTAAAGTCTTTAACTAGTGATTTATTTAAATCACTAAAAAAATTGAAATAAGACATTAGGAAATGCTCACTCAATGTTTAAAACAAAAGAAAGAAGGAAGGAAGGGAAGAGGGGAGTGAGTAGGAGGGAGGGAAGGAGGGAGGGAAGGAAGGAGGAACAAAGAGAGAAAGGAAGGAAGGAAAGGAGGGAGGGAGGGAAGGAAGGAAGGAAGAAGAAAAGGACAACACAGAGAACAGAAAATAAGGGCTGAAGAGATGACTGAACAATGCACACAGATTTGTAAAGGGCCCAAATTTGGTTCCTACACCTACATCAGGCAGCTCACAAGTATCTGTAACTCCAACTTGTAGGGGTGGTTCTGATGGTGAGGTATTGTTCCCCAGTTGGTTCTTAATCTATCAGTAGAGATGCCAGGGGCCAATTACTGGAAGGAAGGAAAGTGGTAGGACTTCCAGGTCCCTGGAGGGGAGGAGAGAAGATACAGGAAAAAAGAAAGGAGTTTTCACCATGCTTCGAAGGAAGAAAGGGTGATCAGCCATGTGAGATCTCAGGTAGAGCGACCATATGCTGCTTCTCTAGGTGGGAGGTTAGGATGTTGAGCTGGGACTAAATGTAACTGAGCAACTAAAGATTTAGGGTGTTGAGCTAATAATACTGGGAAGGCATGCTAGCCGCAATAGATTAGAAGTGTCCAGCAATTGAGCCAAGAAGGCAGGTTGAAAGTGAGCAATGTCTGTGTCTCTGTTAATCATATTCAGATCCAATATTCTCTGGGTGGGGGCTGGTATCATGGTCTGCCCAGAGCTTAAAGCAGGGTAGCAAAAACTACATGCTACACCAACTCTGGGGGAATCTAATACCACTGCATTCATGTGTGCGTGTGCATGTGGCTAAAACAAAAGCACAAAGTACAACTGCATGCCCTATAGAAGACCCACTAAATATATTGAAAGACAAAAGGCAAAAAAAAAAAAATCCACAAGAAAGCTGAAGTATCTATACTGGTTTAAGACCAATCATTTTAAAGCAAAAACATTTCTAGAAAGAGAGGAGGACATCTTGTAATGACGAAAGGATCCAGGGGCTGGGGAAATGGCTCATGCAGGAACTAAAGTGTTTGCTGTGCAAACATAAGGAACTGCGTTTGGATCCCCCTAAAGCACACAAAAAGCCTGGCATAGCAGTGAGTCTATAACCCCAGGACTGAGGAGGAGGCTGAGACAAGGGAATCCCTGGAACTCACTGGGAAACCAGTGTCACTCAAACTGGAAAGCTCTAGGTTCAGAGAGAGATCTTTCATGAATGGATAGATAGATAGATAGATAGATAGATAGATAGATAGATAGATAGATAGATAGATAGATTGATAGATTGATAGATTGATAGAAGGAGGGAGGGAGGGAGGGAGGGAGGGAGGGAAGGAAGGAGGGAGGGAGAGAGATAATAAACATATGATATAAAAGTGGTAGAGGAAGACACCCAAGATCAACCTCTGGCCTCTACATTGATACGCACAGGGGAAAACATGAGCAGCATACATGCAAAAACACACACTTGGTATTCTTTTCTTTTTAATTAAAAAAATCTCTTTCTATCAGTAATATTTAACAATTGGAGGTAAATGTGTACTTAACAGAAAAGCACCAAATTGCATGGAGAAAAACTGACAGAAATGAAGGGAGAAATAATGATTCAACAACAGTAATCAGGAACTAAAGCTTCCACTTTACATAATGGATAAAAACCTAGACAGAAGATCACCCAAAAAGAGAAAGGCTCCGCCAGAGCAGACGGGCAGGTACTTGTGCCCCACTCTACCCTACAGAAAAGCAGTTTCTTCTCAAGTGCTTGTAGGAAGGTATAAATTCTATCTTCATAAGTGTGTTTCTAAATTCAGTGGCATTCTACAAAACATCTAACCAGTACTCTTCAAAACCATGACATTAAAAATACTAATAATAATAAATAACTTTGAAGACTGAGAAACTTTTACAATTCAGGGATGTTTTATGAATATATCCCTAAAACCGTGGGGTACCCTGGAGAGGCTTTTGCAACAGGAAAGAGGCATTTAGGGAAAAAAAACTTAATGAAATCTGTTGATTTCAGCCACTCACTATATGTCAATGCTGGTTCTTTACTAACATACACAGTAATCCAAGATGTTGTCAAGCAGGGAAACCATGTGAGAGCTACACAAAAATTCTGTATTATTTTATAAGTTGTTTGTAAACCCAATGGTATTTTTGAATGCCTTTTTTTTTAAGAAATCACTATTCTAAATTATTTTTCAGGAGTTAGATTTAGATTACTGAATTTGCCACGTTCCATGAAGGATGACTAGGGGTGGATGCTAATAAATAAGACAGGAAGAGGAGAAACAAGGAAGGTTGAGCCTTGGCAGCTGACATTTGGAAAGTTACAAAGAAGCAACTAGAAAGGAGGGAGGGGCCTGGCTGGCAGATGGTACTGATGCTGGGCATGGAGGAGGAAATACTTCGGGAACAAAGAAAGTGCAGGAGCCCTCAACAAAAGAGTGATACCTCTTTCTCTGCAGACAATTCTAAGTCACTATCCACCTTCCAGAGTACCAGAGAAGATGCAGATGACTGGACTTCTCCAGAGACTGGTGTCCTGCAGGGCATACGGGACGTGTGCAATGTTGCTTTAGGACACAGCCTTACAGGAATCGCTTATAAACACAGGCTCCATTGCCAAAACAAGCAAATGTTCAGGATGTAGGACTCATAAAAATAGCAAGACGAGCATCTGATCAGAATATAGAGAGGAAATCGCTTAGCAGACACTTATTGGGCATTTACTACAAATCATGTCCTGAGTCCAAAGCTAGAGATAAGAGATAAATGCACTGTCTGCCCCAGGAGAAACTCGTGATCAAGGAGCATCTGTCTGGATGTGAGAGAGGAGGTGAGAGGGGCGATGGTGAGGGAGAGAGGACTTGGGATGAAAACTGAAGCTATAACTCTATAAGACCACAGGACCTACACAGAGCATGCATCCTCCGCTCCTGTGAAAGCTCGGATGAAAAGCCACAGAAGCCGGTACTGAGGAGCAGGAAGGGAGAGGGTGACTGACCAATGAGCACTCACTGTGCGCTAGCCTGAGCCACGCTTAGAACTTGTCTGTGCTATGTCATCCCATCACACCACTGCACAGGGAGACAGATTTTCAACCCTCACTTCCCAGATTGTTCAATGACAGTTTAAAGAAATCAAGATGACTTTTCCAAGAACACAGAGAAGAAATACTGATACACAGGAATATATTCTCCAGATCCAAGAACTTAAACCCTACAAAGCTGTGCTTGGGTAAAAGGATGAGAGCTCAGATACACAGATTATATCCCCACGTTAAAACGAAACTACAAGGCTGGAGAGATGGCTCAGTGGTTAAGAGCATTGACTGCTCTTCGAGAGGTCCTGAGTTCAATTCCCAGCAACTACATGGTGGCTTCACAACCATTTGTAATGGGATCTGATGCCCTCTTTTGGTGTGTCTGAAGACAGCTACACTGTACTCATATAAATAAAATAAATAAACTTAGAAAATAAAATGAAATTACACAGGGATGAGAAGAAAACAAACCAAGCTAAGCCCTGATCCTTAAGTCCACCTTCAGATGCAAGGTCAGTTTTGGCCAGGGGAAGGACATGAATGGAAACAGAAAGAAAGAGATGGTGACCGCAGGTTTGCCAGCTCACTGGAGCTCCTGCTGTTCTGTACAGGGAAGGAACACTCTCAGTTAGCCCTTCCCATGCCAAGACTGTTGATCCAGAGTGACAGTGACACAGCAGAATGAATTAACAAATAAATATGTGCTGTAAGCCGTTACTGCTTCAGAATAGCATTTGTGCCCATCTAATGTACACATTAATACAAGTGGGGCGCTGCATAGAGCCAATGAAGAAGACAGAGGAATTGATGCCTAAACACTGCCAAGAGTCAGGGCAGTTATTTTCTAGAACCAGGAGGTCTCTGCTCCCTTGTGAGAAGCCTTGTAGGTGTATCGCCATGGAGTCTTCCTGTAAGGGGCATGAATGAAGGTAATGGGTTCTGAACATACTATGTAGATGCAAGCCCATTTATACCAGCATGTCTTGGCATATTTCTGATTCCAAAGGGTATTTTAGCAGGAGTACACATGTCACTTAAGACACATTCCAAGAGTGTTCCTTCAGTTTGGTGCCCTTGAGACATTTGAGGACAACAGAGCCTCTTTCAACTCATGTTTTCAACTCCTAGACCTCAGAAATCTCTGCTTTATTTCATTTCTCCATTCTGAGATAAAAGTTGGCTCTCTCATTTGTTACATTTGCCTGTTGTTGATATGACTTCATATTCATTAAATCTGAATATATGAATTTTAAGAAATTATATATGGAGTGTGAATATCCTTAAATAGATAGAATCCACTTGAAGACTCTTTTTTTATGAACTCACTTTCTTACATTTTCCATAAGAACTTCATGATAGATTTTCTTTCTTTAATGAATCCTGAGTATGCATCCATTATGACTCTGAACCAAAAAAAAAAAAAAAAAAAAGAAAGAAAGAAAGAAAGAAAAGTAGCTGAGGCCTGATGTTGACAAATAACGAGCTGTGCCCACGCTGAAATGGCACTGTAGGCAGGATTGGGGGCCACAGGGAAGGCATCACCAGGATACAGGGGTCACCATAGAGGACAATATTGACAGTTCTCAGCTATTCCTAAAGGTTCTTTCACCCCAACTATCAATACTGTGTCCCATTTCAGAGGGAAAAGCATGGAACATTGGTATTGGAAAGAAATATCTCATTTTATCAGATTCTCCTACTTTGCTTTGAAGAATCCAAAAATTCAAAGCGCTATAACTTATTCAAGACCACAGAACTTTACAACTTTAAAGAACATATCTACATCCATAAACATTTCCAAACTTGGGCTCAGGCTACAAACTAGGGCAGGGTCCAGTCCACGTGGAACATGACATTGGTTCCATGTTTCCTCTTATCCACAGAAGAAACAGCATTGATTACTGTCACCTAGCCACCATCTGGATGTATCAAGGGTAAATATGGACCTTATGATACTTAAAGGTCACAGAATTTGGAAGTGTCTGCCAGGAAAATCAAACTAGAAGATAAACATTAAATCAGGTATATAAGAAAGAACACATATTTAGACTAAGAAAGCAAAACCCAGTGCATGTGTAGTGAGCAAATATCGCATCTATCATAAATCTAGAACAATGATGTAATCATTTGTGAGTCAACATCTGACACAGCTCTACAATAACTATTCCTTTAAACTGTGGGCTGGATGCTCTCATCACTTGTCCGTGTGAGAATGGCTATGTAATAGTTTTATGAAGGGGAAATAGAATGATAATTTAACTTTGCTTTTTCATGGTTGTTCAAATGTTTCCTTTCATCATCTACAGCTTCCTTCAATCTCAGAACCCATTAGAGGCATTGCCTTAGAAGCCTCCAGGATGGCTGTCAAATTGGAGAAGACATGGACCAAGGTTTTTCTCACATAGATGAAGTACAAAATCTGTAGGCCTTTTCTACAAAGTAGCTTCTGGCTGTGCATATTTTAAAAATTTGCTTATTTCCTATATACAAAGTACTACCATCTTCTGGCATCTTATTGATAGCCTATAAGAAAATTTCTCTACCTCCATTCCCAGGCAAGAGGCAACCTGAATTCTCAGGGACACATTCTTTTCCTGCCCCTTGGTGCCATTTTGTATAGAACAGGAAGTATTTGGGAGAAAGGAGGCTGGTCTACCCAAAGCCAACTCCCTGCTTCTTTTTAAACTCAAATTCATAACAGCCTGGGATCCTAGTAGAAATGTTTTGTACATCTGGGTTTAGTGGAATACACCTTTAGTCCTAGCACTTACAAGGCAGAGACATGTGGATCCCTGTTGGAGGCTGGTCTGGTCTACAGAGAAAGTTTCAGGTAGCCAGGGCTACACAGAGAAACCGTCTCAAACAAACAAACAAAAAATATAAGATAGATAGATAAATAATTTTAGATAGATAGATAGATAGATAGACAGACAGACAGACAGACAGACAGATAGATAGATAATTTTGTTCAAACAGAGCCTACCTAGATCGCTTACTCCCACAGGAAAGCCCTCTGCTTAGTGTGAATATTATTTGGTCAAACTCAGATCCATGAATATGGAGCCTTGTAAATGAAGAACCTTAAGGTTACAATTCATTGACTTTGCAGTAAATCCATCTCTTTGTGGCACTCAAAGACTCTTTGGTAAAAACTCCTTTTATCCTAGACCTTAAAGGAATTTGGTGGTTACCCTAGTCACCAAAAGAGTATTTCATAAAAATCTCATCACTATGCCAGCATGGAAAACATACAGAGAAAGCCCTTGAAATAACTGAAAGTTATGGAAACATGCATGGTTAGCTCTGATTACAGTGGTATCTTCCTGGAAAATAATAAACTGTTTGCAAACATCTGTCTGTTCTGGACTCTGGTATCTCCCAGAGAACAGACATGTCTCCATGTGTACCTTCTGTGTTCCCAGTGGGCAGAGATACTACTGTTCATCATTCCCTCCTTCCTTCCCTCCCTCTCTCCTTTCCTTTCTTCCTTTCTTTTTTTCTTTTCAACAAATTTATTTTAATTTTTGAAACTACCAAGGCTTTGAGAACAACCTGAACATTTGGCTCTACCAAGAACAAAATGCAACATTATAAAACTTTTTAGCTTTAACCAGTGTTTGTTTGTTTGTAAGATCGTAAGTAATTTAACCACACCATTTCTCCCTTCCCTTTCCTCTCTCCAGACCCCTCCCACATACCCCTCTCCACTGTCCTTCAAATTCTTTAGCTGCTGTTTTCTCTTCCTGTGTCAAATGTAGGAGGGAAGAAAGGGGAGGTGGCATCCATTCATCAAGGAGCCCAGCTTAAGAAAAACAGAAAGAAAAATTAAGACAAAAAAATCTGGGGGACTCAGGTACCCCGAAGAATTGACTTCTCCAATACGCCATCTCCATGCCAGCCCTTTGATTGTCTGGACCTGATGGCCTCTACCTTCAGGGACTTGGTCATACACCAGGTGAATCCCTGTAAACGTTCCCAGAGACACCTGCAGAGGAGGCAGAGACTTTGTTCAGAGTGTGTTTCTCAGTGCACACCCTGTTCTCTTCAACTTCTTCAGGAGGTCTGGGTCTCTCCCCAGACCCCCAGGGTTCCAACTTTCAAGCACTGTTATCCACATTCAGGGCTGGAGATAATAAGGTCCCTTGCCTTAAGGTATGTGTCCTTAAACAGAACAAAACCTTGCCCAAAAGATCAGACAACAAGGTGTGACAATATGTCTTATAGACTAAAGGTTTAAAGAAAAATGTCTAGGCTCTTTAAATAAGCCATGACACTAATCCCCACCACCTCTACTGAGTGGGCAGAAATAAAGAAGCAGAACTGGGGTCATTAGCCCAGAAGGGGAGTGGCAGGCTTATAAGGTGAGCTGGCAGATTGTAATGTAAGTCCAGAGATCAGAGCAAGGGCCAGCAGCAGGCTGGCACTGCCATGCGTTCTCTCCTGCTGGCTACACGCACACTCCCAAAGGGAGATGCCAGTTCCCAGCATCTCATTTTGTATTCCTTGCACTGTGAGCAGCAACCAGCCCAAGGGAGTGAGGAGCTGGGAGGGGCACCTAGAAAGAGAAGGACACATTTAAAAGGAAAGATTTACGAGGCCGTGAAGATGCTTCGCCCTGGCTCCTGAGTGCAGGAGTATGACTTATTTATTTTATTTTCCTTTGTAACCAAAACCTTCCCTGGACTCTCATTGGTCCCAGCAGAGAAGGGAGAGAGGGCTGGCCCGTCAGGCGTTGAGCGCTGGGCCAACGGGAGATAGTGTGGCGTGATGCTGACGCAGCCCACTGACAAGCCAGACAGAGGCCCAGGGGAGCAGCTGGGAGCTGAGCCGCCAGAGCCAGGCAGGTAGCAAGCTGTCAAGCTGGGGAATTGTGAAGAGGCACTGCCAGTGTGGTGGGGGCAGGCTGAGGAGACAGGAAGGACAAGGTGTGACTCTGTTGCTCAAACATAACTGCTCAACAACTCTGCTTATAGTCTCCAGCATGCCCAGCTGCATCAGCATCGACCGTTCCCTTTCCCTCCCTTGTTTCTATGAAGACAGAAAACCAGACCAAGAGCACAGGCAAACGAATTAGTGATACTAAAACCTGACTTAGTAGTCAGCTGCCTCAGTGGACAGTGGCTGCCTCAGGGCAGTCTATTGGATAGAAACGAGCTTCTGTTCTAGGAGACAGGCTGGGCTGAAGGGAGTTTTGCATGGTACTGGGGATTTCTATGCTCCTGGTTCAAAAAAACAAATTTGTGAACTATCCATTGCCTGGCCAATTACCTGCTCCACAACCCAGGCCTCCCAAAGAAGGAGGGATCTGGGTCCTTAGTCTGGCACTCTCTTTTGATGGTATGAAAGTTACAGGTGAAGAGATCAAAGCCTTGGACCCCTGGAAAACCTCAGTCTTCTTCAGGAACCCCAAAATTCTCAGTGACGTGCCCCTTCATAGCAGACTATAGCACCTTTTTTTTTTCCAAAGCCTTCCCATTTGGGGAACTATATCAACTATTTAGGACAAAAGGAATAAATAAATAAATAAATAAATAAATAAATAAAACTTTCTTGCTGGGTGTGCTGACCCACCGTGCTCTCAGAACTTTTCAGAACCCTGAGCACATCTGACTACCCTCTCCCTTGATAGTGTGGCACACATCAGATTGCAGCACACAGAGGAAGTCCTAAGTTTCACTTCTTAAATGACAGGGCAGATGGGGCTGACACAGTGGCTGGAGCATTCAGATTGATTTGATCCACAGTGAAATTCAGAAGCCCAACGGTCATATCCTTCTTGGTGCTGGGGACCCTTCAGCTCAGCCTAGCTGGCCCTATCTAGAGGAAAGGTTATATCATGTCCTATCTATAGATGGAACAATAAAGGCCCCACAGACTGCCTGGGAAGACAGTGTTCTTGGAGACATAATGTCACGTTACCTGAGGGCCTTATCTTATGAGATGCCATTACGAAGCTTAGGTGGCACTTCACATGAGCCTGAGGTGGCTATAGAAGCCAGTCTGCAGGCCTGCAGTAGGTTGGCCATGAACCATTGCACATCTGAATGAAGTCCTTCAGCTCAAGCAGGTCCATGTCAGGCCTGAGAACCTCCTGAAGGTGGATAATCCCAAGTGGAGGGGAGAGAAGGGGAGAATGTGATATAATACACGAAAGCAGTTTGGACACTGAAGGCCCAGATGGCAGGAGTAATGCCGTTGTACTGTGTTATTGGTCACATTGAATTCTAATTCCTTTCCATCTCACACTCTCTGTATTTTTATAAGTATGGTAAGTTTTCAACTAAGGAGCCAATGGGAAGAGATCTTCCCTGTTTTCAGTTGTCATTGGAACAGAACCCCTTAGAAATTAGCCACGTTCTCACCTTGTAAAACCCTTCTACCCCAAATTGGAAACCTAGATGTGTTTTGTTACAGTGAAAAAAAATTTTTTTGCTTGCTATGTTTGGTATATATTCCTAAAAGGAAGCATCACATATGAACTATCCTCACAGGAAATTCTGTTCAAGTTAACCCCTTGCTTCCCAGATCTCCTTCTGTCATTGATTTCCACAGAACCACCCTCCTGAACTCTGTTTATAAACTGTCTACACAGTGACCAGTTTTAACACACCTCCAACGAGCCATTAACTGTTATTACCATGAAGTCTGTGGAGCAGCCAGCACAGATTATCCACCCCAAAGCCAGCACAAGCAATTATATAGCTTGTTGACATGCAGCCCCTTGTCAGGGTTTATGTACAGCCTGTACTGCTGGGGTCAGTCCAGATCGGGGTCATCTGAAATGAGGTCAGCCTGAATCGAGGAACCTCATGATGTGGATTTTGATTGCATTCTAGGGACCCACCAAATAAAATGCCCAATACTTGATACTTCTCCCACTCTTTTCTTCCACACCCCCCCACCATATGTATAATGTATTAAGTGACTGACTAATTATAGTCTGTTTAAAGTTGGATCTAAGGAAATAAAAGTTAAATCACAGGCTGTGGAGCTGGAGTGCTCACCCATTAGCTTTATCATACACTAGCTAGTGTGAGACAGGACGGTTGACTTTGGCTCTCTGTTTCACTCGTGCATTCATGTTTTCCAGTGTAAGTGGAGATACTGTGTACCTCACAGGCCTCTTCTGGGACTTAAATACTGCCTACATTGTGGTTTCATCACTTAGCAGTAAACAGGAGACAAAGACTAGTTGAGCATGCTAGTCCCCAGCTATCCAAACCAGGAGAGGGGTCTCCTTCACTGCCCACATCACATGCTTTCCCTGGTTCACCAGACCCAGATCCACTTAAAATGTAGTCCAAAAACATGCCTTGAAAACTTAACGTAGCTAAAGGAAATCTCATACTAGGAATGACATTTGTTTCTTGACACTCCATGACATACTGTTTTTAAACATGCTAGTGTCAATTGATTTCAGTATTTTGTTGAACAATTTTACTGTTCTTGTGCCCAAAGGCTTTTTAAAACAAGGACCAATTTTTTTAAATCAAATAGATAAATGGATAGCTGTCACAGTTGAAATAACAGCAGCATAGTCAATAGGACTGAAAGCTTCACATATTGCTATTTAACTATTTCTATGATAGTCTAGGGTTTTCCTAACAGTTTGGGAGAGTGTAGTGGGCAAGCTCTTCAGTGCGACTTTCCTAAGCTGTCCTACATGTTTTCAGCCAGGCTCTGGGCAGGTCGAAATCTGCCCATCCTACTGGTGATCGACTGCTCACCCTTAGCTAGCTCTTATGCTTACCTGATATCTAGCTGTGTGTCTCCTATCAACAGCAGAGTAATGGCTGATACGTCATTGGTTTAGATTATCCCTGCCAACTGATGCTATCCTGCAGATCATCTTAATTATATGCAAATTAGCTTCTACTCTCCAAAATATAAATCAAGGATATCTTAAGTTAAAGAACTTTTGAAACCAACATCATCCCTAGGGGATCACTCTAGAAACAGCATCATCCTTAGTGGATTGTTGTAACCGGATAGAGATTGTGAGGCATTGTGGGTACACTACACCACTTGTGAAGAATTCTGCACAAATGTCTATAACTGTAAACTCAACCAACCCTGGAGGATTCAGAACACTTTTGAATGGGGCCATGGCAAAAATAAGAAACATGACTTAATCTTACAAGAAGGGTAATGTGGTCTTTCCTGGACTCCAAACGCCTCTAGAAACACCAAGCACAGTGAATAACCTTGAAATCACTCTGACTTAAAAATGACAACATATAAAGTATATATTTTAAACAATTATAGAAATTGATATTAAAATAGGTTATACCTGAAAATTGTTATTAGTGGCCCTGGATGGGAGTATAATCAAGAATCATGTTTGCATAAGATACACATTGAAATATTTAAATATGAAGCACCACATGGAGGTAATTGCTAAGTGATTAAGTATTGCTGAATCAAGGTGGATAGTAAATGAGTAATGAATGACCAGACTTTCTGCTATTCCTGACGAGGTTCCTTTGACAAGTGGATCTTCTTGTGGGAACTTCTGAAATTCAACACAATTTAGGGAACTGGAGCTCATGTTTCTATAACATAAACACAGAATTGGTGGGAGGAAGAAGGGGATGTCTTAAACCTTATGTCTGTGGCCTGTGTGGGGTAACTTGGCCTCTGCGTCTACTCACAGCACTGTGAAATGGGCATCTCTGCACTCCAGGCCTCATGTCAAGGGAAATATGTGGCTATTACTGTTTACGTGACGTATCTGATGAGTGCACAGTATACAATGTCATCTAGCTCACTGTCTACGAGTATCCCTCAAATCTGATAATCAAATGTCACATGTCTATGACCTCCATAACACAGATGTGGAATCCTAGATGTCTGTTGCAACTGGGGTCATCTTCCTGTGTGTCTCATAAGATTGATCTCTGAGTCTGAGATGATAGAATTGATCAGCCCAATAATTGGAAAAGAAAATACAAAGGCATGTTTAATCATAAAGTGGAGGAGAGGACACTCATTTCATGGATGAAAAGGAGAGAGGTTGGGGTTTGTTCAGAGTGACAAAGTCAGA
This sequence comes from Grammomys surdaster, assembly GCF_004785775.1. Lineage (NCBI taxonomy): Eukaryota > Metazoa > Chordata > Mammalia > Rodentia > Muridae > Grammomys > Grammomys surdaster. The sequence continues at coordinate 17,744,593 of NW_021604613.1, forward strand.
GTCACTTAGAGTTCCCTCATCTTCCAGTCACAATCTCCAGTTGATGTTGCAGTCACAAATATATGAGGTCATCACGGTGTTATTGTTTTTTTATTATGTCTCTCTCTGGGTATCATAACCGGAATGCAGCATAAATATACATGAAGCTGCTCACAGTCATGGGTCAAGGTAGCCCTAAACCACAGAACCTGTGCAGCTGACTGTGTTTTCAATTGCTTTTGTTTGGAGGGTTTATTCCTCTGGAAAACATTTTAGTCAGCCAGTTTTGATAAGGAGTCATCGGTTAGCAAAGTGAATTACTGCACCTGCACAGCAGCGGCTTACAACTCATCCAGACTCCTGCTCCTGAACCACCTCACAGAGAAAGCATCCCTTTAAGACCTAAGTGGAAAACCACAGGTTGGCTCCAACCCATGTTCTTATTCTCTCTTTTATTATTTTGGATTTGTTAAATTCCTGGTGGGTGATAAGCACTGTTCTAGGTACCTAGGAAAAAAAACAGATAAGACTTTAAAGCTCAAGAAACCTGCTTCATGGAAGCTGCAACTCTAATTGAAAGTGAATGACAGAAAGAAAGAGAGAGAGAGAGAGAGAGAGAGAGAGAGAGAGAGAGAGAGAGAAAGGAAGAAAGGAAGAGAGAAAGAGAAAGATGAAGGAAGGGAGGGAGAGAGGGGGGGAGGAAGGAAAGAAGGAAGGAAGAAAGAAAGAGAGAGAGAAAGGAAGAAAGAAAGAAAGAAAGAAAGAAAGAAAGAAAGAAAGAAAGAGAGAGAGAGAAAGGAAGAAAGGAAAGGAGAAAGAGAAAGAGGAAGGAAGGAAGGAAGGAAGGAAGGAAGGAAGGAAGGAAGGAAGG